>NC_136487.1:75111406-75113906 GCF_053919585.1 Euprymna scolopes | reverse complement strand
GAAAGACAAGGTGCCCAGGAAGGTTGCCAATATCCCTAAGTGACAGTATTTCTGTGGAACGACAAGGAAGAAAAGAGAGTTACCCTCCCTTGACATGAGAAAATAAATGTTTTAATGAAGTTTAACGGTACAATTTTTAGCTAATATCATTATTGCAAATTCTAAATTCATTCTATACAATAAGGCCGAATGTAATGTATGGAAGCACGATTGTGTAAAAATAAGTGTTATGTTTTTTTACCTGTTAATTTTCTGCAAGGTGTGCTTTAGTTGTGCATTTAATGTATCTATAGTTAACAAATTAATGTGAAAATTGCGACTCCTAAATATTATTTGGTTGTACGTTAAATAAGTAAAATACTTAGCTGAGAACCTTCTTTAAAATTCTCAACTAAAATGTGTAAGTAAGTAAAATATAATAGATTATTACTATAATGTACATTCGTAGATTTAACCAGTAGTGAAACAAAACATGTATCTCACTTTCTGTTCATAAGATGAAAAGACAAAAACTGAAATATCGATCTACACTAAACAGTTAAATTGATTAATGTAACCATAAAAGAAAATTTAGGGACAAAATGGATGACGAAACAGTTATTTTTGTCTAAATAATTTTTTACTTAAAAAATACAAAAAAAAAATACTGCACGTGTCTGATCTTTTAACCGTCAGGATTTAAATTTCATTTTCACTGTACATATAAGCAGTGGATTTCTATTATATATATATATATATATATATATATATATATATATATATATATATATATATATATATATATATATATATATATATATATATATATATATATATATATATATATATATATATATATACATATATATATATACATATATATATATATACATATATATATATATACATATATATATATATACATATATATATATATATATATATATATATATATATATATATATACATATATATATATATATACATATATATATATATATACATATATATATATATATATATATACATATATATATATACATATATATATATATATACATATATATATATATACATATATATATATATATACATATATATATATATATATAAAATTTAAAGGAGATTAGAATAATAGTCTAAAGAGCTAAGTGTATTTCAATGTAATAGTGAAATTACTAGTTTAATTAAAATACAGGAAATGCTCATTGTAATTTAGATATATAATAAGCTCGATAGTTAAATGTCCTAGAGCTAATTCAATATTAAGTAATGTGATTTATAATTTAAAAGTTTTAAAATTTTTAAAATTTAAAAATCAAAACTTAATTAAATTAAAAATCAGTTTCACAAGAAGGAACAACAACAAAGTCAATTATCTGTACGATCGTTTCGGAAATCCGTGCTTTTTATTTGTGGTATACATGAAGTCACGTAGAATAATTATACATAGTTTTTTTGGTAAGCACGGTCTCCTCATCAGCAAATTTAGGAGGATTTCTATTGAATTGAAAAGACACCAAAAATAAACCTAGCATTAAAAGTAAGGCAGATGAATCTGAAAAATTGAAGTAAAAGGTTTGGATATAAAATTTATAAGAAAATTAATAAGGAAATTGGTATAGGTTAGAGATAGAAATGAGTAGAAAAAATATATATATTTTTGAATTTACATAATAAATTTGATTTAAAAATATATATATATATATAATTACCTTTTGGTTTTCATTTTTTTGAAATCAGGAACTGTATTTAAAGTAGTCATTTAGATGTTTGCTATAGCTTTTTATTTTATTGAATGATGAATTTTAAAAGGGCGACGCTCGTGCAGTAAATTGTTTCCGTTAGCGTATTTTGATTTAGAGACGCCACAGTTAATATCTATAGAGAGAGAGTTTTTTTTTTTTTTTTTTTTTTTTTTTTTGCAAGTTTTTAAGGGGAGATAATTGTCATGGCTTTATTTATTATTTGATTTACGAGTCTAAGGGCGGTAATTGGTTTAACTTAATTTATTAAAAAAAAAAAAAAAAAAAAAAAAAAAATCTATTTTTACTAATGAGTAATTTTTAATGATTTAAGGTGGTTTATATTTATTAAATTTAAACCAACGTTTATGATTACACGATAGAAGCTCGTGTCTTGAATTTACTAGTTCCACATCTGGCCCAATAAAACATAGAATTTCAACGCACAAACATTCTTTTAAAAATAACTCTCTATCAAACCAAACTACTCTATCCAACTATATTTGGCAACTAAAAAATAGCAATATTTCTTTCAACTTAAAATGGCAAATAATTGAGACTTGCAAATCATATAAACCAGGAGATAAATTTTGTACATTATGTACAAAAGAAACCGTAAAAATTTTAAAATATGAAGATATAAAAAGCACAACCAAACTAATAAATTCAAGACACGAGCTTCTATCGTGTAATCATAAACGTTGGTTTAAATTTAATAAATATAAACCACCTTAAATCATTAAAAATTACTCATTAGTAAAAATAGATTTTTTTTT
>NC_136487.1:75103906-75106406 GCF_053919585.1 Euprymna scolopes | reverse complement strand
AAACACGACACACCTGGTAGCTGTGTTCCAAAATCCATGATGATTGGGTAATTAATTTAGGAGCGAATCCTGTGCCTCTAAATATATAAACATATACACATAGACAACTTTACATAGAGATGTATCATAAAAAATAGAAATTATATTTCAACGTAATAGAAATAAATAGGGAAACCAGGTCCAACGTTTCGTCTTCGTTTAAAAGACTTCTATAAGATGATTAACTCGATTCGAAGAAAGTAAATTAAAAACCCAAGTGCATTACTTGGAAATATTTGGTGTGCATGTGACGTGAAAGGCTGTCTTTGTTTCTCTCAGACGAAACATGGCCTTTAGAATTGACACATATTTAATTCTAAAGGCCATGTTCGGTCCAAAGGGGGGGGGGACAAAAACACCCTTTTCACATCGCATACATATCAGGTATTTCCAAATAATTCCCATGTGTGTGTGTGTGTGTGTGTGTGTGTGTGTGTGTGTGTGTGTGTGTTTCTTTTTTTTCTTTTTTTCCTTTTTTTTTTTTATTCAATCATCCTGAAGAAGTTATAGGACTCACGGCGGAGTCACCAGATACTGGGTGTGAGTCTGTGTCCACAAATTCATAATCGAAATCCGTTGATTTTAGAGATCAAGGTTGCAGGTGCAAGAATATCTATAAGTCGAAAGTGGAAGAGTATCACTGGGACCGTTAAAGATAAATTTATTGAGATCTCTGATTTACAGAAGGGTCCTACCGAGCCACATCCATATAAATTTAAAAGGTGTGAATAACTTTGGAAAAATAACGACATTCGATAAAAAAAAAAATAAAAAATAAAAAAAACTCGCTGTACTGGGATAAAATAACACCATTTATTAACATGTTTAAGAAAAAGTAATTCAAATCATTGCAACGTTTGGAATAGATATCATCAATCTCGCAAACGACCTCATTTTTGATTAGCCTGCTGTAAAATGACAGCAGAAAATGGTGAAAAAAAAAGACAAGCATAATTTCGTAGATCGCTAATTGGTGAATGTATGCCATTAATTTGCATATGTACACTATTTAGGGATTTTGCCACAAGTGTTAATTAGACAGTCTTTACTAATAAGTGTCTCGTAGAAAAGGCAAAAAATTCATGATTACAGATTTCTATGAGCAAAAGGGACACACGTGGTTGTTTTCTGGAGGGAAAAGAAAATCATTAATTGCTTAAGTGACGTGTGTGTGTGTGTGTGTGTGTGTGTGTGTGTGTGTGTGTGTGTGTGTTCAATACGTATGCAAACGGCAGTTCGAAATAACAGGGCTGTCAAGAAGAATAAATCTCGTTAGATATGAGTTTTTTCGTGTTGAGAATTTAAGATGCATAAAGAATGCCCGGAAAGTCCTGTTACAAAATTTAACGTCCAGCATGGATGAAGTCTCTTACACGCAAGTCGATCTGAAAGAAGCTGAAGAGAAACTGGTTAAATTTATGCTGCAAAAGCTTATATACCAATGTTCTAGAACGTTCCGGACTATTTGTTGTATCACTGCACATACATAAAGCATAACGTAGTTCCTTTATCGCATGTGTGTGGATGGGAAGATTACGACGTTGTGTCCTTACGCAATCTGAAATCCGTGGGCGTTGACATGGTGGTTGCTATGAGAATATTTCTGATGAAGATTTGTTCCGGCCATATATAGTGGTCACTACAAAGTCTTAAATGAAGGCGAAACGTTGATGAATTAACAAACCATTTAAGTTTTCGTCTTTTATTTTTATAGAAATGCAGGTTGAAACGAAAAAATCGCTGCCTTGAAAAGACGACTTGATTCCATTTCCATTTGATGAAAACCGGTTTTCTTTTTTGTTGCAGACCATCTACTAGTTGGCCAGTTGTGTACAAATCCCAAGAGCGATAGAAGCATTCTATCATATCTAAAAGTGACACAAAGTCCAATAAGCAAGATTGGAGATGTGCCACTGTACAACTCATGCTCTCTACCGATCCAAGTTATGACAAAATGACCATTACCAGCACCCTCAAAATGCAAATCCAGACGGTTCAGTGCTTGAGGGACGTACCTAGGGTGATGAAAACAAAGTTTCCGGCCACAGTCGTGGTCTTTGGTGTGGTTTCAAGTGAGGACTACATCATGCCACCTCACATCTTTGAAGTCGGTTTGAAAGTCAACACCAAAGTGTACCTGGATGTGCTGAACAGTGTGGTGATCCCCTGGTGCAATCAGGTGGCCACTGGCAGACCCTGGGTGTGGCAGCAGGACTTGGCGCTGGCCCACAATTCCAAAGAGTCTCAGGCTTAGCGTCAGAAGGAGTGCTACGACTTTTTATCCTTCTTTCACTGCTTCACTCATCCTAGGGCATGAACTCGCTGGACTACATCGTTTGGTCATACATTGAGAACATCACCAACATGACCTCCCACAACACCAAAGCCAGCCTGGTCGCCGAGTATTTGCTGAACTCCTGCTGACACTTGTGGAAAAAGCATACTCTCAGTTCACGACCCA
>NC_136487.1:75078906-75093906 GCF_053919585.1 Euprymna scolopes | reverse complement strand
ATTTCTGAATTACAATTTCAAATGGAGTATGTGCCATCTAAAACATTTGATCATGCAGACGGGTTATCGAGGTTAATACCTAAGGTAATAGCAGCCATTCAAGCGGAAGTTGAAGTAAAAAATACGTTATGTGACACAATAAGATAACTTCCAGTAACGCTTGATTGAAGTGAAAATTGAATGTGACTGCAGTCACGGAGGTGGGCTGCATGTGCGAACTCTAAACCCGAGCGATGGAAGACGAGAAGGCGACGAATCAGCAGGTTCGAATGCGCATTAATTTGCATAAATGAGATAATATAAGGCCGGGATTTAAGATGTTTGCGAGAGTCCAGCCGTTGAGTTCTCGAGAACCGGATGGAACCTGGTTAGAGCGGAGAGTGTCGCTGAGAATCGAGTCCAGGTTTTTTTTTTTTGCGATTAGATTAAAAGTAAGGCAAAGGTGGACGAATTTATTATACGCACAAAAGAAAGGATCAACAATAACGAACAGGATGAAGAAATTTATTCAATTTGCGATAACGTCCTGTTATATAGCGACAGGGTCGTAATTCCTGCGACAGGTATATCAAGAATGAAAAGCCTTATGCGCTCTTTCGTTTATTGGCCAAACATGGATAAGGATATAGAGGGGAAAACCAGGGAGTGTAGAGGATGCGAATTAGCTATGAAATCTCCTCCGACTCAATTCGGATCGTGGACAAAACCGGACCGACCTTAGTCTAGGATTCATTTAGATTTTGCAGGACCGCTAGATGGGTTCTACTATCTCATTGTTGTAGACAGCCTATCTAAATGGCCGGAAGTATTAAAATGTAAGAATCCCACATCCGAGGTAACTATCAACTTCCTGTATGAACTATTTGCTAGGTATGGAGTAGTAGACTGCATTGTTACAGACAATGGAACGTAATTTACGTCTACCGAATTTAAACATTTTTGCGAGGATCATCTAATCATGCATATAACCATTCCACCCTACCACCCAAGAAGTAATGGACAAGCAGAGAAATTCGTTGACACATTCAAGAGAGCTCTAAAAAAAAGCTAGTGGGTCGCCGACGGATAAATCAATCCAAAAGTTTTTACAAGTCTACAGAGTCACTTCGAATGCAAACATCGAAATGTCGAAGACACCTCCTGAGGTTATGTTCGGGCGCAAGGTTAGATCGATTTTTCACAAGTTGCTACCAAACCAGGATAGGCCAAACCTTAAAAAACGATAAAAAAAAAAAAAAAAAAAAAAAAACGGCGAAAGATTCACAAAAATAATAAGACTTTCTGGGAGTTGTTGAGAAACAAATAGGCAACATGGTCTACATGATTAAGGGACCAGACTTCATGCACAAACGTCACACTAACCAAATTCGGAAAAGATGCTCGAACAGTGAGGTGACAAGATCGCCCGAGGAGGACATCATGGACACAGTGTTTGATACTTTTCAGGTGCTCATACCAGAAACAGGGGTGTTATACCAGCCTTCCTTGAACAGAGGAATTTACACCGATTAGCACTATAAATAGCGCTAATAATTCCAACACTACACTTTGATCTTAGCCAAAAGACCAAGTAACCGTATTATACAGTCGACTTTCCTACCGAACGTGTACTAAATTGAGACGAGACGTCATCTTCCAAAAATCACATTGCTGAACTGCTGATTCCAAAAATCAAGTGAATGAATCTGCATGCTGGGTGCTTATTTGTAACATTTCACAAATCACGTAAAGAACGAGTCGGCATGTTAACAAAACAAAACATACGGCCATTTTCTTTTTTGTATTAGTAACAATATGATATCCTTACTGTTTACCGGAGGGAGGGGGAGATTTAACCGTCTGAATTCTAAGAACAGATACTACACTTTCATCTTAGCCAAAAGACCAAGTAAACGTATTATATAGTGCAAGTTCCTACCGAACATTATGTTCTATTTAAAAAAAAGATGCATATTATATATATATATAATTCTTAGTATAAGAAGGGGATGGTACTTTACTATTATAGAATAGGACCGTGCTGAAATAAAAAAATTATTATTTAGAAAGCCATTCTTAGTCTTGGGAGGGGATGTTTTTTATATCTTCTCTAATTACACCTACCAATTTCTAATTTCTTAATATAAGGCAATTTAATAATTCTTAATATAAAATGGAGATAGCATTTTTATAGCATTTTACTATTATAGAATACGGACCGTTGTCAAATACGATTAGAAATAATATACAATCATTGTTATAATATGCGAGTGACCTCCCTTTGATGTAACTTAGGTGTTGAATACCATTAGATTATTATACAACAATCATTGTTATGATATGCAAGTGACCTCCCTTTGATGTAGCTTCATTGTCAAATACCATTAGAATAATATGCAATCATTGTAATAATATGCAAGTTACCTCCCTTTGATGTAGCTTCATTGTCGACTACCATTAGAATAATATACAATCATTGTTATAATATCCGAGTGACCTCCCTTTGATGTAGCTTCATTTTCGAATACTATTAGAATAATATACAATCATTGTAATAATATGCGAGTGACCTCCCTTGGGTGTAGCTTCATTGTCTAATACCATTAGAATAATATACAATCATTGTTTATAATATGCGAGTGATCTCCCTTTGATGTAGCTTAGTTGTCGAATACCATTAGAATAATATACAATCATTGTTATAATATGCGAGTGACCTCCCTTGGATGTAGCTTTGTTGTCGAAAATGATTGTGAAAATTAGTAACGTATCCAAGAATTATAGGATTCAACGAGATAGACTCAAATATATACTAACAGAATACCCGGAGTAACCCAGGATTAAATGAGATACATGCAAATGTATACTAGCAGAATACACGGGCGTCTGGGATTAAATGAGATAGGTGCAAATATATACTAGCAGAATACCTGGCATTGTCTGTGATTGAATGAGATTGATTGAAATATATACTAGCAGAATTCCTTGCGTTGCCCAGGATTTAAGGAGATTGATGGAAAAATATACTAGCAGAATACCCGGCGTTGCCCTGGATTGAATAATGTAGGTTAGAAACACTACTAGTAAAATACCCGACATCGCTTGGGATTGAATGAGATATGTGGAAATATATATTAGCAGAATACCCTGCATCGCTCTGGATTGAATAAGATAGGTGGAAATATATAGAAGCAGAATATCAGGCATCTCGAAATTTTATAATGCAGGTTCGAATAAATACTAACAGATTACCTGGCATCGCCTGGGATTGAATAAGATAGGTACAAATACAGAATACGCCAATACTTGGCGTCGCTCGGAATTGTATAAGATGACTGCACATATACACTAGCAGAATACCCGGCATTGCTCAAGATTGAATGAGAAAGGTGAGAAAATATACTAGCAATATCCCTGGCGTCGCCCGGGATTGAAGGATATTGATGGAAATATCTATTAGCAGAATTCCTGGCGTTGCCCCGTATTGAATAAGATAGGGGCAAATGTATACTAGCAGAATAATCACCGTTACTCTGGATTAAATGAGGGTGGTAGAATATAAAGATTGTACCAGAAATGGCTTAAACAATTTTCTATCTCAAAATTACTTTATTTGTGAAGTCGATTCCGGATATGGCTAAAACAGTTTACGATCTACAAATTAGATTAATACATATATATTGTTAGTTTTCTATGAACGTTTGCTAGGCCAGTTTCTATAAGGGGTGATCTTTATTTATTTGAATTTTTTATGTTATCATCCGGGCATGATGTGAGTTTCCCCCCGTTCTTTTCCTCCTTTGCAATACGGGTTCGTGCCTGCCTTCCTTCTACCACATTTTTTTTTGATCAGCATACACCTCCAAAACACCCGGGCAACGCCGGGCTGAAATGCTAGTATATATATATATATATATATATATATATATATATATATATATATATATATATATATATATACTCCTATAAATTCGTTTTTTCTTTTGTGTGTATTGATATTCATATTAAAAACCCTCTTTTCTATTTATTTAAAAAGAAAATACAATTTTCTTATATATGGGTCATGGAATTGAATTCATCTGAAAAAGATCTAGCTAATTTGCATATTCTTTTAAACATTCATTTTCATTAATTCCCTATTAGTTTTTTCGGTTTTCTCATGGGATTATCATCTTTAGTTAACTATTACGTGTAATTATATCCATGCAGATATTCTACATGATTTATACTTGAATAATATTTGCGTAAAAAGTTTACAGGACACACAATATTGTTTCCATATATATTTATGTATACGTATATATTTTTGTTTAATCTATCTATCTATCTATCTCTGTGTGTGTCTGTGTGTGTACATTTCCCTATGCAATAACTCTGCCAATTTTATGTCTACAGACTCGAAATTTGATATACAGGGTACTGAGATTTGGGAAAATCTATGTGATCGGTTTTCGCCCAGAAATTTGGCGATTAAGGGGTTAAAGTTAAACGATTTGACCTTTGAGAACTCTACCAAATTCTTCCGGCAATTTTGGGTCTAAACACTTTAAACTTTAGATATAGGTTTCTTGGACATGGATCCAACTTAATAATTTGAGTTGAACCCAAAATAATAAATTTTAAGGGGTCATAATAGGGGTCAAAGTTAAAAAAGTTGTCCGCTTATTTTTTTGCTCAACATAGACCTCCAAATTCCCGGGCAACGCCGGACACCTATGCTAGTATATCTATATAAGTGAACGTGTCTGTGTATCTGTCTGTCTGTTATCTGTCAGTTCGTCTGTGTGTGTACATTTCCCAACGCAATAACTCTGTCAATTTTTAGTCTACAGACTCGAAATTTGATATACAGGGTACTAAGATTTGGGAAAATCTATGTGATCGGTTAACCTTTTAGAACTTTACCAAGCTCCTCCGACAATTTTGGGTCTAAACGCTTTAAATTTTAGATATTGGTTCCTTGGACATGGATCTAACTTAATAACTTGATTTGAGCCCAAAACAACACATGTTAAGGGGTCATAATAGGGGTCAAAATTTAAAAAAATTGAACTTTTTTCTTTGCACAACATGCACCTGAAATGCTAGTATATATATATATATATATATATATATATATATATATACATATATATATATATATATATATATATATATATATATATATATATAAGTGAAACTGTCTGTCTGTGTACATTTCCCTACGCAATAACTCTGACAATTTTAAGTTTACAGGCTCGAAATTTGATATACAGGGTACTCAGACTTGTGAAAATCTTTGTAATTCGTTTTTGGGCTAGAAATTTGGCTGTTAAGGGGTCAAAGTTCAACGATTTGACCTTTGAGAACTCAACCAAACTCCTCCGCCAATGTTGGGTATAAACACTTGACATTTTAGATATAGGTTTCTGGAACATGGATCTAACTTAATAACTTGATTTGAGCCCAAAACAATAAATGTTAAGGGGTCATAATAGGGTCAAAGTTTTAAATAATAAATACTAAATTACTCAGACAATTTCTGGTCTAAACATTTGAAATTTTACATAAAGGGTATTCAGAGATAAGGCAAGCTTTTTAATCGGTTTGGGTCGAAAATTTGAACTACCAATATATAAATGTGTGTATATATGTTTGCATGTCTGCCTAAAACTTTCGATATAGACGACGGATTCTAACATGATCAGTATCGTTTTGAAGCTCGACCCTTCAAAAGACAAATGCCGAAAAATTGGCTAAAAACATTAATTTCTTCACCCTCAACTGGGCCATTTTCTACAGGGATGGGTTGCTTTTTTCGCCGATATTTTCGAAAGTCATCCCCTCGTTTCGATTGTCTGGCCTTAATTTAAACCTACGTAACTTCCGGTTTGCTGGTCGTCGTAACAGCAAATACGTCACGTTTTTGCCCGTTCTTTTCCTCCTTTGCGGTACGGGTTCGAGTCTGCCTTCCTACTACCACTTTTTTTTTGCTCAATATACACCTCCAATCACCCGGGCAACGCCGGGCTGAAATGCTAGGATATCTAAAAGTGAAAATGTCCGGCTGTCTGTGTGTCTCTGTACATTTCCCTACACAATAACTCTGTCAATTTTCAGTCTACAGGCTCGAAATTTGATATACAGAGAATTGAGAGTTGGCAAAATCTTTGTAATCGGTTTTCGGCCAGAAATTTAGCTGTTAACAGGTCAATATTCAACGATTTGTCCTTTGAGAACTCTACCAAACTCCTCCGCTAATTGTGGGTCTAAACACTTGAAATTTTCGATATAGGTTCCTAAGATATGGATTTAACTTAATAACTTGATTTGAGCCCAAAGCAATAAATGTTAAGGGGTCATAATGGTGGTCAAATTTTTTTTAAAATTGATCGCTTTTTTTCTTTTTTTTTTTTTTTTTTGCTCAACATACACCTCCAAACACCCGGGCAGCGCCGGGCTCCCAGGCTAGTCTATCTATATATCTATAAAATTGAACGTGTGTGTGTGTGTGTGTGTGTGTCTGTCTGTCTGTCTGTCTGTGTGCGCGTGCATTTCCCTATGCAATAACTCTGCCAATTTTAATCTACAAATTCCAAATTTGATATACAGGGTACTGAGATTTGGGAAAATCTATGTGATCGGTTGTCGCCCAGAAATTTGGCGGTTAAGGGATCAAAGTTTGAACATGTGACCTTTGAGAACTCTACTAAACTCCTCCGACAATTTTGGGTCTACACACTTGAAATTTTAGATTTAAGTTACTTGGACATAACTTGATTGGAGCACAAAACAATAAATGTTAATGGTTCATAATAGGGGTAAAATTACAAAAATAACCGCTTTTTTTTTTCCTCAACATATACCTCCGGGCAACGCCGGGCTGAAATTCTCGTATATCCATGAAAGTGAACGTGTCTGTCTGTGTGTGTACATTTCCCTACACAATAACTCTGTCAATTTTATGTCTACAGACTCGAAATTTGATATACAGGGTATCGAGATTTGGGAAAATCTTTGTAATCCGTTTTTGGCCAGAAATTTGGCTGTTAACGGGTCAAAGTTCAACGATTTTCCTTTTAGAACTCTACCAAACTCCTCCGACAATTTCGAGCTAAACACTTGAAATTTTAGATATAAATTCCTTGGACATGGATTTAACTTAATAACTTGATTTGAGCCCAAAACAATAAATGGTCAGGGGTCATAATAGGGGTCAAAGATTAAAACAAAGTTGACCTCTGCGGTCTCTACCAAATTACTCAGACAATTTCTGGTCTAAACATTTGAAATTTAACATAAAGTTTATTCAGAGATAGGGCAAGCTTTTTAATCGGTTTGAGACGAAAAATTTTTAGTTACCAATATATAAATGTATGTATGTGTGTTTGCATGTCTGCCTAAAACTTTCGACAGAGGTGACAGATTTTATCACGATCGCTATCGTTTTGAAGTTCGACTATTCAGACGAAAAATATCGAAAAATTGGCTTAAAACATTAATATCTTCACCTTAAACTGGGCACTTTTCTACAGGGGGGGGGGCTTTTTTCGCCGATATTTTTTAAAGTCATCCTCTCCTTTCGATTGTCTATCCTTAATTTAAACATAAGTCACTTCCGGTTTGGCGGTGATCGTAACAACAAAGACGTCAGGGATTTTTTCCGTTCTTTTCCTCCTTCACGGTATGGGTTCAAGCCTGTTTTCCTACTACAACTTTTTTTTTTTGCTCAACATACACATCCAAACACCCGGGCAATGCCTGGCTGAAATGTTTGTATATCTCTAAAAGTGAAAGTGTCTATCTGCCTGTCTGTGTGTCTGTGTACATTTCCCTACACAATAACTCTGTCGATTTTATGTCTACAGACTCGAAATTTGATATACAGGGTAGTGAGAATTGGGGAAAATCTTTGTATTCCGTTTTCGTCCAGAAATTTAGTGAATAAGGGGTCAAAGTTCAACGATTTGACCTTTGAGAACTCTACCAAACTCCTCCGACAATTTCCGATCTAAACACTTTAAATTTTAGATATAGGTTCCTTGGACATGGATCTAACGTAATAACTTGATTTTAGCCCAAAACAATAAATGTTAAGGAGTCATAATAGGGGTCAATTTTTTAAAAAATTTATTGCTTCGGTCTCTATCAAATTAATCAGACAATTTCTGGTCTAAACATTTTAAATTTTACATAAAGGTTATTCAGAGATAGGGCAAGCTTTCTAATCGATTGGGGTTGAAAATTGAATTATCAATATATAAATGTATGTATGTATGTATGTATGTATGTATGTATGTATGTCTGCCTAAAACTTTCTACAGAGGCGACGGATTTTACTAGATCAGTATCATTTTTAAGTTTTACTTTTCAGATGACAAATATCGAAAAATTGGCTAAAAACATTAATATCTTCACCTTCAACTGGGCACTTTTCTACAGGGGGGGGGGCTTTTTCGCCAGTCATCCTCTCCTTTCGATTATATAGCCTTTATTTAAACCTACGTCACTCCCAGTTTGGCGGTGGTCATAACAGCAAATATGTCACGTTTTCCCCATTTTTTTCCTCTTTTGCGATACGGGTTCGAGCCTGCCTTCCTACTACCACTTTTTTTTTTCTTTTGCTCAACACACATCTCCACTCACCCGGACAACGCCGGCCTGAAATGCTAATATATATAATGTCAGGTCATGTTATGCTACTTGTACCATGTAATCCAGTACTACCTGCCTCATGGTTGGGTCACCGGTGACTAAACTGTTTCCCCCCACAGGCTTGTTTGGTGAGGAGGGCGGCTAGTCTCCCTGAAGGATTAAAAACAATACCTTTCAAAGGGCGAATGAACCCTTTTTCTGGGTCAACGGCCAACTAGCCCCATGTGTGTTTGTGTGTATGTATGTGTGTGTTGGGGTGGAGAGGGCTCCGTTAAGCCATGGTGAAGGCAACCTTTCTAGGAGAAGCAAATCTCTGATTTAAAAAACCATAAAGTGGGAGACCAGTACCCGCATTAAGCTGATCTGCAGTTTAACTTGTTGCTGGATATTTTGCTCTTGCTTGTTGCTGGATCTCAACATTTTGAACCGAGAGAGAGACTTAGCTGTCATACAAAGCTAAGACCCTGTAACATTATCTGTATAGATACTCCCTCAGGCATTTGTCTATAAAAATGCTCCTGTGGAGATGGAAGTCATTTTTGGGCTCATGGACTTTAAGTGTTTGAGGGAATGGCACTCGTCTGACAAGACGTTGCAATCATCTATATATATAAAAGCGAAAATGTATGTATGTATGTATGTGTGTATGTTTGTGTGTCTGCTAAAAACTTTCAACCGACAGAATAAAAATTCACAAATTTTGTCTCATATGAAAGCCCCATCCTTCGCCCGACAAATATCGAAAAATTGGCCAAAAACGTTAATTTTTTCACCCTGAAATCAACACTTTTCTACAGGGAGGAGGTCAGCAAAAACCGTCCTCTCATGACGAGATCAGTTCTACGCATGCATCAAACGACGTCATAACCTGATTTAGTTTAAATATTTGAAGAACTGACACAATATCATGTTAGCTCAGTTGGGTCATTATCTAAACGTTTTGTGTTCGAATCGTGGTGTGAGATGTCTTTTTTTTCGATTATTTAAATTTTAATATTGAAGCAGGGTTATTTAAGCCATTTTTCACGTAACGTTCGTTTTTCTGTTTTTGTTTTTTTTTCACTTCGCTTATTCTCAGGTTTTCATTAACACCTCCATCCCCGACTGACCACACACACCCAAAAACACCCGGGTACCCACCGATTTTTTAAATTTTGATATTGAAACAGGCTTATTTAAGCCATTTTTCACGTGGTTTTTTTTTCACGTGTTTTTTTCAGAAGTTTTTATGTTTTCTTTTTTGTTTTTGTTTTTCAGATTTTTACATTTAACATCGTTCATTTGCCTTACGTTAGTTTTTTTGTGTGCTTTTTTACTTCGCTTATTCTTCTGTTTTGATCACCCCCATCGCCCACCGCCCGGGTACCGCCCCCCATGCTTTATTTTTCAGATAAGTTTTAACGTTCGTTTTTCTGTTTTCTTTTTTTACTTCGCTTATTCTAAGGTGTTTATAACAGGCACGACAGGAAAACAAATGAACATATATCTAAAGAAATGGCAGAAACACTAGAGGATGACCTCCAATCAGTAGTGGAATGAGGACAAAAATGGATGGTCACGTTCAATGCCGCCAAGACTAAACTAGTTTCATTCAATAATTACAAGAAACCTTCTCTACCACGTATAGCAATAGCCAACGACTCTTTATCTGAGAGTACGTCTTTCAAGCTCCTTTACAGGAAACATGAGTTGGAACAATTACATTGAGGGCATTGCCAGGGCCACTGCAAGGAAGGCGGGCTCTCTCTACCGTGCTAGAAAACTACTAACACCCGAAAGTATCCTGTACCTCTATAAAGCAACCATTCGCCCATGTATGGAGTATTGCTGTCATATTTGGGCTGGTGCATCGGCTACTAGTCTCTCGCTCCTTGACAAGGTTCAAAAGAGTCGCAAATCTGATAGGCCCTAAACTGGCATCTAAGCTTCAGCCTCTGTCCCATCGACGAAACGTTGCATCCCTTTGCCTGTTCTACAAGTATTTTAATGGTGAATGCTCTGATGAACTGCAAGCACTTGTGCCCCCAAGACGTGAACACCCTCGACAGACCCGACAGGCTGCAAAATCCCACCCCCACACTGTAGAGATCCCTAGATGTAAGAGACCTTTCTACTCCAGTAGTTTCTTCCCCAGAACCGCTAGACTTTGGAATTCCATTCCAGATCCCTGCTTCCCCAACAGTACTGACATGCAGAAGTTCAAGTGCAACGTGAACCAACATCTTGCTGCCCAAATCCCTACATAGTACCCCAGTAGTTGTTGCCCCTGATAGTAGCCTCCTACACCAAAGTGGCAATGTGCCTTGTTTGGGGAGAAAATGTAATAAAAAATTTTTTAAAAATCGGATTTTAACCAATCAGAGATCCGGAATAATAGATCGCCATGGTAAATTCCAAATTGCTCTGGTATTAGTATTAATGAAATTGAGCTAATTTTAAAAGTTAATTTTGAATTGTTTTTTTTTTTTTTTTTTTTTTTTTTGCAGGAATGATCTTGAAAAACGGATGCCAAATGAAACATCAAAGAGATCGTATAAAACAGAAAAGAACAAGAAAAAGCCATCTTTAATCTGGGTTATGATAAAGGTCTACTTCTTGGAACTCTGGATGTCTTGGATGTGCAAAATCGCTTATGATATGCTCGTGTTTCTTAACCCGATTATACTTAAGTATGCTCTTAATAAATTCTTCTATGCATAGTATTTAATAGTGATATTCACTAGGAGTTCCCACATGACTCATTGTTAGCGATCACTTATTGGCAACAGGTGGTGTTCCCTGGAGTCTGGGTGGCAACAATTCTCCCCAGATTTTTTGTACTCTCTACTTCTCTTGATATCTGTTACAAAAGCACTTTGTGTGCTCGCAACAGCCATTTCCCAATCGATTTCTCATTAGCAACAACTTTTGGCTGCCTCTAAAATTTGAGTAGTAGTAAGCCTCTCCAGGATTCAAGTACTCGCCATGTGATTGTAATGGATGTCTAGATAGTACTTTCGTAGTGTTTTTATTCACGCATAATCGTACTCATAATCATAATCATAATCAAAATCATAATCATAATTACAATCATAATCATAATTACAATCATAATCATAATTATAATCATAATTATAATCATAACCATTATCATAATTACAATCATAATCATAATTACAATCATAATCATAATTATAATCATAATTATAAGGAGAGTAGACAGTGGATCTTTGGTTTACTTTCAGCAGCCACGTAACTTTCGCTTCCTGTATTTTGTCCTTTAGTCCTCACATTCACGTTTCTGAAAAAAAGGGTAAAATTGCTGTTTCTGTGTTAGAATTTATTCCATCTAACACATCATTGATACGTTTTTGACCTTGAGGTAGTATTTATTTAGCTCCTTAGATCAAGTGGCTTCATGCCTTGTCTGGAGCGATTTCCATAAAAAATATCAATAAACCAAATCAAAGTCTTCATGCATACATGCAAGGGGCGGGGGGTATATGTGTTGGTCTTTTTATTCTCTCCATCATCTCTTTGCCGCGTTTCATGAGTAACCGTTTCATCTAGTGATCATCGATCGTCTTTTCTCATCTGTCTAAGATAAATAAAACTTTTTATGCATGAAATACAAAAGGAAGACGTTTGCTGAGATTTCTTCAAGGTATTATTTAAAAAGAATTGACACTGGATGGAGGGAGACAGACAAAAAAAAGCTAATTATTATCTTACTTAGCTTACTTCTTAAGCTTAACTTTTTAACTTAACAACATAAGTGATGCAGACGACAGAAGACATAGGTAATATTTGCTGAGATTATCAGTTTTCTACATCATTGACCAAGTTTTATTCGCATGGCTTTCTGAGGGAAACTGATTTTGAAAACCTTAGTTTTCTCTAGCTCGAAGACGTGACGTCATTGGTCATATCTTCATATCATTCAATTTTGTCCACAGCGTTTTACTGCCCATTTTTCATTCAGTTTTAAGAATGATTGTTTTACTAATCTGGGTATTCATGCACTTGACAAATTTCACACAAGCTAGATTAATCGCTACTGGCATAGGTATCTAATCTTTCATGATTTTTATGACCATTTTCTGTGGTACCAACCAAGTTTGATGATGCCATTGATTTTCCGGTTGAGGAGGTGGGGGGGGGGAGCAGATTATAGGAGTTCTGTCGATTTAAGTTCATTTGAGCTTGTGTAATGTTCTTTTTACATTTTTTGCTGTTGCTATTTCTACTGTGGTTGATTCGTATTATTAGATTATGTGGATTGGTTTCTGCACTGAAGGGTTTTTCCTTAATATTTCAGCCTGTTTTTGGTCTGTCATTATTTTAATGCTAAGTGCTCGTCTGAGCTCCAGTCTATGGTCCCCGCTTTGTCAAATTTTCACGAAAAAACATTCGTCTAGCTAAAAGCACTATTAATAGTTTTATCTGTGTCTAAACCTAAACGTAGATTATGAGCAAAGCTTCTTTCTTAGAACTACCCACTTGTGGAACTCTGTTTCGTTTACCTGCTTTCCAACTGACTACAATATGATCGTCTTCAAACAAGTTCTTGATGAGCCGTCCTCTTGAGTAATCTAATTTATCAAATTTCCACTAATAACAATTACTATGCTATTGTCCCAACAACCACGGTACATGCATGAAGTCGTATCCTCGAGTGGTCTCTGGGCCTTGATAAGAGATGACTTCTTTGAAAAAATTAAAAACAAAATGTCTTTTATATGGCATCATTTCTTACTTTCTTACAACAGCCATTCACCATTTAGTTCTTGCTAAATACAGGGTAGAATGATAAATTTCTTGCCCTAAAGAAAAGTTGTTTTTTTTTTAAACTTTTATTGAAAACATCAATTCATGTAACTTGATTATGTAGTAGAGCTGTTATCTATTCAATGTAGCCACCTTCAGCCTCAATCACCACCTCGATATATGTCCAGAACTGGGACCATGACTTTTCCACAAAGCGCCGGCAAATACTTGGCAATAGGCAGCGGTCAGGCTGGCTTTGGTATTGTGGGAGGTCATGCTGGTGATGTTCTCGATGTATGACCAAACGAAGTAAGTCCAGCAGATTCAGGCCGGGGGAGGAGAGAAGACCAGTGAGAGAAGAGTAAAAATCGTAGTGCTCCTTCTGAAGCCACGCCTGGGTCTCTTTGGACTCATGGACCAGTACCGAGTCCTGTTGCCACACTCAAGGTCTGCCAGCGGCCACCTGATTGCACCAGGCGATCATTGTACTCTTCAACACATCCGGGCACTTTCAAGCCGACTTCGAAGATGTGAGGTGACATGATGTGACTCTCACTTGAAACCACACCAAAGACCATAACTGTGGCCGGAAACTTTGTTTCATCACCCTGGGGCGTTTCTGTTATTCATGGCAATCCAGTGATGGTTCCGGCTGTTGTGCACTTGATCTTGGCAGAAGTTCTTTTCGTCTGAAAGAAACAGAGCCTGTTTGGGGTCTTGGGACGCTTCAGGTTGTTAAGCAACATAACGGACTTGATTAGCCTGAAGTTCTTTGTCTTCTCAGTTAAGACCTGGCTTGTCTGGTGTCTGTCCTCTTTCACACAAATCCCTACATAGTACCCCAGTAGTTGTTGCCCCTGATAGTAGCCCCCTACATCAAAGTGGCAATGTTCCTTGTTTGATGTGAAAATGTAATAATAAATAAAAAAAATCGGATTTTAACCAATCAGAGATTGTGTGTGAGATGCCTAAATCTCTGGCAATTTGCTGAATAGGCAGTTGGGGAGTTTCATCAACAATGTCATTTACTGCGGTGAAAAAATGTGATTCAGCC
This sequence comes from Euprymna scolopes, assembly GCF_053919585.1. NCBI lineage: Eukaryota > Metazoa > Mollusca > Cephalopoda > Sepiida > Sepiolidae > Euprymna > Euprymna scolopes. The sequence goes on along the minus strand of NC_136487.1, from coordinate 75,079,493 downwards.
TGTCAACACTCTATCACTTTTAATTTATATTGAATTAAAAAAAAAATTTTTAGATTTTATAAAATAGAATTTTAAAATAAATTACAACAGGCATTATTATTTTTTTTTTTACAATGAATGGAAATGGTCATTATCTAAAAATCTTCAGAAAAAAGAGAACAAACTTTTTTACAGAATTAAACTCTAATAATAAATAAAAATAATCATTAAAAATGTATAAATAGTTTGAAACGGTCTCTCTTGGAAAGTGCGTTTTTTTTTTTGTTTTTTTGTTGTTTTTTTTTTTGTAAAATGAATTTTTGCTTTAATTTAAAGTTTCGTAAGAACTTCTTGAATTGTCTCCCCCTATTCTGAGTGGAAGTTTTTAATAATGAAAACAAAAACAAAAATATCCTCAAAAAGTAAAAAAAAACTCTAGTTCCCAAATCTTTCTACAGGTGAAATATCAACACCTTCATTGTTGATGTGAAAATCAACAGCATAACTTTGAGATAATGTTCGATATGTGTATATAAGGTGCATTTAGGTGATTTTAATAAGTTTTCCAGACTTTTTCTAGATGGGAATTTTAATTGGTAGTATACATA
>NC_136487.1:75066406-75068906 GCF_053919585.1 Euprymna scolopes | reverse complement strand
CCGTTTCATACACTCGAAATATTCCAGCAAAAACCTAACAGCCAGCTGTGGTTCTCTCCAGAATGTGCTGTTGCCATTGTGCACAGAAATCACTTTTTCCATTGCTTCCAATGTAATAGATGTACTGAGACTAAAGCGCTTTTAGGACTGCCAGCAACCACTGTAAAAGAGTAATAAAGAATGCAAGAGAGTTGCATGCTCAGTCCGTCATGTCCAAAGTAGCTGACCAGTGGTTTGGTTCCCACCAGTTTTGGCAAATAGGATCCTGAACAATAGTGTGTGCTCTATCCCAACTAGCATCAATGGACCTGAGAGAATCTCGTCAGCATCAGGCAGAGCCAAACTCTTTGTCAAGAACTTTGCAGCTAATTCTACTCTCAACGACGAAAGCTGTCAACCCCCAGTATTTCCTTCTGTATCAGAAAACATGCTATGCAACATACAAATATTTGTGCGTGGTGTTGCCAAGCTAATCAAAAACCTTGATTCCAGTAAAGCAACTGACCCCGACAGCATTTCAATTATAGTACTCAAAAATCTGCAACCAGAACTAGCTCTCATACTTACAAAGCTGTTTAAGCATTGTTTTAAGGAGAATTGTTTCCCAATACCCTGGTAAACCTTGTTAGTTTGACCTGTATTTAAGAATTCAGATGATCGCTCATCTCTCTCTCTCTCAGTACAAACGACTAAGTCTCCTGTGAGTAAGTGGAATCTGTGTTAAATAGCTGCTAAACTCCTGACTGACAAACAATATGGATTCAGGCAAGCCCGTTCAACAGCTGATATCTTAACTGTAGTTTCTGAACGTATATACCGTTCATTGGATAAAACAGGGGAGGGTAGAGCGGTGGCCCTCGATATATCTAAGGCTTTTGACAGGGTATGGCACGATGGTCTTCTAAGGAAAATTAGATCATATGGAATCACTGGAAGAATTCATAATGTAATTAAATCCTTCTTAAGTAATAGAAAAATCAAAGTTGTCCTCGACGGTCGTACATCCAAACAATATGACATAAATGCGGGAGTACCTCAAGGGTCTATCCTTGGACCTCTATTATTCCTGATATTCATAAACGACCTCCCTGATAAAATTGTTTCGGAGATGGGTATATTTGCCGATGACACCACTCTCTATAACAGATATGACGAGAAAACAAATGAACACATATCCAAGGAAATGGCAGAAACGCTAGAGGATGACCTCCAATCCGTAGTCGAATGGGGACAAAAATGGTTGGTCACATTCAATGCTGCTAAGACTAAGCTTGTTTCCTTCAATAACTACAAGAAACCTTCTCTGCCACCAATAGCAATGGCCAATAACACATTACCTGAAAGCACTTCTTTTAAACTCCTCGGCCTTATTTTTACAGGGAATATGAACTGGAATAGATACATTGAGAGCATTGCCAAGGCTGCTGCAAGGAAGGTTGGCTCCCTCTACCGTGCTAGAAAACTACTTACGCCTGACAGTATCCTATACCTCTATAAGGCAACCATTCGCCTATGTATGGAGTACTGTTGTCACATCTGGGCTGGTGCATCTGCTTCTTGTCTCTCGCTCCTGGACAGGGTTCAAAAGAGAGTCGCCAACCTGATAGGTCCTGAACTGTCATCTAGGCTTCAGCCTCTGTCGCATCGACGAGATGTTGCATCCCTCTGCCTGTTCTACAAATACTTCAATGGTGAATGCTCTGACGAACTGCAAACACTTGTACCTCCCCGACGTAACTACCCCCGACAAACCCGACAAGCTACTAAGTCTCATCCCTTTACAGTAGAGATCCCTAGGTGCAAGAAAGCCTTTTACTCCAATAGTTTCTTCCTCAGAACTGTGGGTCTTTGGAACTCCCTTCCGGGATTCTGCTTTCCCAACTGCAATGATATGCAGAAGTTCAAGTGTAATGTTAACAAACATCTTTCTACTCATCTCCCTTCATAATGACCCCGCTAATTAAGTCCCTGATAGTAGCCCCCTGCTTCAAAGTGGCACTGTGCCTTGTTTGGGGTGAAAATTGAATAAAAAAAAAAAAGTAGTCAACCACCTCAGCAAAAACAACCTTCTTAGTGACATGCCAATATGGTTTCTGTTCTGCTAGATCTACAGCAGACGTGTTTACAGTTATATCTTATAGGATTAGCAAATCTCTCGATGGAGGCTTCCTCTCAAGGGCAATAGCTCTTGACATATCAAAGACCTTTGATAAGGTATGACATAAAGGATTACTTTACAAGATCTCCAGCTATGGTATAGCTGGAAATGTCTTCTCAATTATTAAATTATTTCTCTCTGAGAGGTTCATAAGATAGAGTACTGTTGTCACATCTGGGCAGGAGCTGCTAGAAGCAGCTTATCCTGCCTTGACAGAGTTCAAAATAAACTTTGTAGCTTAGTGGGAGATGCCCTTTTCTCTTCACTGCAACCTCTTTGAAAACATTTTCTATGTTTATTCCCTGTAGCAAAGTAGGTGCAAGATTCCTCCGAGGAGATGGA
>NC_136487.1:75028906-75058906 GCF_053919585.1 Euprymna scolopes | reverse complement strand
TTCTTCGAAACTCCGCGGATTAAGGACTATCCACTTATTTAGTGTTTCCTTTGCAAATTAAATATGTTTTTTACTTTTTCAAAGTGTTTTTAACATGTTTTATTAACTACTTGCTCTTATATGTATATGTATGTATATGCATATATATATATATGTATATATATATATGCATATATATATGTATATATATATATATAATTATTACAATAATTATTTTAAATTATTTTTAAATTAGGTCATTATATATATATATGTATGTATATATATATGTATATATATATAATTATTACAATAATTATTTTAAATTATTTTTAAATTAGATCATTATATATATATATATATATATATATATATATATATATATATATATATGTATATGTATATATATATATAATTTTCGTTTTGTTTCTAGGCTCTCACAATTCGTAACAGCGAGCGGAAAACGACGACCGTCGGTGAAATTGTGAATATCATGTCCGTGGATTGCCAACGTATACAGGAGGTTATCCCTTACCTGTACATTTTGGTCTCGGCCCCTTTACAAATTAGCCTGGCCTTATATTTCCTCTACGATGAACTCGGTCCAGCCTCCTTCGCCGGGATGATCATCTTAATTCTCCTGATTCCATTCAACGTTTTCATCATGTCAAAAATGCAGAAATGGAGAGAACAACAGATGAACGTGAAAGACAATCGGATAAAGATGATGAACGAAATACTAAACGGCATAAAGGTATGTATATATATATATATATATATATATATATATATATATATATATATATATATATATATATGTTTGTATGTGTGTATATATATGTTTGTATGTGTGTGTGTCTATATATGTTTGCGTGTGTCTATATATGTTTGTACGCGTGTGTGTATATATATATGTTTGTATGTGTGTGTATATGTATGTTTGTATGTGTGTATATATATATGTTTATGTGTGTATATGCTTGTGTGTGTGTGTATATATATTCGTATGTATATATATATGTTTGTGTGCGTGTATATATATATGTTTGTGTGTATATACATGTTTATATATGTGTGTATATGTATGTTAGTGCGTGTATATATGTTTATGTAAGTGTGTGTATATATGTTTGTATATATGTGTGTGTATATATATGTTTATATATATATATATGCGTGTATGTATATGTTTATGTATATGTTTATATATATGTTTATATATGTATATATATATTATATATATATGTTTATATATGTATGTGTATATATATGTTTACATATATATGTTTATATATGTATATGTATAGATATGTTTATATATATATATATATGTTTATATATGTATGTGTATATATATATATTTATATATATGTGTGTGTGTATATATATGTATGTGTGTATATATATGTGTGTATATATATGTGTATATATGTGTGTGTATATATATATGTTTATATGTATATGTGTATATATATATTTATGTATGTATATGTGTATATATATATTTATGTATGTATGTGTATATATACATGTTTATGTATATATATGTATGTATATATATATATGTGTGTGTGCATATATATATGTGTGTGTGCATATATATATGTGTATATATATATTTATGTATGTATATGTGTATATATATATTTATGTATGTATGTGTATATATACATGTTTATGTATATATATGTATGTATATATATATGTGTGTGTGCATATATATGTGTATATATATGTATGTTTGTATAAATATATTTATGTATATATATGTATGTGTTTATATATGTTTATGTATATATATATATAATATATATAGTGTATATATATATATAGTGTATATATATATATATATATATATATATATATATATATATATATATATATCGTTTAAAATCATTTAAAATGCCTAAACGCATTTAAGCGTGTTATCCGCTTCGTTTTGATTTTGAATAATGGTTGGGTTTTTTTTTAAATATGGATTAATCTGTATTAAGTACTTAGTAAATTTTTTTGTTGTTAAATCCGTTAAGTACTAAGTAAAATTTATTTTTAATCTTTATTAATTAGTAAGTAATGTTTTTAATCCGTATTATGTAAAATTTATATTTGATCTGTATTAAGTACTAAGTAAATTTATATTTAATCTATGTTAAGTACTAAGAAAAATTTTATTTAATCTGTTTTAAGTTCTAAGAAATTTTTTTTATTTAATCTGTATTAAGTACTAAGTAAATTTTTTTATTGAATCTGTATTAAGTACTAAATAAATCTCGGTTTTAATTAACACTCTTCTCACCCAGTGGGGGCGATATGAAGATTGCAGTTGTGAATTACGGTAGCGGTGTCAGAAATTTTGTGAAAATAGCGAATAATTCCACCCCATCTTTCCAAGCTTATAACTCCTCGAAAAATGCAATTCAAGCCCTAATTTTTTTTTCAATTAAAGGAGCAAGGACCAAGATTTCATTAAAAAAAAAAAAAACGTGTTTTTTTTTTTAAAAGGTTTTAAACTTCGGACTTTACAGGTAAAATTCTACGAGAACAATATGTTCTTTTTGTTTTTAATTTGAATATATTATGTATTGACCTTTTCTCTTCAATTTGTGAGTAAATAATTATGTACTTAAGCGAGTCTAAATTAATTATTATTAGACATTTACAAAATGGGAGGCGTGAATTATTCGACCCCCTGTCTTTCCAAGCTTATAACTCCTCGAAAAATGTAATTCAAGCCCTAATTTTTTTTTCAATTAAAGGAGCAAGGACCAAGGTTCCATTAAAAAAAAAAAAGAAAAAACAAAAAACAAATAACGTGGTTTAAAAAAAAGGGTTTAAACTTCAAACTTTACAGGTAAAATTCTAAAAGAACACGATGTCTTTTTTTTTTAAATTTGAATATATTATGTATTGACCTTTTCTCTTCAATTTGTGAGTAAATTAATTATTTACTTTCCAGGTACTAAATTTAGTATTTACTTTTTAATAGACACTTAAAAATTGGGATGGGGGGGGTCGTGAATTTAAAAAAAACAAAACGTTTGTCTAAAATATTATATTCGATTTATTGGAAAGAACATAAAATTTCACACTGACCCTGAAAATATCGTAAAAATAGAATCAATAGAAAAATTTTGATAGATTTTTAAAGTTTAAAGATTGAAAAATATTGAGTTCGGAAAATTCATTACTGTTTTTAAAAAAAAAAAAATATTTCTATTACTTTTAAAACAACTGTAATAGTTTATTTTGGAAGTATAATCCATAAAGAAAATAAATAACCCACTTTTAACAGAGAAATTCCGAAATTTTTATATTGTATTCGCAGTTTCGTGTTAGGGGTGTCAAAAATTCCTACAAAAATTCTGATACCGCTAGAATTACGGTAGAACACCGGGATACAGTGTCCCTAAGATATGTTTGTTTTTTTTAAGTTATGGTGTTGAATACGATGTTTTTGTGACCGCTGGATACGGTATTTGCCCCCCCCCCTTACGGTGTTATTGATAATGTTATTTCTTTTATATATACATTTGCATTATATATACATTTGCATTATATACTATACTGTATTTTGCTACTGATTTTTAATACTGTATCCCGGGGTTATACTGTACTAAAGACTACGACTGACTCATGGCTGATGGAACGAGAGCATGCTACTCTCCCATGGATTAAATAGTGGGTTCTGTTTGAAAATTCGTGCAGATTGCAGAATCCAAAGAAAAATTCTTAAGTTCTACAAGATACATCTGAAGAAGGTCGGGAGTTACATCATGAGAACAGTAATTAGATTAATTCAAATAATACACACTCTCTCTTTTTTATTCTCTTGACTTTAGTATATCTGAAGAAGTTTAATTGTCGTTATAGAGACAAGAACTACTGTTTACAAAGATGGTAGGTGTCCTGAGTGTCAGAGGCGGGAAAATTTCGAAATTGTTACATTGCATGCGTAGGAAACTAATTTTTTTTTTTTTTTTTTTACATGGGCGTCACCACTTATCAAGGCTCGAAGTCCATTCAAGGATAAGGGTTAATGAATATAAGGTGGTAGTGCAGTAATCGTTAATTAGAGTATGTAGACACCTACTGACTTTTAAAAGATGTGATAAATGGAAACGGGGCAGAACAATTTACGTAGCGAAAAGAGAGCGTTGATTTTTGTTATTTTGTCAGTGTTGCTATGCGTTGTGTTTTCACCGACCAGCGATCAATAGATCAAATAAAGTCTTTTTATACGTACATACAGGGTCTTTATTATACGTGGTATATCATTATGCATCGTCGCTTCTTTTCATCTTCAATGCACTTCACATTTAGCTGTGATCGTCTCGTCTAATGGTTCTTTATCATCCGTTTAACTAAGATGAAAAAATTTTTAACATGCAGGAAAGACACAAGGAAGACATTTTCCGGGGTTTTCAAGGTTTGATTGGAGAAAATGGACTGAGAGAGAGAGAGAGAGAGAGAGAGAGAGAGAGAGAGAGAGAGAGAGTGAGTACAGAGTGGAATGATAAATTATCACTCTAAAGAAAACAACACTACAGCTTTATTTTTAAATTTTTATTGAAAAAACAATTCAGGTAACTTGATTATGTAGTAGAGCTGACATCTATTCAATGTAACCGCCTTCAGCCTCAATCATCACCTCAGCATGGGTTCGTAACTGGGAGCATACCTTTTCTACAAGCGTCAGCAGGAGCTTGGCAAATACTTGATAATCAGGCTAGCTTTGGTGTGGTGGGAGGTCATGTTGGTGATGTTCTTGACGTATGACCAAATGAAGTAGTCCAGCGGGTTCAGGTCAGGGGAAGATGAGGAGGCCAGTGAGAGAAGAGTACAAAGTCATAGCACTTTTTCTGAAGCCAAGCCTAGATTTCTTTGGACTTGTGGGCTGGTGCAGAGGCCTGCCACCACACCCAGGATCTTCCAGCGGCTACCTGATTGCACCAGGGTATCACCACACTCTTTAGTACATCCAGGTACACTTTAGTGTTGACTTTCAAGCCAACTTCAAAGATGTGAGGTGGCATGATGTGGCCCTTACTTGAAACCACACCAAAGACCATAACAGTGGCTGGAAACTTTGTTTTCATCATCCTGGGCACATCCCTGTTATTTGTGGCAATCCAGCGATGCATTTTGAGGATATTGGCAATAGTCCTGTTGTCATAACTTGGATCAGTAGAGAGCATGAGTTGTACAGCGGCACATCTCCAATCTTGCTCGTTGAACAGTGTGTCACTTTCAGACATGATAGAAAGCTCCTATCGCTGTTGGGGTTTGTACACAACTGACCAACTAGTAGATGGTATGCAACAAAAAAAAAAAGAAAACCGGTTTTCATCAATCAGAAATGGAATCATGTCGTCTTTTCTTGGGCAACAATTTTATTGTTCCACCCTGTAATAACTAATGCTTTATGCATTTCATGACGTATTTGGTTCTCCTACAAATAGAGGATTGCGTCAGAAGTGATATACCTTCTGAAGCTAGTACATGATATAAAATTGTCAGAAATTTTTGCTTATATTGTTTATTTGTTTGCTTGTTTGTTTGTTTGTTTGTTTGTTTGTTTGCTTGCTTGTTTGTTTGTTTGTTTGTTTGCTTGTTTGTTTGCTTGTTTATTTGTTTGCTTGTTTGTTTGTTTGGTTGTTTGTTTAGTTATTATGCTAAAACAATGGCAAGTTTATTTGCTAGTTAATGATACTAATCTGCAGGGAGAGTGTAGTAGTAATGCTACAAAGAACCTCGCCTCAACGAAACAAAAGGTGTGCTCTCTCTGCTGCCAGCACGAATAAATTAGATGTAAAAGGTGTAACGGGTTTTAGCCAAGAACGAGACAAACCATGTGAAAAAGAACAAATAATAAATTAAGAAACAGCAAATAAATAATTGATAAGTTAGCAAAATAGATAAAAATATCAAAGAGTAGTAGTAGTAGTAGTAGTAGTAGTAGTAGTAGCATGACTTTTATTTGTATGGCACAACCAGCATCCTAAATGTTCCTATTTACTTGCCTCCCCACGAGGGCAGAGTTAGACACAAGGTCGGTTTTTAATATGGGGGAAAATCCAGTTCCCCAAAAAGGGGCACTCCTGGAAGGAACAAAAAATAAATGGTGTTTATGCCAAATTGTGTGCTATTCTGCACAATAGTTTCAGAGCTCGTAAAATGTTTATTTTTAATAGTGATAGAAATGTTACTACTATTACTAAAATACCACTATTACTTGTTGTATTAATGCTATAAACAACCTCACTTCAAAGAAACAAAAGGTGCGCCTTCTCTGCTACCGGCACGGGGGAAACCAGAAGAAGAAGACGCAACGGGTGTAGCGTTTTTTATAGAGAAGGACGAGATAAGTCACGTAAAGTGGTGAGAGTTAATGAACATAAAGGGGGCCAAACTCAAAGGGAAAAGAATCAGTACTTCGCCAGGTCAGTAAACATGCATTAGTAAAATATGCACATGCATATGGAAAAACGGTGATCGAGAAAAAAGTCCCGCTTACAAAGAGTTCCGGTGTTGTAAAGCTATAATTTTCTAAACTTTACAGAACAAGTTATTCTTGCAAACAAATAATAAAATCCAAATAGCAGGCAAAGCATTTGACATTCGGCTAATTCCCGAATTTCATGGCATCTCACCCGATCACAAAGTGTCCGAATGGTTGGAACAGATGTGCGAAATGTGTGATGTTGACAACATCGGGAGTGTTGTACCACTTGGGCTGAGAGGTGAGGCTCTGTTCGTAGACCGATGGTTAACCTGTCACCAGAGAAAGGATTTAAAGTAGTTGAAACAAACCCTTCTTGTGGCTTTTGCATTCAACCATTTTGCTTCATTTGACAAGTTTGTCTCTCATCGTTTGCACAATAGGAAAGCTCTAGATGAATACCTAGATGATCTTCAAGACCCAGCATGTCTAATTGACGAAAACCCCTCTGACCTATGGCCCAGTTGCACTTTCATATCAGGACTCCCTGATTTGAATAGACAACACTTGCATGGTTCCTCAGTGGATGGACATCATCATGAAATTCGGTGGTGTGCATATCAATGAAAGAAGCAAGGGACATTTTGCTGAGGCAGCTCTCGCTTTGGGTCTGACAACAGAGCTGGAACAGCCTGACTTTTGCACAGAATTCAACCAATACACAAAATCTTGAAGTGACTTGATGATCAGCTGACAGAAAAATTATACAACAGAGTACTGGAGTATAATATCCCTGCAAAAGCTTGCGCAGAATATAATAAAGAGCTACAATAATAAATGATAATGGGTGCTTGATTCCTTACCCAGAAGAGGAAATAGGGTCCTTGAAGGGCCCAATCCCACTAATGGCAGTCATTCAGCATAACAAACAAAAAGTAAGGCCGGTGTTCAATTGTTCAAATGTAAATGAGCATGTGGACCTATTTACAGCTCATGCAAACATGTGCACTGAAAAGTTGAGAGAATGGCGGTGAACAGAATCAAATGTATTAGTGTTAGACGTTCAAGTACATGTGCACTAATCACTGTGGCCCTGTCAAACTGTACTAATCAAGGGAAGAAGGTATTGCCTGACCTGCATGGGGTTTGGACTCAATGTGGCAGTGTTCATCATGCAAATAATTGTTAATACTATTTTGAGGGACAAGCGATATACAGTGAGCAACATCTACCTATATTGATGATGTGTGTGTGAACGAGAGTCTTGTGCTTAAAGGGCATGTGGAGGAGCATTTCTACGGAGAGGTAATGGGATGATGCACGAGTGCTTGGTTTGCAGGTTTGAGGAGAGGATAATGCTCTGTATAGAAGAGGAGGGAACGAAATTCGAGACATGTGTTGCTTCATCACACGACAATATACGAGGGGCGTGCAATAAGTAATGCCCCTGACCCACTTCCAGTTGTCTGATCTAGCTGAAATTTTGCATGTGCAATGATTTATATCTCTACGGGTTATGTGGCAAAGTACAGCTCTGAACTAATTGTGGTTTCTGTTTTACAGGTGTTTGAACTGAGTCAGGTGTGAAATGGAGCCTGTTGAATGTCGAGCAATGATACGGTTTTTGTATTTGAAAGGATGCACACCACAGGAGACTTTTGATGAAATGAAAGAAACTCATAGTGATAATGCCCCATCATATGACCTTGTAAAACGCTGGCATCGTGAATTCAAACATGGATCTCCAAATTAATTTTCGAGCACTCGATGCGTTCTTACTTCTGGAATGGTGTGAGCAACCTGGGAATCCATCTGTCAGGCACCTTATGCATCTGCAAATGGTCATGAATGATAGTTTCCACAGGCTCTTACTAATCTTGACATCTTGGGCTATTTGGTGAATAGTAATGCGCCGATCTTCCAAAATGGTAGCCTCAACTTGACAGACAGATGCCTCATCAATGGCAGAAGGGGGGGGCGACCAGATCTGTGAGCTGTTTCCACAGACTTCCGTCCATGTTTGAATTCACGATGCCAGCGTTTTACAAGGTCATATGATGGGGCATTATCACCATAAGTTCCTTTCATTTCATCAAAAGTCTCCGGTGGTGTGCATCCTTTCAAATACAAAAACTGGATCACTGCTCGACATTCAACAGGCTCCATTTCACACCTGACTCAGTTCAAACACCTGTAAAACAGAAACCACAATTAGTTCAGAGCTGTAATTTGCCACATAACCCGTAGAGATATAAATCATTGCACATGCAAAATTTCAGCTAGGTCAGACAACTGGAAGTGGGTCAGGGGCATTACTTATTGCACGCTCCTTGTAAGCTTGGCAATCGTCTGGAAAACGACCACCTTGCATTTGTTCACTGATTTTACTTGTGTCCATAAATGGATCTCAGATACCCTTTGCAGCAAGGCCAGGGTAGAAACCAAAGCTATGAGTGAGATATTCATTTGATGGCGGCCAGACATGATAATAAAATCGGTGAATGAATACGCGATATCGAGGAATGTATCTTTCGTCAAAACAAGGCGGATCGATTTATGAGAGTGCCTCAGAGAAGAAGACACAATGGGTGTTGTGTGTTTTAAAGAGAAAGATGAGATAAGCCAGGTAAAGTAGCAAGAGTTAACAAACATAAAGGGTTCAAACTGGAAAGGAAAGGAGGCAATATTTCGTTTATACTTGATCAGTAAATATGTATGCGTGTGAAAAACGGTGATCAATGAGAAAATCCCATCTGCAAAGTGTTCCGGTGCTTTAAGCTATAATTTTCAAACTCCAACAGAACAAATATCATTTTATAAAATCTGGATATTCAAATCGACACTCGAGTGCAATTATTCTGAACTTTGATTAGGAAAGTCTAGGCATTTGAAATTTAATTTTGGAAAGATAATCATGAAAGGTGATTTTAGATATTTTAACATTCCCATTTTTTTTCTTAAATGCACAGCTTAAAAGAATTAAATTTTTTTAATTCTTTTTTTTTCTATTTATTTTTATATCTTTTAGGTTCTAAAGCTGTATGCGTGGGAAAAATCGTTTGAAAAAAAGGTCAACAAAATCCGATCCAAAGAAATGCATTTACTGCATAACATTGCTTACATGAATGCACTATCAACATTCTCTTGGACAATGGCACCATATATGGTAAGTAGAAGAAATGACAAGCAGAAATCATGATTGTACATGTCCTCTTTCATTCCAGTTTTGGGTTGGTTGAGTTTTCGTTTGATTTTGATTTCGTTTGATTTTGGCTTGGTTGAATTTTGGTTTTGTTCTGATTTTGGTTTGATATACTGGGGTTTAGTTTGGTTTGGTTTGGTTTGGTTTGGATTTGGGTAATGTTTGATTGGGTTGGGTTTTGTTTTAGTTTGGGTTTGGGTTTGGGTTTGGCCTTAGTCTGGTTTGGTTGTGTTTGGTTTTAGTTTTGTGTGATTGGGTTTGGTTGGGTTTGGGTTTTGGTTTGGTTTTAGCTTTGTTTATCTAAACGCATTGTTATTATATTTAGTTTAGGTTAAAAATAAAATAGTGCATGTATTTATTTATATGTATCAATAGTGCTTTTCAACCATTTTACTTATGTAACGCTTGAAAACACCCTGCACAGCTGATTTGTTAGTCGCTTTAGCATCTTTCAGCTGCTTATGTAACCTGTTGGGAAATGCTGACGCAAAATTGCCGGAGATTGGATCGTAAGCTGAATAAGTATCACAAAATTATGTACTATATCTGTACCATTTGTTTTCAGCACAGTCCACATAGTAAATATATATAAATATATATATATATATATATATATATATATATATATATATTAAGTAATGTGATTTATAATTTAAAAATTTAAAATAAATTTTTAAATTTAAAAATCAAATTTTAATTAAATTAAAAATCAGTTTCATAAGAAGGAACAACAACAAAATCAATTATCTGTACGATCGTTTCGGAAATCCGTGCTTTTTATTGTGGTATACATGAAGTTATGTAGAACAATTATATATAGTTTTTTTGGTAAGCACGGTCTCCTCATCAGCAAATTTAGGAGGATTTTTATTGAATTTAAAAGACACCATAAATAAACCTAGCATTAAAAGTAAGGCAGATGAATCTTTTAGTTTTTCTTTTTTTGAAATCAGGAACTGTGTTTAGAGTAGTCATTTAGATGTTTGCTATAGCTTTTTATTTTATTGAATATGTGTGTGTGTGTGTCATCTACATACAGTACTGTTTCGTTGTATCACAACTCATCAGTGCGGCTAGACATACATCTTTCTGTGGATTGAACCTACAACCGTCGAGTTGCCAGTCGGCTGTTCTAACCATCGGGCCACGAATCAATGCCGTAAATATTTCTCCTCGAGTGTGTATTAAATCCACACCCGCCTGTCGCTTACAGTGCTCAAACCATAAGTTTGTTTACAAACAAATTAATAGAGGGCTTCGCTTAATTACTTAAATACACGTCAGGTATTTACAAAGTGCTCAACCCAAAGAGGGGGCTTTATTTGTCATATATATATATATATATATATATATATATTGCAATTAGGAAAGGAAGACTTTTATGATTCATGATTAAAAGTGTATATATATATATATATATATATATATATATATATATATATATATATATATATATATATATATATGTATGTATGTATATTCCTTTAATCTTCTCTATAAAAAGGGGTGGGGGAAACAGGAGAGGAAAGAAAGAGAAATGGGGAGCCAGCTGACCGGTTTCGACCCTCGCTTCTCAAAGCTGTATCGAGGGAATTTTTAAAACAAAGAATGAAAAAGCGATTAAAATTGTTTTATTCAATTTACGTGGAGAAAAAAAAAGTGGGGAAACGATTAAAATAAAACAGCGTTATGGTCGAATACCCTGGAGATTAATCACGTTCAAAACCAGGAGGCGTTCACTTTGCTTGCAAAGGGAAGGTTTTCTAAGTCGAACGTGAATAGTCTCCAAGATGTTAAGGTGATATAGTGAATATAATGAATATATATATATATTAAATGACAAAAAGTGATATTCCAAAATTCATGATGTTGACCATCTTATAATTTATTCCTTTGAATAAGTTGACTTATACAATTCTTCAACTATAAGTCAACAGATTTAAAGGAATAATATATAAGATGGTCAACATAAACTTTATTTCAACTATAAATAAAAAAGATCTAGGAAGAAAAAGGAGAGAGAAAGAAAAAAAATGATAAAGTTAGATATAAAATAAAGGGAAACAAAAGTCAAAACGACCCAGACAGGAAATGTTAAAGGTGCGAAAATATATATAGGGCAAAATAATATAGGTCAACTGAAATGTACAGGTTATCACTTAAAAAAAGTCATCAAGAGTTATTAAACGACACTAAAAGGAAAATAAAAAATAAAAAATGAGAATAAAAATAAATAAATATATAATAAATAAATAGAAAATAAAGAATAAATAAATAAATAAAAAATAAAATATAATAAAAAATAAAATATAAAATATAATATATAATATAAAATAAATAAAATAAGAAAAGAATAAAGATAAAAAATAAAAATTATTTAAGGGGAGAAGATGGCTGGTATCTGCAATTTCAGGAAAAAAAAAAGTAAATTCATATAGTAAAATTTAAGTAAATATACATACAAGATATGAAAGTGTGGGTATATATATATATATATATATATATATATATATATATATATATATATATAATTATTTACTATAATAATTAAATACCTACGGACACTAGTGTTTCATCCTTTTGGGAATCTTCAGTGCAGGGTGTCACGATTAACACCAGTCTATATATATATATATATATATATATATATATATATATATATATATATATATATATATTTCTTTGCAAGTGTAGCGTATATATATATATATATATATATATATATATATATATATATATATATATATATATATATTTCTCTGCAAGTGTAGCGTATATATATATATATATATATATATATATATATATATATATATATATATATTTCTTTGCAAGTGTAACGTAAAAGTATCCTCATTACCATTTTTTTTTTTTTTTGCTGGGGATGAGGTATCCACCTGAATGCTAGACATTCATCCACTATTTCGAATACTACAACCAAGAGATCTTTTTATGATCCTAACTGTCTTTTTAAATTCTATTGCTTTGATCTCTTTTGCACTTGGTTCATTAAGTATATTTGCCTGGTAGTTTTTTTTTTTGTTTTGTTTTCTTTTGTTTTCTTTTGTTGTTTTGTTTTCATGATTCTGATAGCTCCTATAATTGCTGGAACAAAGTGTGTTTGTGTGACTTGAAAGTGCCCGTGGACAGTGTGGCTTGAAATATTTCTAAATGCTTGCTTATTTTAATAATACTATTTCTTGTCTTGTTTTGCAGGTCACCTTAGCTACGTTTGGCACATACGTACTTTCTTCACCTGATAATCACCTGGATGCAGATAAAACCTTTGTTTCATTAACCTTGTTCAACATTCTCAGGGCCCCCATTAACATGCTGCCAATGATTGTTTCAATGCTTGTCCAGGTAGAAATCCTTAACTTTTATCATAACAGAGAATAATAATAAATGACGTCACACCAAATAATAGATGAATGCAAAAAAGGACTGTGACCTTGAGGAGGCTTCTAGTGAAGACCAATAGTTGCTACCAATGAGAAATCAATGGTAAACAACTATTATGATAATGCAAACTAATTTGCAAAAGATTGTTGAAAGAGTTGGGGAGTACTGAAAATCTGAGAAGATTTGTTGTCATTCAAACTCCAGGGAATACCACAGGTTGTTCTTTAAGATATTTTTTGATGATGGCCTGTGTGGAAATTCTTAGTGACTAATAATAATGATAATAATAATAATAATAATAATAATAATAATAATAATAATAATGGTTGAGTGCAAAGAGGACTGGGGCCTTGAGTAGGCTTATTGCCATCCAAATTCTAGTGGATACCAATGGTCGCTGCCAACAAGAAATCAATGGTAAGCGGCTATTGTTATTTTGCAAAAGTTATCGAAAAACGTGAAGAGTACTCAGACTCCAAATAATACAAGTTGTTCTCAAAGAGAAATCTTTGAGAATGGCTGTGTAACTACTCCGTGGGTAAATAATAATAATAACAACAAGTTTAATCGTAATCCTCAAGAATAGTCCATTTGTAATCCGAGCATGTATAAAGGAATTTATGCGTTTAATTTTAAAACAAAAATTAATCTTAAAATAAAATTTTTCCTAAATAAACATTTTCACATACCTAAAAATTTTAATCCAATATTTTATCTGTAATTTTGACGTTTGCTTATGAAAAATTACGTTTGAACTGAACGATAAAGCCACCATATTGTTTTAATTTTTTGGTTGGTTAGCTAAATTGCTTTTATCCAATGAGAATGTGGCGTGCGTTTTTCTCATCCAATCAGAATATGAGTAGGGTTTTCCTTTCAGCGACACCAATTCATTTTCGTTTTATTTAATCAAATGTGTATTAGCCATTTGGAATATTCCACTTTCCTTTTACGGGATCGTCAGCATGATAACGGTCGAAGCGACAAGCGTAGTAGTAGTAGTAGTAGTAGTAGTAGTAGTAGTAGTAGTAGTAAGAAGAAGAAGAAGTTTTAGGCACTTGTGCATTTCAACTAACTGGAAGTAATTTTTTTGTTTTAATTTACGGAAGAGTTCTAGCAGAGAAAGGAGGAGACAATAAAAAAAGATTTAATATTTTTCTTATTGATTTCTCTAAACATAGACGTAAATGCACTCCATTACATCTAAATAATTATATTTTTCTTAAAGAAGTTATATAAAAAAGTACATTCCGTCCATTTAATATTCTAAACTTAATGTTGTTCTATTTGTACATTTGTTTTTTTTAATATAGGATGTTACATTTTTTCGTAAATTAAAAAAAATATATTTTCACATACTGTTGCTCATATAATAATTTAGTACTTCTGCATTTTAGTGCCCGTTATTCCGTGAGTTTTACTCGGCAACACCCGGCGAATGATGGAAACCGCCGGATTATACCGAATGAACAAAAAGAAACGTGAGCGGGCGAGCAGACGGTAAAAAATGGAAGAAAAAAGAAAGGAAAGAAAAAAGGTTAAAACATCTTACAGTTAACCACAGCCATAATTTCATGGATCCGACGGCTAGGGCTACAACAAATCATATGGAGAGAATATGGAAGGAAGCGAAACAACGAAATAAAAGAGAGTGTGGAACCAACTGCAATCTGCTTTACAGTTACTTTAGTGAATTTATGTGGAGACAAAAATTTGGAAAGAATATTTTTCTCTCTATCATAAAGCATATAGCAGAAAGCTGCCCTGTTCAGGAACTTCCTCCTTCTACATTCTCTAACAACCTTTCTTTAATGAATACAATACCAGAATAACTTTCCATAAACAAAACAAAAAATATATTTGTTCACTAATTCAAAGAAACAAAACTTTCATTATCCCCCCCAAATAAATAAATAAATAGGACAGTAAAATTTGTAGGTTTGTCTCCCCCCCCACACACACACACTTTTTTATTTTCTTTTTTATTGCCTTCCGTTCGCTCGGTATAATCCGGCGGTTTCCGTTTTCCGCTGGGCGTTGCCGAGCGAGACTCACGGAAAAACGGGCACTAAAATGCAGAAGTACCAATAATTTTTTAAATTTTAAATTAATTCAATAAATGTTTTCTGTCTTGTTACTTTGTTACTTTATTGAACTTGTTTTGAATTACAAGAATTGCTTGGCTTGAAAAAAAAAATCGGTAAAATGTAAATTGTCTCCCTCTCCCTGCTAGAACACTTCCGAAAAATGAAAACAAAATTACATCCGGTAAGTTAAAATGCACTAGTGCTAAATTTTCCAGTCATGTTCGCATTTTTTTTTTTTTTCAAATGCAATCATTCTTTCGTTTTAGTTTTTATTATTATTATTATTATTATTATTATTATTATTATTATTATTATTATTATTATCATCATCATCTTTTTATTTATTTATTTATTTCAATAATTATTTGACCAACAGTTAATAAGAAAAAAATCATAATGATTCAATGTCTATCAAAGTTATTTTTAGTCGAGAAAGACACATGCACACATTCAAGTGGTCTTGTCTCATAATTTCGATACATGTTTAATTTTTTAGATTATCGTGTTCGCCGTTTTAAAGCTTATCGTGTCTTGTTCTTTATTGCAGCTTAAGATATCTATCAAACGAGCAGACAAATTTTTAAATTCATCTGACATTCCCCAAGATAATGTGATACGTACGCACGTCGGAGGTAAATGTTTTACATATTTTTTAAATTATTTTTTTTTTTTATTATTATTATTTTTACTAAAA
The DNA here is from genome assembly GCF_053919585.1 of Euprymna scolopes. Taxonomy (NCBI): domain Eukaryota; kingdom Metazoa; phylum Mollusca; class Cephalopoda; order Sepiida; family Sepiolidae; genus Euprymna; species Euprymna scolopes. The sequence continues at coordinate 75,043,103 of NC_136487.1, read as the reverse complement.
GCAAATATATAACTTGAAGCGCTCTTTTTTTTTTCTTATTTATAGGTTCGGGCAAAAGTTGTGAAAAAAAAGATAGGGGGCATAGTTTTGAAAGCCGGTTTATCTTCTTTTTTTTTTTTTTTTTTTTTTTTTTTGAGATTTCTGACTACTTTTTGATTGTATTTGATAGATCAAAACCTAATGTTAATTTCCAAAAGCAAAAAATATTTGTAAACGTAAAAAAAAAAAAAGTTATAACGAAAAATGTTTCACGGAGACATTCGGAAACTGGCAAGTTCAGCTAAATTTTGAAGTTAAATAAATTCATTGTAAAAATCCTTTAAAAGATAAATATTAGTTTTCTGGGCCAATCTCAAAGATAATTAGTAAAGTAAAGTTCTACGATATTGCATTACTGATTTTTTTGAGATGAGGATTGGTTATTCGTATTATTTCGATTCTTCAGACTACTGTTCTCATCTTGAGTGTGATTTTCATAACGTTTCCGTCGATATAACCTCCGAATTCTTCAGGTGTATCTTCTAAGAGGCATGGAGTAGTGGAGTACTGTTTATTGGTTAATACGTCTGAACCGCTTAAAAAGAAGTCCAAAGAAGAAAGTATAAAAATAATTAGGTAAATTTTCAGATTAGGTCCACCTCAACAATTTTCTTTTAAATGGTGACTTTTAAAGGTTTTAGACTATGCTGAATACGAAAATCGCATTGAAAGTTTGCAGAAATAAGTAGTTATCGAGATATAAAAAGTTGTATTATAACGATGTACGATCCCGATACCATTTATAACGTTACCGATGTGCCAGGTGTCCTTTGATCGTACCTTGTCTCGTTACAAGTTGGCCTGTTGATCGTCCTTACCCACTGGGTTTTCAGGTAGGGGTGCTTTTCCTCTCGATCGAATCGTCTTTCTTTCCATGTGTAGGGAGTCTCCGGGTACATCAATCACTCCGCTGGTCCTTGCGGCTTGCTGAAAAATCAAGAGTCCTCACCACAAACAAACAGAACTCCGGGTTATAACAGTAACAAACTATTTATTGTTTTCATTACTTCATAACAACTACGGTCTAATTTGAGGTGACTGATTATAGCAGTGAAACGATGTAAGACCAGACCAGTAAAGTCACAGAGTTCCCATTAACACAGGCTAGTTCCCATCATAATATCAGGCCCTTAAGGGCTCCCCAAATCGGGAGCGCTGGACAAGCCCAGCCATTCAGCTTGCTGGCTACGACTCCTCTGCGTTTAGAAATCCTTTTTCTAAATCCAACCCCTTTCCCCCACCTCTCCTTAAGAGAGTGCCCACCTGCACTGAGGTTTTTACTTATTACCAATTAGGCGTGATTAGTCACCCCAGGTCAAGCAATGCCTGGCGGTGACCCCTACTCTTGACTCCCATTCTAAGCTGTCAGCCAAGAATCTCTAGATTTCTTCAAACCTATCAACAGGGGTTTTCAAGACAACCCTTTATGTTAACAGATATATAACAGCAATAAGATAAGAACAATTATCATTTGTTTTTTTCTCTTTCTGACAAAATCCCATAGACATTTCTGTTTAAACAACATCAAACCATCATCATCATCATCAGAATTCAGCCGTGCGAATTCCTCTGAATTCATGTCGACTAGCAAGGTCACTCGGCATCGCCCGGTTCCAATCGGGTCACATCTCACCCCCTTCCTGTTTTGTCCTTTACTTTGTAAATGACACCCGAGCCCCAATCAGGCATCAACACCCACCCCTCTTCTGCCATCTCTTCCTCTATTTGAAAAACAAGACCATCTCTTTTGATATGTAGATAATTCCAAATCTGTCTCCCTTTTTTTTAGGCAACACAACATCTGCTTTGCGTCTAACAAGCTTATAATGACACATCAGCGGCTGGTCCTATTTTCATAGCTAAGGTTTTGCATTTCTCTGCACGCCTTCACACAATCCCGTCCGGTCAAACACCCCCTCTCACTGCAATATGCACTTCGCTGCATAGTATTATGCATTGTATTCTTTGGCGGCCATTTTTACGCGCGTGCGCGCGCCATAAACAAATCTACTCATCTATGACTGACATTGCATGTGCATAAAAAAAGATGGCCGCCAAAAAATACAATGCATAATACAACTTTTTATATCTCGATAACTAATTATTTCTGCAAAATTTTAATGCAATTTTCGTAATCAGCATAGTCGAAAACCTCTAAAAGTTGTCATTTAAAAGAAAATTGTGGAGGGGATCCTAATCTAAACAAATATCAATAATTATAAATAATATTTATATGAAAAATGGATATGGGGTGTCTTTTTAAAAAAAAATTTTTTTTTATTACATTTTCACCCCAAACAAGGCACATTGCCACTTTGGGGGCTACTATCAGGGGCAGCTACTGGAGCACTATGTTGGGATTTGGGCAGCAAGATGTCGGTTCACGTTATACTTGAAGTTCTGCATGTCAGTACAGTTGGGGAAGCAGTGGGCTGGAATGGAATTCCAGAGTTTAGCAGTTCTGGGGAAGAAACTACTGGAGTAGAAAGATCTTTTATATCTGTGTGGTTGGATTTAGCTGCCTGTTGCATTTGTTAAGGGTGTCTACGTCGTGGGGGCACAAGTGTCTACAGTTCGTCAGAGCATTCACCATTAAAATACTTGTAGAACAGGCAAAGGGATGCAACATTACGTCAATGGGATAGAGACTGAAGCTTGGATGCCAATTCAGGGCCTATCAGATTTGCGACTATCTTTTGGACCTTGTCTAGGAGTGAGAGACTAGTAGCAGATGCACCAGCCTAAATGTGACAGCAATGCTCCATACATGGGCGAATAGTGGCCTTATAGAGGTACAGGATACTTTCGGGTGTTAATAGTTTTCTAGCACGGTAGAGAGAGCCTACTTTCTTCGCAGCGGCCCTGGCAATGCCTTCAATGTAATTGTTCCAACTCATGTTTCCTGTGAACGTGAGGCCAAGCAGTTTGAAAGATGTACTCTCAGATAAAGAGTCACTGGCCATTGCTATTGGTGGTAGAGAAGGTTTCTTGTAATTATTGAAGGAAACCAGTTTAGTCTTGGCAGCATTGAATGTGGCCATTCATTTTTGTCCCCATTCAACTACAGATTGGAGGTCATCCACTAGTGTTTTTGCCATTTCTTTATATATATGTTCATTTGTTTTCCTGTTGTGCCTGTTATAGAGTGTGGTGTCATCAGCATATATACCCATCTCAGAGGCAATTTTGTCGGGGAGGTCATTAATGAATAGACAAACGATTTGTACTTTCAACTAACAGCTTACGCAAGTAAACGCGCCAAGCGAAAAAGTAAAATAAAACATGAAGAAAAGCAACAAAAACTGGAGAGAAAAAAATCGTACTACAGTCAAGGTAAGTTACACATCTCCGTACACGGATAATTGTTTGTAGGGGATTATTCTTAACGCTTGTTTTCAGTATTTACTTTGTTTCTGAAAATGTAAAATACACAAATATCGCTAAAAAAAAAAAACAGCAACACGAATTTCTTGTAAAGGAAAAGAAATCAACACGTGAACATAGCGTGTATATAAAGCGGAAAAGGTAACAAATCTAAATACGAGAAAATAAGTAATGCAACTGGTGAATACTGTGTCGAAATATGTTGCACTCTCTCGCTTGTGTAGGCTAGAGTAGAAATTTCACGGGTGGTTGCATTCTGAATTCATCGTGTTGAAATGAAGATAACCAGTAGCAATACGAATCTCCTTGCATGTGGTAAGTCTATCCGTTGGTGCCACCATGAGGCTTACCGTTTACTACGTGTGCTTGTGTTTGAAAACGTACGAATAAAATCTTCGCCTATGTGTAGATTGAGCTGGGGTTTTTTTTTTGTTTTTTTTTAGGGGGCTACTATCAGGGACATAAGCATCAGGGGTATTGTGTATGGAGTTGGGCAACAAGATATCGGTTCACGTTACACTTGAACTTCTGCATGTCAGTACAGTTGGGGAAGCAGGGACCCAGAAAGGAATTCCAAAGTCTAGTGGTTCTGGGGAAGAAACAACTGGAGTAGAAGGCTCTCTTAGATCTAGGGATCTCTACCGTGAAGGGGTGGGATTTAGCTGCTTGTCGGGGTATTTACGTCACGGGGGCACAAGTGCTTGCAGTTCGTCAGCGCATTCACAATTAAAGTACTTTTAGAACAGGCAGAGGGATGCAACATTTCGTCGATGGGACAGAGGCTGAAGTTTAGAAGACAGTTCAGGACCTTTCAGATTGGCGACTCTCTTTTGAACCCTGTCTAGGAGCGAGAGACTAGTGGCAGATGCACCAGCCCAAATATGACAACAATACTCCATACATGGGCGAATGGTGGCCTTATAGAGGTATAGGATACTTTTAGGCGTTAATAGATTTCTAGCACGGTAGAGAGAACACACCTTCTTCGCAGCAGTCCTGGCAATGTTCTCAATGTAATTGTTCCAACTCATGTTTCCTGTGAACGTTAGGCCGAGAAGTTTAAAAGATGTACTTTCAGATAAAGCGTCATTGGCCATTGCTATTGGTGGTAGGGAAGGTTTCTTGTAATTATTGAAGGAAACAAGTTTATTAGTCTTGGCAGCATTGAATGTGACCATCCATTTTTGTCTCCATTCCACTACGGATCGGAGGTCATCCTCTAATGTTTCTGCCATTTCTTTAGATATGTGTTCATTTGTTTTCCTGTTGTGTCTGTTATAGAGCGTGGTTTCGTCAGCATACATACCCATAACAAAAGTCCAAGGATAGACCCCTGAGGCACTCCTGTATTTATATCATATTGTTTAGATGTACGACCGTCAAGGACAACCTGGATTTTTCTCTTATCTAAGAAGGATCTAATTATGCTATGTATTCTTCCAGTGATGCCGTATGATCTGATTTTCTTGAGAAGACCCTCATGACATACCCTGTCAAAAGCCTTAGATATATCTAGAGCTGCAACTCTACTCTCCCTCACTTTGTCCAGTGAATCGTATATACGTTCTGAGATTACAGTTAGGATGTCTGCTGTGGAACGGGCTTGCCTAAATCCATATTGTTGGTCAGTCAGAAGTTTAGCATCTTTGGTTAATTATGGTCTCAAATATTTTGGCGAAAAGTGGGAGGAAGCTAATGGGGCGATAATTTACTGGGTCAGTTCTTTCGCCAGAATTCTTGAAAACTGGTACTACAGAAGCAGTTTTCCAGCAGGCAGGAAACCAAGATTCATTAAGGCATTTGTTGTAAAGTTTGGAGAGAACTGGAGTTACTTCGGTGGCGCAATTTTATTAATAGCATAGCCGGGATGAGATCAGGTCGACATGCTTTTGCAGTGTCAAGCTTTCTTATGATAGCATGCACCTGAGAAGGGGTGATTTTCAGATCGTCTAGTGTGGCATCTGTCTGCAAAGGAAAGTCAGGGAGGGGGTGTTTAGCAGAGTCCAGTGTGGAGTTGGAGGCAAACCGTCTGGCAAGCATGTTAGCCTTCTCAGTTACAGAGCAAACAACCTCATGATTGTTGGATAGTGGGGGGATTGTTGATTGCCCATTATTTACTATACTGTTGTAGATTTTCCAGAAGTCGCGGGTTCCTAATTTCTGTGCTTCAATGCGTTTTTTGGTGGTTTCAGTAAATTCTCTCTTAGCTGTCGCTAATTCTTTCTTACAGTTATTTCTGGCTTCTATGTACTTCTGCCTGTTTGATCTGGACTTATGTCGGTTAAATTTGTGGTATGCATACTGCCTTTGTGCTATGGCAGCTGCACAAGTAGAAGTGAACCATTGGGGAGAGTGGGGCTTGCTATAGAATTTGCGCGTGGGAATATGTGCTTCAATTGCTGCTTTGAACCATTCAGTGGTCTCATTTGCGCAATGTTCAGCAGGAAGTGAAAAAATATTTTGCCATGGAGCGTCCCTGATGAGATCCCTGATGGCTTCCCAGTCAGCCTTTTTATAATATCTCGTTGTTTTGAGCAGTGGTTCTTCAGTTTTGTCTCCAGAGTTTAGGGCGATTTCAACCATTACCACTGCATGATCGGCGTACCCAAGAGGGCTGTGGGCATTTGTTACAAAGTCATCACGAACTGTGGTCAGAAACAGATCTAGAAGTGATGCATGTTGTTCTTGCTGGTCTGGGAAACGGGTTGGAAATGTAACCATCTGTGATAGGAAATGAGATATAGAGAAGTTATGTGCTGTGGTACCAGCTGCGTCTGTGTAAGTAGAAAATCCAAGCCAGTTGCTGTGGTGGACATTAAAGTCACCAAATACATGCACTTGTGCGCTAGTGTCGAGGGAAAGTGCTGTATCTATGCTGTCAGAAACTTTGTTTATTAGGGTACAGTCTTGAGTCGAGAGAGAGCGGTAGAGAAAATAAAAGTAGCTAATGTTAAATCTAAAGCACATAAAGGTTTGATCGTCCGATTCTAGTTTAGTTTCTCTAGTCAAGGGGAGGGTGTTTCGAATATAGACTCCAAGCCCATGCATATGTCTGTCAGAGTCCTTATGGCAGAGTGGGAGGTATCCAGGCATGTTAAAGTAGTTAGAGGGGATGGAGGAATGTAAGTTAGTCTCACTTAGTGCTAAGATATCCGGGGTGTTTTTAGGAGAAATGCTTCAACATAATTTGAATTAGTTCAAAAATGGATGTTCGTAAATGCAAGCCTCAAGGGAGGAGGCAATTTGGTTTTGCTCGAGTTTTGGCCTGGTTTTAGTGTAATTTTTTAATGTCCTGTCACTTTTATTTTTAAGAGTTTCAGTTTAGGTAAGGGGTGCTGAACAAGTGGTTATGCAGAATACCAGACATGCAACACAGGCAGACCATCAGCTGTCCCTCCATCTACTAAGATTGTGGCCTCAGGATAGCCCACCAGGGATGAATGTAGGGTCCCTTTCGATGCGCGACATGGCACTACAAACATCTCGATAGTATACAACTGTTGATGGAGTAGCCGCTCTAAGCGCTACCAAAGAGTTAGGGTTCCTGTACTACCAGTCGGGAACAGCAGCCAGGAACTGTCTATCCAGTACCCTCAACCCATCAGACGATGGTCAACCCAATCTGCTTGCACTGGCATTATGGCATTCAAGCATTCCCAAGTGGCCCGTTTAAGGGATGGGATGTGTTGGGAGTGGGGAAAAACGGCGTTCATTGCCCTAGTCAGGAAACAAGATCGATCACCGAGTGTTTCTGTTGACTCCCAGTTGTTCGACCTCTATGCCTGGCTAATAGACAAAGAAGGAATATAGAAGCCGGGCGATAGACAGTGCCTATCTACTCCTTAAGCAGTTTAGGTTTGCAAACCGGTAATTTGTTTGAGTCACCAGTTCTAGGAAGGTTGTCATCCAAGACTGGAGAGGCCTTCCTCCCCTTAGGTTTAGCTTCAGAGTTTTCCTTCTCCTAGACGGATGACCTGGGAAGATCTATATGTCCAACAGTACCAAGAGGGTTTGCCCTGCGCCTGGGTCCTAATCCAGGTATTTCTGCAACCCCACGTGGGTGGTTAGTGTTGCTACTGGGTTAGTTCATAAAGGTTATATATCTACTAAGAAATTATACTTCTCAAAGTGATTACGGGACATTGCTATTTCATTGTTTGTTACTGGAGGAGGGGGTGAGTAAGAGTTCATGCAGTGGAAGCAGCTATATTTGCAAACAGGTCTGTTGGAAGGAGTTAATATGGCTTAATGTTTTTTTTTCTTTAAAATTTATAATTGAGAAAAAAAGAGATAAATAAATAAGTAAGTAAAAAATAAAATAAAATTTTCTTCCTTTTATTTTTATGTTGGCTTAGGAATAGGATAATGCGTTACAGAATGGCTTGATATTATGAATTAACTAAAAATTGCTGTACAAGCTCTGGATATTTTAGATGGCAGAAAGGTTAATATGTATATTCAATAGATACAAGTAACGTCATTTTTGATAAGAAGTACAATACAGTACAGGTATAAGTGGAAGTAAATTATACGCTATGGCGTCTACATGATGTATAAAACAGTAAATAGATATATGGGCAGATTTCCAGTAGATGCGAATATATGGAAGGTGTGGCTATTAAGTATGTTTCCATTTCTAATTAGGATATCTTCAGCTTTCGTTTAAAAATCATGAAGTTGTATTTTACGTTACAGTGTATCGGTTCAGATTTTGTATTTAATATTGCAAAGCTAAGGAAGAGACAACTATTGCTATGTAATATAGATAGCTGTAAATCTAAGTACATACTGTAGTTAGTAAGTATCTACCTGGTTAAGAACAAACTAGTGCATGCCTTAGGGGTAGAAATGATTGAATGTTTAGTGATCGTGACTTCCAATCGGTCAGAATGCGAAGATTAAGGGCTGAAAGCTGAGGACCCCCATCCAAGTCGTGTGTAATGTATGCGTGTTAGTGGCAGTTTTGAGAGTCGGGCAGATTGTTAGTTTTCAGGAGAGGATTAAACTTACAGAATACAGTAGAATTATTAGAATTTCGAGTGTCAAGTAAAGTTTAGTTAGAGAAGAATAAAATAAAATTAAATTAAATAAAAAATTTTTTTTAATTTTTATTTGAGCATGAATTATGTTCTAAGCTATATAATACTTTTATAGTATTATGAAAGCGAATGAAAGGAAGACAATATGTCGATATGGAAAAACATGGTTTATTTTGATGCTAGTTATATGCGAAGTCGGCCATGTTGGTAAAAGCTTAGTTGTTGGTTTTTGGACGATCTGTTATTCCTGAAAGTGGGCCTTTGCAACCGTAACATGTGTAGTGGGGTGACAGGTTCGGGTTAAAGTGTTATGCCAATAAACGAGTCAAAATAAGATTGGTAATCGAAACTATAATCGTTATGTGCTATATATAAAATAGTAATATGAGGAAAAGCAAATACTAAACCGGTTACATAAAGAAAAAGTAGCCCTGAAAAATCAAATGAAACGGTAATTTGGGGTTACGAAAGTGGAGCAATTTGCATGGGAGTTAAAATCTTGGCTACTCTTTAACTTGTTAACTTATAATCCTATACTGTCGAATGGGCTAGAGGAAAAATGTGCTTATTTTATTATATATATATATATATATATATATATATATATATATATATATATATATATATATATATATACACATATCTCTGCATTGTATTGCCTTCTATTACTTAACTTTATATACACACTAAATAATACCTCACGCAAACTATATTGACCTATATTGTTATAATGTTTTCTCATTTTAAACAGATAGTGCAATAAAAGTGACAAATGGAAATTTTACTTGGGATCCAGAAGATCCGAGCAACTTTTCTCTTAAGAAGTAAGTATTACATGCTTTCATTAGTGCTTTCTGTATTTGATTGTGTGTATGTGTATATATATGTGTGTATATATTTGTGTATATATATATGTATATATGTGTGTGTATGTGAGTATGTATATGTGTGTATACATATGTGTGTATATATATACATATATATATACACACATATATATATGTATATATATATTTAAATTTATATATACACATATGTATGTATATATATGCACATATATGTGTGTGTGTAAATATATATGTATATTTGATTGTTTGTATATGCATATATATGTGTGTGTATATATATGTGTATATATATTTATATGTGTATATATATGTGTGTGTGTATATGTGTATATATATGTGTGTGTGTGCATATGTGTATATATATTTATGTGTATATATGTGTGTATATATATTTATATATTTATACATATATGTGTATATATATATACGTGTATATATGTATATATAAGCACATATATGTGTGTGTGTGTGTAAATATATATGTGTGTGTATGTGTGAGTATGTATGAAGTGGATAAAGACACCTTTATCGCAATCCTTAAATGTGTATGCAAGAAGCACTGCGAAGTAAATGGAGAATAGTGTTGGATCCGGAATATTCCCCTTGCTTCACGCCGTTGTCAATAGCAAACTCCCTAGATAATTGTCTGTTTAATGCAATACGAGCCTTCATGTTTCTGTGGAGTTCTTGAAACAACCTGACAAAGGTATGAGGACATCCAATCTTCCCAAGAATTACCCAAAAGGTCTGCCTGTTTACAGTATCGAACGCGTTTGTGAGATCCATGAATACTTGATAAATTGGCATCTGTTTTTCAAAACATTTTAATCTCGGGGAAAGCTTAGTGTTTGAGCGTCGAAGCAATGGTTATGAGAAACCGGTTGCGCTGGGTAGATCATGATGTTTGAATGGTCGATGTGAGGCTATCTAAGCAGTTGTTTTACAGCGAGCGTAAGACTGGGAAACGTCCATAACATCGACCAAAGAAGCACTTCAAGGATTGCATAAAAGACGATCTTAAAGCTTTCAAGATTCCTGTTCAGAACTGGGAAACCTTGGCAAAATGCCGGCTCGAATGGAGGAGGATAGTTAGAGTGAGATATGAAAGTTTTGCGAAGGAAAAAATCGATCATGCTGAACTCAAGTGAAACCCTTGTGAAAGGCAATGTGTCGGTTTTGCCCATCGGATTGAACAGTTGGAAATGTGAGGCTTGTAATCGTGTGCTTCTTTCAAAAGCTTAAACACAAAAAAACACATACCATGAGCAGAGGGAACAAAAACGGAGGAAGAAGTGAAACAAGGTTCAACACACAACTTTGTCTGTCATATGTGTGGCAGACAGTGCAAGTCAAATGACAATCATCTTCGGGCCCACGGACGTGGTTTGGGTGTCGCTGACGATTAACCAGAAAACTATGATGAGGTTGGTGGGAAACATTGGGATGGTTAATGTTTGTAACGATGAAGTAATTGCTATTTATATATATCTTCTATCTATATCTATCTATATCTATATCTATATCTATCTATATATCTATAAAAACAGAGATGTGTGTGCCACAGACGATTTCTGATTGGTTAATCCAATAATCACATCTCCTAAAAAACTATGGTTGGTAGGCTCTTAACTTTACCATAAAATATTATGGCTTTATTTATTGTCCATCTTGGAAGGGTTTAATTTTGTTCTAACTTGTTATTTACAAATTAAAAAAATACGAATCTTACACAATCTTACAATCCAACCTACGACATCCACGGCCGCCATTCTGGTGCTACCGCAGACACGTACACAACACGAAAACAATGTTTTGAAAATCTAGCAAAAATTAATTTTCCTGAAATTTTTCAATATTTAAAAATAAATTATGCCGGCTGATAAAATTTTTAAACTTTTTGTAAAGCTAGAAAGATAAAATTTAAAAATACTTATTTTTATGTAAAACGCGCGTTCCCTCGTGGTCTTTTCATTTCGGGTTTGTATTACTGTACACATAGATTCGAAAAAGTTGTCAAAAAACAAATATATAACAAATAAATGTTATCAAAGGCAAGATAAGTTACTTTTACACCAAACTGGATATATTTTTCGTTTTTTTATTCAATGTAACACATTTATTCAGCTCGAAAAACGGGTTTGTATTACTGTACACATAGATTCGAAGAAGTTGATAAGATACGAAACAATACAGCACGAAAACACGCGCGCGCACACACGCACACTCACTCACGTCCACTACCGTCCTTGGCTACGTCACGTTGTTATGGCAACACGATAAATATACAGTAAATTTGATTTTCTTCATTTCTACGCAAATATTACGCAAATATAAATCATATAGAATATCTGTATGAATATAATTACACGTAATAGTTAAATAAAGATGATCATCGTATAAGAGAACCGAAAAAAAAATTAATAGGGAATTTTTATAAAGTTGTATTTTCTTTTTAAATAAATAGAAAAAAGGGGTGTTGATAAGACTATCGATACTTATACAGTTTAGTGACGACATTAAAAAATGAAAATATTGAAAAAAAAATTTATTGTACGTAACTGTTATAGACTGAAGTTCTCCGAAAAAAAATTTCACTTCATTTGATCAAGTAGTTTTGTTCTTACAGCGAAAAACAATTATTTATCACGACGACGTCAACGTGGCCATTTTGGAAATGTACCTAGCAGAATACCTCCATTTTAGGCCGAATTTCGCAATCTAGCCTTTTTTTCTCGCTGTATTGAGATGCGCACAACACATCTGCAATTTTTTTACGTTTTTTTTCTGTTTTTTTTTTTAAATCTGCAATTTTTTTGCGTTTTTTTTTTTAAATAAGAATACTATTGAATATGCAAAGAAATTGAAGAATGCAAAGAATTGAAGAATTTTTATACGAGATTATTTTCGAAACATGCTCAGTTGGACACGCATGGATAACTTCGAAACTTCGTTTATTTACTTCTGTTACAACTTAAGCAAAAAAAAAAAAACACCCCAAAAATGGCATCTGTCTTCGCAAAAAAAAAAAAAAAATTCTCATTCTGGTGGGGGAAAAAAGGGCTAGATTGGCCTAAAATGGAGGTATTCTGCTATGTACGGCAGTTACCTGCCCTTGGGGAATTCCTGGGTCTGCAATAACATTTCCAAAATGGCCACGTTGACGTAGCCGTGATAAATCATTGTTTTTCGCTGTAAAAAAAAAAACTACTTGATCAAATGAAGTGAAATTTTTTTCGGAGAACTTCAGTCTATAACAGTTACGTACAATAAAAATTTTTTTTCAATATTTCCATTTTTTAATGTCGTCACTAAACTGTATAAGTACCAGACTATCATTACACACAAAAATATATAGATTTATTTTTGAGTAAAGTTCCCCCGGGTTTTCCTTTCACTTCAGTAAATAATGGTCTTTTGTTATATATATGGCGTACTATTATCCTTATATATATGATGTTTATGTTTATATATATGTATAAGTGATAGTGTCTGTGTGTATCTGTGTGTCTGTGTGCATTTCCCTACGCTAAAACTCTGTCAATTTTAAGCCTACAGATTCGAAATTTGATATACAGGGTACTGAGATTTGAGAAAATCGATGTGATAGGTTTTCGACAGAAATTTGGCGATTAAGTGGTCAATATTCAACAATTAAACCTTTGAGAACTCTACCAAACTTCTCCTACAATTTAAGGTCTGAACACGTGATATTTTATATATAGATTCCTTGGACATGGATCTAACTTATTAACTTTACTTGATCCCTAAACAATAAATGTTAAGAGGTCATAATAGGGGTCAAAGTTTAAAAAAATTGACCGTTTTTTTTTCCTCATCATACACTTCAAAACACCTGGGCAACGCCGGGCACCGATTGCTAGTATATATATATATATATATATATATATATATATATATATATATATATATATATATATATATACACACATACACATATATATGTGTACGTGTGTATATATGTGTGTGTATTGATATGTATATGTGTGTGAATATATATGTATATGTGTGTATGCATATATGTGCATGTAGGTGTGTATATATGTGTGTATGTATATGTGTGTATATATGTATATATATACATATATGTATATATATGTGTATATATGTATATATATGTGTGTGTGTATATATGTATATATATGCATATATGTATATATATGCATATATGTATATATATGTATATATATGTGTATATATGTATATATATGTGTGTATATATATGTATATATTTGTGTGTATATGTATATATGTGTGTATATATATGTGCATATGTTTTTATGCATATATGTGCGTATATATGTATATATATGTATATGTGCGTATATATGTGTATATATAAATTTATATATATGTGTATATATATCTATATATGTATGTATATATGTGTATATATATGTATATATGTGTATATATATCTATATATGTATGTATATATGTGTATATACATATGCATGTATATATGTGTATATATATCTATATATGTATGTATATATGTGTATATACATATGCATGTATATATGTGTATATATATCTATATATGTATGTATATATGTGTATATACATATGCATGTATATATGTGTATATATATCTATATATGTGTATATATATATCTATATACGTATGTATATATGTGTATGTATATATATATGTATATGTGTATATATATGTATATATGTATATATATATATATCTATATATGTATATATATCTATATATGTATGTATATATGTGTGTATATATATATCTATATGTGTATGTATATATGTGTATATATATGTATATATGTGTATATATATCTATATATGTATGTATATATTTGTATATATATCTATATATGTATATATATGTGTCAGGTCATGTCATGT
>NC_136487.1:75011406-75023906 GCF_053919585.1 Euprymna scolopes | reverse complement strand
ATGCATATGCAAATATATCTATATATATGTATATATGGATATGCATATAATATCTATATGTGTTTATGTATATGCATCTAATATATATATACAAGTATATGCATATAATATATATGTATGCATGTATATGCAAATATATATATATGTATTCATGTATATGCAAAAATATATGTATACATGTATATGCATATAATATATATATGTATACATATGTATGTATATAATATATGTCTATATGTATATGCATATAATATATATATGTATATGCATATAATATGTATATGTATATGCATATAATATAAATATATGTGTATATATGTATATGCATATGATATATATATGTATATGCATATGATATATATACATGTATATGGTTTAAATATATATAAGTATATATATATGCTTATAATATCAATAAGTATATATGCATATAGCATATATATAAATGTATATGCATATAATATACATGTGTATATGTATATAATATATCTATATGCATATAATATATGTATATAATTATAATTATATTTCGAAAATTTTTAAACGAGATCATCGAACTGTGAAACGTTTCGTCATTGACAGCAAAGATGGAAAAAAAAGCATAAAAGTGGCAGACTTAAGGTGACTTCACCACGGGATATTAGAAAAATCAAGAGGAGTTTGCTAGCAAACCCACACAGCACAAATAAATCTATTTTAGACCATGCAAGAGTGTCTGGCATCTCTAAAAGGACCCGAAATCGGATTTTGAAACAGATAGCCGACCAGAGAACCAGACAAAATGTCCTCCTTTGAGTAATATAAACTGTCAGAAGCGACTAGCATGGGCCACTAACTATTTAAAAATCAATTTTCAAAATGTTCTCTGGACTGACGCGGCCAGAGCAACCTTCGAGGGCCCGACGGTTGGGCCAAGAGATGGCTTCTAAAAGAGATGGCTTGCGATTCAGACGTCAACAGGGAGGAGGAGTGATGATTTGGCCTGGTATTATTAGAAGTGATATTGGTCCTTTTCTTGTCCCTGACTGTGTCAAAATGAATTCTGTGAACTACTGTAAGTTTTTGGAAGCAAATTTATTGCCCTGGTTGAATTCACAAAATGGTGCTCTCAAGCAGAATCTTATTATCCAACAAGACAATGCCCCAACCCATGCTTCTCGGTTCACAAAAGCTTGGCTTTCAGACAAGGGGATCTCTGGTGAACGTCTAATGGACTGACCACCTCAGAGTCCGGATTTGAATCCGATAGAGAACCTCTGGTCGATTCTGGTTTACGAAAATGGGCATCAATTCCATAGTAAAAAAGACATTTGGGAGAGAAACAAGAAGGTATCTTCTGAAATCACACCTCAGCAAGTGCATACATTAACATCCTTTGTTGATAGGAGGCTGATTGATTTGATTAAAAATGGAGGAAAGCGAATAAAGGGGTAAATAGTTTCATAAATTCGTATTGTTCTGTTAATTGCTATTTGAGTAATAACTGTTTTCTTGTAATATGTTATCAATATATGGTACTATAATCAAGATGACACAATTTTTCGAATTATATCATGTTTAAAAATGGTATTTATTGCGGATAAATGAGTGCTTGCAAACTCTGTTGGTCCATATTCCTTCCTGAAATCATTTACAGATCCATACCCCCCACCCCAAGAATATGATTATTTGGTTTCCGTTTCTATGAATTTACTTCATATATTTGCATATCAAACAGTGAGTAACATAGTTATATTGGAAAATATTGAAGCATAAATTTATCAATTTATACAATTTGCAAACACTTTTGCCCCCCCCACTGTATATATATATATATATATATATATATATATATATATATATATATATATATATATATATATATATATATATATATAGGGGTACGTATTTAGGCGTCAATTTTTATTTTAGCAAACATTATGAAAATTAACAGAATTTCTATGCCCAATTATGTCTGTTTTAAAACTTTCTTTTTTCTATTTTTCTAAAATCAAAAAGAAATAATGTATCCTC
Source organism: Euprymna scolopes (assembly GCF_053919585.1). Lineage (NCBI taxonomy): Eukaryota > Metazoa > Mollusca > Cephalopoda > Sepiida > Sepiolidae > Euprymna > Euprymna scolopes. The sequence continues at coordinate 75,021,893 of NC_136487.1, read as the reverse complement.
TATACGTATCACAAGCGTTTTTGATTCTTCATCTTAGGCAACGTTTGTGACCCAAAATTAAATATATTTTATTTCATTATTCCAGTATATTTCTGGATGTAAAATACTAAGCTGTAAATCCGCACGCCCTCAAAAATTCAGCTAAGATCGCGTTAGGTAGGGGAGGGGGCAAAATATGAGAAATTTTTTTGTAAATTTTTAAGTAAGTCTGTCAAAAACTTAACGAAATTGATCAATTGTTTGATTGTTGAGAGAATTTTAAAATTCGCATTGTTTTCATTGTTTACATAGAAATATGCAGAAAAAACATTCAGTTCAAATTTTTCCGTTTTTAGCTTTTTGAAGAATTTTTTGAAAATTCACTGGTTTTCCGGTGAAATAAAAAAAAAAATTTTTTTAGAATCATTTTCTTGAGAATACAGCAAAAATTACAATGAATCGATTTTATTTTACAAGTTTGGGTTCGTTTTACTATACACTTAGACACAAAAAAGTTGTCAAAAAACAAATATAAAGCAAATAAATGTTACCAAAGGCAAAATAATTTACTTTTCTACCTAACTGGATAAGTTTTTAGTGTTTTTATTTAATGTAAAATGTATATTCAGTTTGAAAATCTTTCAGTGTTTATCGATATATTTGAAAAAGACAAGTGGCGGTGAGGTCTCTGTTGAATACTTAAGTTTGTGAAAATGAGTTAAAACTAAAAATTATACAAATTACTCTTAGAGATCCACCCAATATATGTTACCGTAATATAGGCTGACATATATTGAGCGAGTTTCTAACAATATTTTGTATAATTTTTTAGTTTGAACTCATTTTCCCAAACTTACTGTATTCAACATTTGTCTTTTTCAAATAGAGCGATAAACACAGAATGCTTTTCGAACTGAATAAATATTTTACATGAAATAAAAATACTAAAAACTTATCCTTATAAGTTAGAAATCTAACTTATCTTGCCTTTTTTTATTTATTTATTTTTTTACAAAGGAATCGCCACTTATCAAGGCCCGGGGGCCACTCGAGGACAAGGGTTACTGGGTATACATTAGTCAATGTGATTATAGCGTAGTAAACATAAGTTGTGGTAATTTTGTAAATTGGATTACTTAGGGGGACGGTTCATCCAGAACTTGTTTATGTTGGACTTGAAGACAATCAGACTGTAGTCAGCTGGAAAGCAGGCAAATTGAAGAGAATATGGTCATACCAACGTGTTCTTTCTTTTTTGTGTTTTTATTTTGATTGTATTTGATGATCAACAAAAATAAAATATTTTGTTGTCTGAAAAAAAGATAAGAATTTTTTTTTTTTTCAAAATTGACATGTTTTATATTAATTTTAAATCTCATCCACAGCATCAATATAAATATTCCATCCGGTCAGCTTGTGGCTATCGTGGGTAGCGTTGGTACTGGAAAATCTTCACTAATCTCGGCCATCCTCGGAGAGATGGAAAAAATTAAGGGTGAGGTGCAAATTAAGGTAAGTCATTTGTATTTTTTGTAACGACCAAGTTCTCTCTTATTCTCTTTCCTCGGATCTTGAGCACATGGTACAATGGGGAAAGAGGTGGCTGGTTACTTTTAATGCGTCTAAAACCAAGCTTCTATCTTTACATCATCAACGTTCTGATCCCCATCTGGCATCAATTGAAATAAATGGCTCTCGTCTTGGAGAGGCTCCATGTTTTGACAAGCTTCTGGGTTTGACCTTTACTCCTGATCTGAAATGAACATATACATCAAACCTGTTGCCAAAGTCGCTGGAAAAATAGTGGGATCCTTCTACCATTCCATTAAATATCTCACTGTTGATGCAACTCTCTATCTATATAAAAATCAGGTACGTCTAAGAATGGAATACTGTTGCCACATCTAGGCAGGAGCTGCTAGAAAGACATTATCCTGCCTTGACAGAGTTCAAAATAGACTTCATAGTGTAGTGGGGGATGCCCTTTTCTCTTCCCTGCAATCTCTTTCCTACAGAAGAGATGTTGCGGAACTGTCTTTATCGTTATTTTCATGGCAAGTGCTCGCCTGATCTCCAATCTATGGCCCCCCCCCCCTCTGTAAAACTTTCATGAAAAACACTCGTCTAGTTGAAACCACAGTCAATAATTTTCCCCGATCATAATCTGTGCCTAAACCTAAACGTAAATTCCATGAACAAGGCTTCTTTCTTAGAACTGCACACCTGTGGAACTCTCTTCGGTTTTCCTGCTTTCCAGCTGACTACAATTCAAATCCAAGGTAAAGAAATCACTATGATATTATCCCATTGACTACTATACACTCAATAACCCTTATCCTTGAGTGGCCTCCAGGCTTTGATAAATGGGGATTCCTATGTAAAAAAAAAAAAAAGAATGGCAATTTTACTTAGATGTCTTTTTAATTTCACATCGTCCATGTCGTGTTGTGTTTATCTAGACAATTTGTTTTTTCTTTAATGCTTTGCTATCTTTAGTTATATAATGTTGTGTGGGACCGACACTTTTACAGAACATGTTGTGGCCTCAGTCGCAAAGTAGACAAAAAATAGAAAATAGCTTCAACTCGCTTTTTCTTTGTAACAACGACATTTATTTTCTCATTGTTACGGCCGTGACGTCACCCACGTGATCTCGAGCGTTATTCATGCCCTTCACGTGATCTCAAACCTTCTTTACGTCTCTAACGTGATCTGCTTTTTTAAAGTCTTATGGTGACGTCATTTCGCATGCATTTGCATATAGTTGTCTGCACTATGTTACACTCAGACCAGATTGTGCATGAGCATTCTTATGACAGTTTTTTTAGCCTTACTACTTCCGAGCTGTCTCCTGACAAATTGGAAATAGGCGAAATTATCACAAGATAATTGTCGTACAGAATTAACAGGTTCCCTCTATTTAGTTGGTAATGCTTTAGAATATAAGAGAGAGGCTAACAAGTTTTACACTTTGCCCAAAAGTAACCAAGAACTGCACAAGGCAGGGGCATTCATCTCCCTAAGGTATTATAGAGGGTGGGATGATAAATTTGTTGCCCTAAAGTACACAACACTACAGTTTTATTTTAAAACTTTTATTGAAAAAATCAATTCAGGTAACTTGATTATGTAGTAGAGCTGACATCCATTCAATGTAGCCACATTCAGTCTCAATCACCATCTCCATACAGTTCCTGAACTGGGAGCATGCCTTTTCCGCAAGCGCTGGCGAGAGCTCGGCAGATGATGGTGATCAGACTGGCTTTCATGTTATGGGAGGTCATGTTGGTGATGTTTTCTATATATGACCAAACAAAGTAGTCCAGCAGGTTCAGCTTAGGGGATGAAGCGGGCTAAGGAGAGAAAGGTACAAAGTCATAGCACTCCTTCTGAAACCAAGCCTGGGTCTCTTTGGACTTGTTGGCCAGTGCCGTGTCCTGGTGCCACACCCAGGGTCTGCATCGGGGAATCACCACACTCTTCAGCATATTCAGGTACACTTTAGTGTTGACTTTCAAGCCGACTTCAAAGATGTGAGGTGGTATGATGTGGCCCTCACTTGACATCACACCATAGACCATAACTGTGGCCGGACACTTCATTGAGCTGTACCCTGAAGTGAGTGTTGAATCATCCGGATTTGTATTTTTGGAGGGGCTGGCAATGGTCCTAGTGTCATAACTTGGTTCGTTACAGAGCATGAGTTATACAGCGGCACATCTCCAATATCACTAGTTGAACATTGTGTCACTTTCAGACATGATAGAAGGCTCCTATCGCTCTTGGGATTTGTTCACATTTGGCCAACTAAAACCGATGATCAAATGGAAATGGAATCATGCTGTCTTTTCTAGGGTGACATTTTATCTTTCCACTCTGTGCCCACTCGCTCACCTGAATATATACATTGCCTAGTATTCCAATATGGTCACCCATCTGGTACTAGCCAGACTCAACGTCACTTAACTTCAGTAATCTAATGAGAACCGGTGTGTCAACATGATTAAGTTATGTTTTGTTTTTTGTTTTTTTGTATTAAAGATAATGTTTTATTGTATTTTTAACAGAATTTGTGGAATTCTTTTTTATATTTCATATTAGTCAGTCAGAAAAGTTTTACATTTTTTTACAAAATTCAAATATTTGAAATTCGCACTAAAGTCGATCCAGTAATTCAACACAAACTGAGCAATTTTTCCTGGTTTTCAGTTTCTTCTTAAACCCTCTTAAGCTTAAGCTAAAAATTTTACCCAATTTTGGGGGAATAAAATTCATCTAATGGATTGTTATCAAAAGTGAAAGGCTTGAAAACGTAAGCAAGTATAGCGTTTCCTATCACACCTAATATTAATCTTAAGCTGGTGCTTGAAGGATAAATTCACTCACAAATTTGACTTTGTAAAACTTATAAGGCATCATGTTGACTAAATGCTCCTTGGATACCATCATGTTTTAATGAATTAATTTTTCTTGTAAAAAAAATATGTAGAAAAAAAATTACATGCATTCAAATACATATATTTGATATGAGAAAGATACCTGCCTCTGGACGTGTAAAATTAATTTCCCAACTAAACAGTTTAGCACCACATTTATTTATCCCCTTACAAACATTAAATTCAACATATAATGATACCCAGCCTCGTATCTAGAAACCTTATTTTAATGTTGATCAAAATCTATGACATGATTTTGAGCATAGAAAATGTATGAAATTTAAGGGGTCTTAAGAGAAATTAAAATTCATGGTATTTTAATGACTATGGATTTAATTAAAAGCTGATATATTGGCATTTTCAAATAGGAGATTATACCCATATTATGTCACCTAAAAACCCTTTAAAATATATATAAATAAATATAGGGATTTTTTTTTTTATTTTTGTTTTTTTAGAGGTGACAAACTTTTAATCAAGATAATTACAGGAAAATATATTTATTATACAAATATGTGGTTTATTCCAAAGATTAATTTTTAGTATTTATAAATTAAATACAATTTTGGGCATATGGCCTGTGGCTCGCTCATATATGGCGTAACCTAGAGGTCCAATTTTTACAAACTCTACACATTAAATTAGGCTATATTTTGGCAATAACATATTGAATGTTGTCTTCAAAATAGTCTATTGTGTTTGGTTTATCAGCATAGACATGAGACTTTATATAACTCCAAAGAAAATAATCTAATGGAGTTAAACCACATGAACAAGGTGGCCAATTAACAGGTCCATTTCATGAAATTATGCGTTCATCAGATGTTTCTCTCAGTAAATTGATCATATCATTTGTAATTTGCAAATGCTGCTCTTAATGATGAATTGCCAAACCAAGCTGAACTAAAAAATAACCGATAGTTACCAAATCTGCAATTAAAGAAAATAGATTTGGTAACCTAAAAGTTTGCCACCTCTAAAAAGCACCCTATATAAGCATACAAACATACCTTGCTTTATTTACCGATATTTAGTTCTCTTACTATTAAATTTTGTAGAATTAAAATCCTCGCAGAACTTATTAGATGACTTGATATATATTATGTTTTGTTGTTTGTTAATACCTGTCTTTTTCTCTTGCTTATTTATGGAAGTCGCTTCAGACAAGGCATGAAGCCGTTTGATGGAAAGATCTAGTCCTAATAACAAAGCGGGAGAGGAAGGTAGAATAACTTTAAAAAAAAAAAACAATACTGAAAGGAACCCCTATCACCAGCGTACAATTATCTGGACTCCAAACAGGCTAGCCAAAAAAATAAACCCTTCAAGAGGCCAATAGGGCAAGAAGGGGTTACAAGGCTGGCTGACAAAAACTCTACGCTTACAGAGGTTAAGTGGCTGACCAAACCAGTTTTTTATGATATCATCACAAGAAAGTTGAAAAGATTTTTTATATTTGTTGATTTTTTTTTTTTTACATAGGCATCACCACTTATCAAGGCCAAGAGGCCACTCGAGGATAAGGGTTAAAGAGTGTACAGTAGAAATTGGGCAATATAGTAACCGTTACTAATGGAGATTCAGTAAATTTGTTAACTTATATGGAACGGCTCATCAAAAACTTGTTTATGTTAGACTTGAAGACAACCATATTGTAGTCAGCTGGAAAGCAGGGATCATAGAATGGAGCTCAGCTGAGCACTTGCCATGAAAATAGCGATAAAGCAGAGACAAACTCGCAACATCTCTTCTGTGGGAAAGAGGTTGCAGGGAAGAGAAAAGGGCATCCCCCACAAGGCTACGAAGTCTATTTTGAACTCTATCAAGGAAGGATAAGTCCTTTCTAGTAGCTCCTGCCCAGATGTGGCAAAAGTACTTTGGACGTACCTGGCTCTTATATAGATAGAGAATTGCATCAGCAGTGAGATATCTACTGAATCGATAGAAGGATCCCACTATTTTTCTAGCGTCCTTGGCAATGGATTTAATGTATGTGTTCCATTTAAGATCAGGAGTAAAGGTCAAGCCCAGAAGCTTGTCAAAACATGAGGCCTCCCCAAGACGAGAGCCATCCATTTCAATTGATGCCAGATGGGATCAGAGCGTTGATGATGTAAAGATAAAAGCTTGGTTTTAGATGCATTAAAAGTAACAAGCCATCTCTTTCCCCATTGTGCCACTTGCTCAAGATCAGAGGAGACAGAATCAGAGAGAACTTAGTTGTTTACGGTCTTAAATGATAGATAGTAGTGTCATCAGCATAGATGTCTACGAATGATGTAAGGATGTGATTTGGAAGATCATTAATATAGATCAGGAAGAGAGTTGTGGATTTGCGTCCTCTTTGTCAACATTCTAATGTGGGGAAGCATCTATATAATAAAAGGAAGTCAGTCTCCTTATCGTTACATTGTCATCGATAGCTTTCTTCCTACAAGATCAATAGTTTATTCTGTTTCTTGTGAGTTCTGACAGCATCTTCTTAGGAAAAATAAAATATAATTCGATTTATTATCTTCCAGAAAATGTTTTGTTTGGGTAGGAATTATTTTCAAATAACTGCCATTTTTATAAAATAACAAAATTCTGTAATTCTTCTATAAAGAGTTACTTCTCTTTGATTGGAAGAAAAAGTTATATTTGGAGAGAAAAAAAACCAGTATTATTTTAATGCTTAAGGGTAAGTAACTCTGTATAGAATCATGTTTATTTTAAGATGGCAGCCATTTTTATTAAAATCGCTCTAGAGAAGGCATGAAACCGCTTGATGTAAGGGGTTAATCATAATAAAAAGAGAAATAAAGATAGAATCACTACAAGACAAACCAAGCCTGAAAGAAACCCCATCACTAAAGTTCAATCCTCTGGATTCCTAACAAGCCAGGCAAAGAGTAAGCCCTTCAAGAACCCAGTAGAATAGGAAAGGATAACAAAGCTGACTGAAAAAATGTATACCACTGAACTGATTTTAACCAGAAACCAGTGTTTTTATTATAACACCATCCATTATCATTTATTAGTTTAATAAAAAGGAACTAATAACAACATCCTACTGCAGCTTCACAGTAAATCTAATCGTCAGAAGTGTATTACTATCCTACAAGGTGATCCACGTATTTAGTCTTCAAAGTAAATCGCCATTGGCATCCAGCACCTTCTGCCAACGTATATCTAACTGTACGGTATAATTCTAGGGTTTAGGATGAAAAGAAGTCTGTGAGGACTTGGTGCATCTACTTCATTAAAGGATTTCTCACAAATGATTTCAGGTTCAAAGCAACAGCTACAGCAGGAATTGGAATATAACCTACTAAAGTCTGATTGTCACAACTGGTGACATTGGGACACTTTAGAAGAACGATATGCAATAAAATTCTGTTTTAAACTTGGAAAAAATGCCTCAGAAACGTATGGAATGCTTCAATGCTTTTGGTGGACCATCTTGCATGAACTGGAGTGGCATAAGAGATTCAAGAAGGCAGGGAATCTGTGAGGGATAAAGAGTGTGCGAGGAGTAAGGAAGTCAGAAAACCAAAGTTGATTGGTTAAATAAAGAATAAGAACCGTTTTGTGTCTATAGAGACAATAAACACAATTATTCGCAAGGAATTAATGATGCAGAAGATTTGCAGGAATTTTGTCCCAAGGGTGATCAGAGAAAATCACAAAATATTTGACCAAGATGGGCATCAAGAAAGTTCCTTACCCTCCCTATACTCCAGACCTTGCTCCCTGTGACTTTTGGTTATTCCCTGAGCTCAAGGAAAACCTTAGAGGCTGGCGTTATGAGACAATTGAGGAGATGAAAGAGGCTGTGATGAGGGTCATTGATATACTCACAGAAGAGGATTTCTATGGAGCCTTCCAGAAGTTGTTGGAACAATACAACAAGTGCATTGCAGCTGGAGGAGATTACTTTGATAGAAGACTGGAGTTTCATGTGTGTACTATCAATAAAAGTGCGTATACGAAAACAGTCTGGAAACTTATTGAAGGCACCATTGTATATTGTTTTCTTTATTTATTCATTTCTTTTTAGTATACCTTGACATATACTTGCGCATATATATATATATATATATATATATATATATATATATATATATATGTATGTATATATATATATATATATATATATATATATATATATATATATATATAAGAACAAGTAATTAATAAAACATGTTAAAAAAACACTTTGAAAAAGAATTAAAAACATATTTAATTTTAAAAAGGAAACACAAAATAAGTGGATAAGTCCTTAATCCGTGGAGTTTCGAAGAAATAATTTCTATCAGAGGGTAAGATTTAACAAAATGCAGGATCGGATGTTGCTTGCAAAAATATTTGATGAAACTACAAGTAAGTCATAGATCTTACTTGGTAACAAATAGTGAAGCAGAGGGAATATGGTGAAGAAAAAGGTAATTTCACATGAATGGATAGTCTGGTGAAGGGTAAACTATCCAATAACGATAAAATCCAAAAATCAAAATCCAATACATACATATATATATATATATATATATATATATATATATATATATATATATATATAACAATACAAAGAATATTAACAATGTTTAAAAGAAACATATCTATTTATTAATACATAATATTTTCTTTCATGATGATGATCATCATCATCATTTTCACATCTATTTTACATACTGAGATGTGTTAGACGGCTTTTAAAAATTGGCATCCAAACTAACCTATCCCTAGCCAAGTCTTTATTTATCCCTCTTTCCCTCAAGCCAATCCTCATACTTAATTTCCATGTTTTCCTTAGCCTTCCCTTGTGAACCGAACCTCCTACTTCAACTGTTCCACCTCTACTAACCCAAGAACTCTCACCCATTTTTACAATGTGGCCATACCACTGAAGTCTCCTGTTCTCTACACATCTCCCTTTCATGTTTTTGTTTCGCTTGTGAACTAATTGACTTCATTTTTGTTTTGTCCAACTCAGGGTTCAGTGGCTTACGTGCCGCAAGAAGCTTGGATCCAGAACGAAACACTGATGAATAACATTATTTTTGGAAAAGAACTCAAACAAGACGTGTTCGATCGCGTCATAGATGCGTGCGCCATGCAATCTGATATCGACATCTTGGCAGGTGGAATCCAGGCGGAAATTGGAGAGAAGGTTCGCAATTCTTGGACATTTCTTTTATTTCAGAAATTTGGGCAATCATTCGTTTTATTTTACTAAGGGAAGTTCAGTTAGAATTATTTTTGGTTCCCAGACAAAAGGAGGGTGGACCTGTAAATTCACCCTTATCCGTTCGTCCGTCTGTACTTTTCTCAATAACTACACCTTGGAAGTTTTGAAATTTTGCACAAACATTGAACATGAGATGCGTTAAAAAGTAACATAACGGATTTTCTGGGAAAACTCTGCTTGCCCTCCTAGAGGTGTCTTTCAGGTTAAAATGGTGAAAATTGACACTTTTGTGCTTATTAAAAAAAATTGATGCCTTGGATTTTAATAAAACTTTCTCAAAAGTTGTAACTAACTGATTTTTATATAATTTTGTTTGTCTATACTTTGCGATAACTCTTGGGACTCTTTTGGGGCTAATAAAAACACTCCATTTTTGGGACTATTTTACCATATTTGTCCAAAATTTTCTGTGTATGTCTATTTAGCAGTTTTGCATGGTGCTGAACTCAAATATAAATATGTTAAGGCCTTGGGGTCTTTTGGGGCTAAATGGGGGCAGCAAATGATGGATTTCGTCATTTCTTTTTTTGCATGGTGCAGAACTCAAATTTACATATGTTAAGGCCTAAAACTGCACCGTTTGTTCATTTTCACCAGGATTTGTCGTCCCCTGGGGACTTTAGGGGCTAAATGGGGGTGCAAATGCTGAACTTAGTCATATTTTTATGCCTCGTTCACTGTGCACTCACGGGGGCCATGCATGCTTCACTTGATTCTGTATAGTTAATTCAAATGGAATCAAAGGTGACTTTGTAGCTTGGTTCAGATCTCCAGACCAGTAGTAATTATCAATCTCTGCACTGATGATTGTAAAAGCATGAAACACTAGTGTCTATAAGTATAAC
>NC_136487.1:74973906-75003906 GCF_053919585.1 Euprymna scolopes | reverse complement strand
TCTCCATCCATGTCTCCCTCTCCCTCTCTCTCTCTCTCTCTCAATCTATCTGTCTCTCTATATCACCCTCTCCATCTCTCTTTGAGCCCCTTTCTTTTTCTAACTCCCTCTATCTCTGTCTCTCCTTTTCTCTTTTCCTCTGTCTCACTCTGTCTCTGTTTCTAACTCTCCCTCTCTCTCTCTCTCTCTCTCTCTCTCTCTCTCTCTCTCTCTCTCTCTCTCTCTGTCTATCTTTCAATCCCTCTATCTCTCTTTATCTCCTTCTCTTTCTCTATTTCCCTCTCACTTTCTCTTCCTCTCTACCTGTCCAACTCTAATCCCGCATCATATTTTAGTCTCCTAAATTAATTACAGTGAATATAAGGCATTGTCAAAACATGGATAAATCCTATTTTAGTCACCTAATTTACTTACTGTGAGAATAGAAGTTATTTGGAAATTACTGCTACCTTGAACAGCACCAGGAGTAACTGGTAAAACCTTTCTAATTAAATTGATTTTGGCAGCTATTCGATGACAAAATGACATAGCCTTAGCCCTTGTTGCATGCAGAATACCTGCGACCTTGCTATCAAGTAGAAGAACTACTTATTCTACTTTGAAACTAGTATTAAACATTCAATTTTTCAAAAATCTCATGTTCAACATTTCCAAAACATCCACTATGGGGAAAATATTACAAAAGTGCAAACTTATTGTTTGGGATGAATGCACAATGGCATGCAAAAAATCACTTGATGTTCTTTGTCGATCCTTGCAAGATTTGCGTAGCAATGTCAGACCATTTGGGAATGCAGTAATATTGCTTGCAGGAGATTTCAGACTAATGTTACCTGTAATTCCTCAATCAACACCAACAGATCAAATAAATGCTTACTTCAAATACTCTACTTTTTGGCGCCATGTGAAGGCATTAAACTTAACTCAAAATATGTGTGTCCAGTTGTAGACTGTTTGATCCGCACAGAAATTTTTGCATCACTTGTGGGAAATTGGGAACGAAAAAATGCTGGCTCATCCGAGTTAAAGGCGAAATTCTTTGACTCTTAACTTCTGTAATTTTATTACATCAAAAGAAGAGTTGGTTAAAAAGGTTTTTCCAAATATTCAAATTAATTATACGAATTCAACTTTACTGAGTGAACGAGCTATTCTTGCAGCTCAATACAAAAACGTCAATGAACTTAACGCTATTAATCAACAGAAAATTCCAAGTGAGGTAGTCACATACAAATCCATCAACACTGTTGTGGAAGCAGATAAAGTGGTTGATTATCCAACAACTAGATTTGCCAAGGATGCCACCACATGTACTGCAACTGAAAATTGGCGTACTAATTATCATGTTGTGAAATATAAACCAATCCAAGCTTTGCAATGGTACATGGCTTGCAGTAAAAAAAATTAACAAACGATATCATAGAAACAATAATCTTAACAGGGCCTTTCACAGGTGAATATATCTTCATTCCACGCATCCCTATGATTTCATCGGATACACCATTACACTTTAGAAAATTGCACTTTCCAATTTTATTGTCGTCTGCAATAACCATCAACAAAGCTCAGGGAACAATCTTTACAATTGTGTGGCTTACAGCTACACACTGACTGTTTTTTCACAGGGACAATTTATGTTATGTGTTCAAGAGTCACCAAACTAGAAAATCTCTATATCAGCTAAGAAAATAGAACAACAAAAACTGTGTACCCATAAGAAATGGGAAATTAAACCTATGAGAAACATGCATTTTCTCATTTTAGAACTTTTTCCATTGCGCCAATTTGAGCCACAGCAACGCGTGGCAGGGTACAGCTAGTAGTATTATAATCTTCAAAAGCCTGCAAATTTTCATGTAGTTTCGTCTGATGGAACCAAAGATATGAGCATTTCAATATTAAATTTGGCTACCAGTAATATATATCCATGACAATATATATATATATTGTTAATTTTTTACTGTAAGCCATGTGCTATTGCAAAGCTTGGATTGGTTTATATTTCACAACATGATAATTAGTACGCCAATTTTCAGTTACAGTACATGTGGTGGCAACCCCGGCAAATCTAGCTGTTGGATAATCAACCACTTTATCTGCTTCCACAACAGTGTCGATGGATTTGTATGTGACTACCTCACTTGGAATTTTAGAAGACGAACCATTAAAAGATACATCTGCCTTACTTAAAAAATGCTAGGTTTATTTTTGGTGTCTTTAAAAAAAACACCCAATATTTTTGCTGATGAGGATACTGTTTCAAAAAACTATATCATAAAATTATTGTCCAAGACTCAATGTCTATCTCAATACAGACATCGTTTCCAAAACGATCGTGCAATTCATTGATTTTGTTTGTTCTTCCTTATGACAGATTTTTAATTTTAATTATGAATTATCAATCATCTTACTTAATATTAAAATAGCTCTATGATATATATGCCTATCGAGCTTATTATATATAAACATTACAACGAGCACTTTTTTCTTTTCTTTTATTTTAATTGTATTAATGAATTTACTAATACATTAAAATATACTCTGCTTTTTAGACTCTTGTTCTAATCCTCTCTCTCTCTCTCTCTCTCTCTCTCTCTCTCTATATATATATATATATATATATATATATATATATATATATATATATATGAGTCATAGATTAGAGATCAAGTGAATTATCCTGTCAGATATTACATTGAGGTAATACTTTCAAGATGATCCAAGCCAAAAAGGTAAAGCTCAAGATATAAGTTTAATGTAAATCGAAATATATACACATATATTTAAGTTAAGAATTTATTGTTTGAAACGAGGAATATATAGAGAAAAAATATGTTTATTTCCTTAATCCATGGATTTTCAATAATGGCTGATATCATCAGAGGAAATGAAATGCAATTAGCAAAATGTTCAGCTATGAATAAACGAATATTTTGCTTTTCAGCACATATGTTGAAAATGTTATTTGAATTGTGAATAATGGTTATAGGAAAAAGGGTTTCATACAACCGAGGCAGTCCATTATCAGAATGAATTCAATATTTTCCGGGTTATTACTTCCAGGTCGGAGGAGTAGTGATCCAGGGGGAAAAATCAGTAATCCAATATATGTTTGCTAGTCCCATACCGTTATATCGAAGGGCATACGAAATGGTCGTCCTCGTCGGCGATATAAAGATCCGGATCTTTATCTTCATGCTCTTCAATGGAACGTGCATATATATATATATATATATATATATATATATATATATATATATATATATATATATATATTATCTGTATATATTAATCAAGTTTATTTTTCTCTTTGCTTTTAAATATACCGTTTGTTTATTTTTACAAAATTATTTTTTTTAATAGAATTTGTAAAAATTAAACGTAAGGAAATTGTTTTTTCACATTTTTATTTCTTGTAGGGTTTAGCATGTTTACAATCTTTTTCACACTTAAACGTTCTCTTCTGACACTCTCATTCCGCAGGGTATTAATCTCAGCGGTGGCCAACGTCAGCGAGTTTCTTTGGCTCGTGCCGTTTACCGTAATTCTGATATCTATCTGTTTGATGATCCCCTCAGCGCTGTCGACTCGCACGTAGGCAAGCATATCTTCAATGAGTTAATATGCAACAGAGGTCTACTCAAAAATAAGGTAAGATGACAGTTTTGATTTTATTCTTTACTAGCGGGAGCGGGGCAGGGCAGGGCGCCCGGTCATAAAATACGCTTAAATATGATATTTTAATTTGTCCAGATTTCGTATGTATTATTATAGAGATGTGATTTCAAAAGTAATAAAAAAAATTATTTGGGTTCCGAACTCAAAACTGTAGCATTCAAAGCTAGTGACGTTACTACTGTACGGACGTGATACGCATATGAACTGATTCAAAATATACTAATATGAATGTACAATGAATGAACAATGAATGTATAATGATTTTTTTCAATTTTGACCCCTTTTTGACTCCTTACAAACTATTTTAACCGGCTAAAGACCCATAAAAGAACGGTCCATAAAAAATTCAATCATTTGAGGCCACTTACGCCGCTCTGCAACTTTTAGTTTCGGAAGAGATAGAGTTTGAAAATATGGAGACAGACAGACAGACATAGCCAGTTTTATAAATTAGTCTAGCAGGGAAGCGGGATATTTTAATTTGTCCAGATTTCGTATATATATTATTATAGAGTCGTAATTTCAACAGTAAAAAAAGTGTTTAGGTATCATCAGCTAGAATCAAAACCGAAACTGTACCATTCAAAGCTGGTGACGTTACCACCGGGACATGCATAGAAAGTGATTAAAAATTAAAAATAAACTAAGATGATTATACGAAATGTTTCACGATTTTTTCTAATTTTGACCCATTTTTGACCTCTTAAAAAAACTATGTTAACCGGTTAAAGACCCATAAAAGAACGGCCGGTAAAATTCAATAATTTGAGGTCGCGCTGCTCTGCGACTTTTAGTTTTGAAGGAGATAGATTTTGAAAATATTGAGACAGACGGACAGACAGACATATAGCCGTTTATATATTAGACTTGTTACGATCGATTTGATCCATCCAGAAGTTGCCTGAACTTGTGGTGACTTAATCACAAAGTGATTCCTACCAACGATAAAAAGTAACTGGCTATGATTGCTTATGCTCTTTCTTTCTCCACTTCATTTGGAATTCGCTTTTCCAGGAGGAAACACCTCAAAGTAAGGAAATTTTTGCATAAACGTGTGTATTCAAAAGTATTTTCAACTAATGAAAATATTTTCAAACCAAAAAACAGTAACACGTACATGTGGAAGTAATAAGCCAGTGTAAAGTTATAAACTCCTATCAAGTCAGAAGACAAACAGCCCAAGACGGATCGAACGAAAGAGAACCCAAGAAGGTGTCATAATTTTACCTGTAGTAGCAAGAATTGGAAGAATACAGGTGGAATATGTTTTAATTGAATTTATTTTGCCAGGATAGTTGTAAAGGTTATTCTGGTATGAAGCGGCAGCCTCTGTAAGTTTTTGTTTTTTTCTCTCTCACTGTTTCGAATGCACGTGACGTTCTTAAAAAAAAAAAAAAAGAAGAATTTTCCACTCCGCCTGAGAATAAACTTAAATTTTACCGACATTTTCTCGGCTAATATAGTACAGGGCCCTATACGAATGTATTATTTATTTATTTATTTATTTACTTATGATTTTTAATTGTATGACCAACATTTACTCGACTATTATACTACAGGGCTCTACACGAATGTACTGATTATTTATTCATTTATTTATGATTTTTTAATTGTATTTTTTATGGATTTTGAGTTTGAACATGCTATTGGATAGGCCAATAGGATCTTCTGAAATTATCATCAAGGCCAAATCAATACCGCATCCTGGCCTTTGGTCGAGATGACAAGAAAAATGAAATCAATGGCTCACGTGCCCAGCCTTTATCACTTGCACACACACACACATACACACACACACACACATGTATGCGCACTAACAAGAACGTGCACACACATGCACAACGTCACGCTGTCAAGTACTCAAATATGCACATATTCACACAATGAACATGTTTACTTGTGATTAATCTAATATATAAAAGACTATATGTCTGTGTATCTGTCTGTGTCTCTCTATATTTTCAAACTCTATCTCCTCCAAAACTAAAAATCGCAAAGCGGCGATAGGGGCCTCAAATGATTGATTTTTTTTTACGGGCCATTCTTTTATGGGTCTTAGCCAGTTAAAATAGTTTTTAAGGGGTCAAAAATAGGTCAAAATTGAAAAAATCGTTAAACATTTTGTACATTCATCTTAGTTTATTTTTAAATTTTGATTTTTAATCAGTTCATATGTGTGTCATGTTGGTAACGTCACCAGCTTTGAATGCTACAGTTTCGATTCTAGCTGATGGCACCTAAATATGTTTTTTTTTTTACTTTTGTAATCTCGACTCTATAATAATATATACGAAATCTGGACAAATAAAAATATCCTATTTAAGCGTATTTTATGCCCGGGTAAAACCGGGTGCTCCTCTCCATCAGCCGGCTAGTATTTACTCAAGTGCTTTACACGTATCGAAAACATTTACTAACATGAAAATAACTTCATATTCTTTTGTGTAAAAACCTTTTGTTATAAATTCAGTTTTCTCAATTTTTTTCATTTACAAAATTTTCTTTAGATTTTACCTAGCACTTGCTACCTGGTGACGCTTCTATTATTTCAATATTTCATTTTATTTCATTTTATTATGCATGCATGTTTTGTTCGTATATATCCTATCATTTTCTTCCTTAACTAAAATAACTTTTATAGCCTACCCCAAATAGTTTTTTTTTTTAATTCCATTTTCACCCCAAACAAGGCACAGTACCACTTTGATGTAGGGGGCTACTATCGGAGACAGTAGTTGCAGGAATGCTATGTAGGGAGTCGAGCAGCAAGATGTCTATTCACATTACACTTGAACTTCCGCATGTCAGTACAGTTGGGAAAACATGAACCCGGAAGGGAGTTTCAGAGTCTAGCAGTTCTGGGGAAGAAACTATTAGAGTAGAAGGCCTTCTTACATCTAGGGATTTCTACTGTGTAGAGTGGGACTTGGCTGCTTGTCGAGTTTGTTGGGGGTATTTATGTCGAGGGGGTACAAGGGCTTGTAGTTCGTCAGAGCATCCACTATGAAAGTACTAGTAAAACAGGCAGAGGGATGCAACATTTCATCAATGGGACAGTGATTGACAGTTCAGGATCTATCAGGTTGGTGACTCTCTTTTGAACCCTGTCCAGGAGCGAGAGATTAGCTGGTACACCAGCCCAAATGTGACAACAATACTCTATACATTGGCGAATGGTGGCCTTGTAGAGGTACAGTATATTTTCAGGCGTAAGTAACTTTCTAGCATGGTAGAGGGAGCCCATCTACCTCGCAGTGGCCCTGGCAATGCTTTAAATGCGTTTTTTGGCAATATGTAACAGAGCTGATAACACTCAGAGCAGAAGCAGCTGCATAAAGATATGCAAATGACCAAGCCAGCTGCACGAAATGATGTCACAGCAGAGATAAAAAAGGATACAGATGTTCAAAGAAGAGGTGTTCGACAAAACAAGTTTGAGATGTAGCAAGAGAAGTATTTGACATTATGGCAGGGGCGAAAAGTAACATGTGGCCGGAGAAGGAAAAATGAACTGTTTAAATATTTAGAAAAAATGTGTTGTTGGAAATACCAGATATAAAGGCTTTTATTAAAAAAAGAAAGTAAATCAACTTTTTTTTCTGTTTTCTTGTGGTGGAGGCTACAACGTGTTGGGTCTGTTAATATGTAATGACACTGTTTAAAAAAAAGGTTTATAACGTTACATATACACCAAAACCTTCCAAAGATGATCTCTACTCAAGTCAGGGACCACACTATGAACTTACTCCACCTAATTCAACAGCACTAAAATTGCATTACTTCTCCCTCATCACATAATGGCCTTCATTTTTATTTTTATTTTTTTTTTTGTATCTTTGAGTTTGGTATTCCTGTACTAAAGCAAGCACAAGGCCTTCTGGATAAAAGCGTTTATTTGAAGTTTGATGTGGTTCCCTCCCCCCATTAACATACGCATCCACAACAAACCAGCTTAGCAACAAAATTACACCCCTTCACTGTTGAGGTCCCTAAATACCAGAAAGCTTTCTATAATAGTTTCTTCACTCGAACAGCTAGACTTTGAAATTCGCTTCCTGCTACCTGTTTCTTTGACTGTAATGATATTCCGAATTTTAATGTAATGTGAACTAACATCTTGTTAATCTTTCCTAGGAATGGTCCCGGATAGTAGCCCCTTATGTTCGAGTGGCGATATGCCTTGTTAGGGATGAACGTAAGTAAAAAAAAAAAAAAAATTTTTTAAGACTTAGTTTTTATTTCTTCATTGAGATTTTTCTTTTTTTTTTTTTTTTCTTTTTTTTTAGACACGTCTTTTAGTGACTCATGGGATTCAGTGGCTTCCAGAAGTTGACTACATTCTGGTGATGGACGATGGGAAAATAAGCGAAAGTGGAACGTACAATGACCTCTTGGAACACAACGGACCATTTGCTCAGTTTCTCAACACTTATCTGAACGAAGATATAGATGAGGATGAAGATGAGGAAAGTAAGTTTGCTCACAAACATCAGATTCATCCAAAGATGGAGTACAGCTGCCATATCATATTGTATTCTGAAATTCCTATCATCGAATGTATAAGGTCTTTCTGTACAGAGGTTTGTTAAGATCAATGGACTAGCAAGTACGGTCCGCCCCAGGCAGCGCATGCCAGGAAGTGGCATTTTGAGGGGATAAAAATAGAAAATCTAAAATATTAAAATAATAAAAAGCCAACAAAAAATCTGAAATGTTACGATATGTTTTGATGTTTTATGTGCGTATGACTGTGTTTAAACGGATTTTAGATCTTTGATTACAATTCTATGAAAATAAGTATTTTGAGGACTTTCTGGAATTTTGAAGGTTAACAGATTATCGACGGCCAGGGGAGGGGGCAATCTTACGACTGGCTTGGGTGGCAAAAATAGTTGCTAAGCTACTGATTAGGACAACTTGGCATGAGGATACATGCAAGTAAACTCTGATTAAATATTCAAAATCACAAGGTATTCATGGCCCAAATAATATCTGGCTTTTACAAAGAATGGTGCACCTTCTCCGAGTGATGTTATTTCAAGTAACAGCATGAGACTAGATGAATTCTTGTCCTGGAATCCAGTAATACCAAGAGACCAAGAAGAAAGATATACTATGATATATTTAAATGGTGAATTGGGGAGAGGAAAATTATGTTCTCACCTTCTTTACTATCTCGGTGTTTGAGAGGTAAGGGAGAATTTTAATGGAATATTTGAATATCTATGTTTCTCATATAGTGATCAAGTGTTAGCCCATGAAGAGGACTATTGATTTCTGAGAAGTTCGACTGAAATAAAATAAAACAAGTAAAAAACACAATGAATCATGAAATCAAAACAGAAACAAGAAATTTTGTATAACATTTTCAATTTCTATCAAAAATACAAGGTGCCTTCAATAAGTTTCCAGACTTATTTCGTATTGACACTTTTATTGATAGAAAACACACAAAACTCCTGTCCCCTTCGCAGTAAGCTCCTCCTGCTGCAATGCACTCTTTATCCATGCAGGAGGAGCTTACTGCGAAGGGGACAGGAGTTTCGTGTGTTTTCTATCAATAAAAGTTCCAACAAATTCTGGAAGCCCCCAGTGAAGTCCTCTTGTGTGAGCGCGTCAATGACCCTCGTCACAGCCATCTCTTCAATTGTCAATTGATTGTTGTTCATAACAACAGCCTCTAAGGTTTTCCTTGAACTTAAGGAATAACCAAAAATCACAGGGAGCAAGGTCTGGAATATAGGGAGGATGAAAAAAATATATTGATGCCCATCTTGGTTAAATAGTCTGTGACGAGGATGGAATTGTGGACTGGAACATTTGCATAAATCTTCCACATCTTCAGTTCCTCACGAATAATTGTGTGTACAGTTCCCACACTGACATCAAACTGTGCACTTATTGTCTCAAGACACACGACAGTTCTTATCCATGAAATTCTTCATTTGGCCAATCAACTCTGGTGTTCTGATTTCTTTACTCTTCCCACACCTCTCAGCATCCTTTACAGACTCCCTGCCTTCCTTGAATCTCTTATGCCAATCAAAAACCGATGCTCGATTCATGCAAGATGGCCCAAAAGCATTCCATACGTTTCTGTGACATTTTTCCAAGTTTAAAATAGAATTTTATTGCATATTGTTCTTCTAAAGTGTCCCAACATCCAGATTGCATTTTTGAAATTCACCAGTTGTGACAATCAGGCTTTAGTAGGGTGTATTCCAATTCCTACTGTTGCTGTTAATTTGAACCTGAAATGATAAAAATCGGTCAGTCATCTCATAAGATATATAGCAATAAGATACTGAATTTTCCAGAGTCCGCAGTGTTAAGTGTGTGTACAAAAAAAGTCTGAAAACTTATTGAAGGCAGCTTTATTTGTAAAACAAGCACATGGAAGCAATGGACAAAGGTTGCATCTTGATAAACAGTGTGGGATCTATTATTATGTAAGAGACCCCCTCTTTGTGAAGAGAGAAAGAGACGAGTGGTTGGTGCACCAGCCTAAATGTGGTAACAACACTTCATGCATGGGTGAATGGTGGCTTTGTAGAGATATAAGATACTGGCAAGCGTGAGAAGATTTCTAGCCCAGTAAAGGGAGACCACTATCTTTGCAACAGACATTGGCAAGTAAAGGAATTTTAGGACCCAAAACTGTTTCAAAGAAACCAGAGGTCACTAGTGTTAAGAATCGGTGACTTAACGTTAAGTAAAATCAAGAATCATTTTTTTCAGATTTAATAATAATAACTATTATCCAGTTACAAATATCCCAAGGCAGGGAGCAACCACTGTGAGTATGGGATGTGCTTTATGCATATATTTTGTACTAATGAATCACCTCTTGCCAAGGCCTAAATGCCATTCGAGGATAAGAGTTAATTAATCTGTCAGAAGAATGATAAAATAACACATTGAAGCCTGGAAACAATGGTTGAATCTGGGCAGAGTTTGATTATTTAACAAGATGGTTTGACAAGAACTTGTTCACGTTGGGTCTGAAAACAGCCATGTTGTCATCGGCTGGGAAACAGCTCTGTGGTATTGTGTCCCACAGATGGGCAGTTCTTTAATACAGCTATCTCAACCTCAAGAATGCAAAAAGAGTTCATTATGTGATGAGGGAGAAGTGATGTAATCCCCCCCACACACACACACGCACACACAAAAACAGTGAATGTCCAAAAAGATTATGACAAAGTCGCTGGCTTGGCCAACTTCTTTTCATTGTGTAAAGGGTACTACTTGAAATCCTTGAAACGAAAAGATTTAATAATAAACATTTAATTCATAAGATTCTTGTAAACACAAGACAAAAATATTCATATTTGTTCATATATTTAGATGATTTTAATATTTTAAATATGACTACCAAGAAATGAATGGAGAGAGAGAAAGGGAGAGAGCAAAAAAAATTCACCTTGGCCATTGTGTGTGTGTGTGTGTGTGTGTGTGTGTGTGTGTGTGTGTGTGTGTGTGTGTGCGTGTGCACGCGCACACGCGCTTATTTTTTTTAATTAGCAGTTAGTCACCCTTTCCCCTTTTTCTATATGGCATTGCTAATGGGAGAGGGAAAAGGAGTAAGGGAGAGAGATAAAGGTTAATCACCTTTTTCCCTTTTGCTCTTCTTTCTCAAATATTTTGAGAAAGGTTTAATAATTTATCTTTTTTTTTTGTTATCAAATCACTTTAATTAATTACTATAAATATCAACTATTGCATATATATATGGAAAAAAAATATGGCAGTAAAATTACAGATGCGTTACACCAAACATTGATTTATTATGAGCTTTTTAAAAAAAATGGTTACACAAACTTGAAGCATTCTCCTGTACTATAAATACAGTATTTCTAAATACTATGTCATATTATTGATTTAAATACAGTAAACCGTTTTGATAGATGTGACAAATGAAGAAAAACTTTTGATAGTTTTTTTTTAATATAAAAATAGAAAACTTTTGTGTTCATTTATTTAAATGATGCAAAGAGACGGAATTTTGTGCATTTGAGAAATATATTGAAGGCCAATAGCCTTACTTTTAAACAGCATGACTCTAACATGGGTGTACCCAAGGGTTCAATTCTTGGACCATTATTGTTCATGATTTTCATAAACAACTGCCCTGATGCAATTGTTTCCGAGAAGGGTACATTTGCTGATGTAATACGGCATAATCGTGTTAACACACCGGTTCTTGTCAGATTACCAAAGTTAAGCAATGTTGAGCCTGGTTAATACCAGATGGGTGACCATTTGGGAATTTGAGGTGCTGTATGTGCTCTCCGCTTATCTCAGCATTTGTTTCCAGTTTTCTTGTACATACACTTCACTTGCAACTAATATTTAACAATGTCAACTCAGGAGAGGTGTTTTTGGAGATTGTGCACTTCCTGCCACTAAAATTTCATGTGCAGGAACCCCTTCGTGGGTATCCATAGTCGGTTGAAGACTGAAGGAGCACTATATCTGTCAAAGACAGGTGCACAATACATATTCAAGGCAATGACTGAATCATTATAAAAATAACCTCCAGTCTGTAGTGGAATGGGGACATAAATGGATGGTAATATTTAATGCTACAAAGACAAATCTCCTGTAGCAGTTACAGAGAACTATTTTCTCTGATGAATCAATGCCGCCTCCCCCCTCTGAGTTCTTTGGCCACAGGCTGACCTATCAGCTAACAGGGCGCATTGATTCATCTACTCCCTTGAGGGAACATCAGTCAGGACCGGATCTTCAGCCAAGCAACACTGCTTATCTCATCCCCTATCCACTGGACATCTTGCTCTAGCATCCACGGCCTCCACTGGAGACAGCTGCTATTAGCTGGGGACGACACAGACCGGACGACGACCTCAAAAAGAACTTTCTGTTCCTTCTTTCTTTTTCGCAGTCCAACCTGCCACCAATAAATATCCACAACTTTTTATTGTTAAAAAGAAGTTTGTTTTTCTTTTGTGCTATGTTCTTTAAATATATTCATAAACAATTACTTTTCTTAAACTCTTTTCCTCCAACAACTATAAGAAACCTTTTCAACCACCGATTGCCATTCTCTAGGATAAGGTTTAATGAATGTTAGATAAACTCTGAGATAACACCATGATGATCAGTAATCCGGAGTGTGGAGAAGCAGATTTGGCTCTCAGGCTAAGATCACAGTGTAGTATGTGTTCTGATGCTACACTTAAATAAATTTGTCCTTAGTCAATATAGGGGTAACCCTTCTATACTAATGCAATTTTTTTTCTTTTGCCTACTGCCAGAGTGCCCCTTTTTGGAGAGACAGTTTTCCTCCACATTAAAAATGACCTTGTGTCACATATTTCTCTCGTGTGCAAGCAATTAAATACCAGTAATATTGGAACTCGATCACGGTTTAGTTACTAGCCTGGGTGCCCGGCGTTGCCCGGGTGTTTGGAGGTATGTGTTGAGCAAAAAAAAAAGTGATAGTAAGCAGGCAGGTTTGAACCCATACCACAACGGAGGCAAAAAACGTGAAAAAAAAACTTGACGTCTATGCTGTTGCGCCCATCGTCAAACCGAAAATGACGTAGGTTTAAATAAAGACTAGAAAATCGAAAAGAGGGGATGATTTTTTAAAATATCCGGCGAAAAAAAGCGAACTCTCCCTGTAGAAAAGTACACAGTTGGAGGTGAAGGAATTAATGTTTTTTGCCAATTTTTTTTATATTTGTCGTCCAAAGGGTTGAGCTTCAAAACGATACCGATCTTATGAAAATATGTTGCCTCTGTCGAAAGTTGTAGGCAGGCATACATACATGCATACATATATGCAATTATACATTTAAACAGACAGGTGAGATTTATACAGGGTGAACCAAAAAAAAAAAAGGGGCCCCAACTCTAATTAGGCCCCATTTCTTAGTGTTTTGTCTGAATGAAATGAAACTTTGGTCATAACTAGTTTATTATATTCAAAACATCACATCAAAACACTAGGGTCTTTGGCCTTTTTTTCTCCGTTCTACAGCATATGTTCTAGATGGCCTCCATTTAGCTCCGTGCATTTCTTGAAGCGCAGCACGAAGTTGTCCATGACGTTCTTACAGACCGAATTGGTAATGACTCTCATCTCCTCCCTGATGGCGTCCTTGAGTTTTGTGATGGTTCTGGGTTTCCCTGCTTAGACTCTGTCTTTAAGATAGCCCCAAAGAAAAAAATCTGGGGGGCTCACTCAAAATCAGTCTTGAGACTGATCACTCGGCCTCCGAAATTCTCTTTCAGCCAATCTCAGGACAGGTTTGAGGTGTGAGAACTTGCTCCATCCTGCTGGAACCAGAACTTGCTCATGAGCGACGGGTAGATGGTCTGGAGCTCACTCTTGAAAGTTTTGAGGACCTCCACATACTGCTCCTTGGTGACTGTCACTGCTGCGCCAGATTCTTCGATGAAAATTGGTCTGATGATGCCTCTGGCCGAGATTGCAGCTCACACCATGCACTTAGGAGAGTGTAGGGGCTTGATGTCTACTTCATTTGTCTTGGAGTTCGCCTTTCCATCAAGATGGAAGTGGGCTTTATCTGAGGTCCAAAGGAGGTTAAGGAAACTCGATGTCTCCTCGATCTTCTCGAGCATCTTGTCTGAGGCTGTAAGGGTCTGCAGCATCTGTATTCTGTATGGGTAAGCCCTGATATCGTTCACCAGCACTCTCCTGCAAATCTCACAGGACATACCGAGGGACTGACTTCGCTTCGTTTCGGACTCTGCTGGAGAGACTCTTTAGGGAATTTCCCTAATAAAATAAAATAACACAATTCTATGAACAATGACAAACAACTTCTTCAACTTAACAAGGGAAAGGTTTATTTGCAAAGCGTACTGAAGGAAGAAAGTAGAGTCGGGTCTCCACTGCCTTACGAGGTAGTTACAACCCGCGGGCGCGGCTGTCGTCAATACCTTTAGTAGGAGCAGCGAAGAGAACAGGCGTCTAGCACCGACGAAGGCTGGTAGCGTAAGAGAGAGTTTTCTTCTGGGACCGGAAGCTGTCTGGTCCCTAGGGGTCAATTTGTATTCGTGCGCAAGTCCTCAGATTGGACAGTCTAGCGCCTCATCACTCACTCAGAGGAAGCGAATGCGCGAGAAGAAAAGGGGTCCATTTGTGTCTGCTACATAACCCCCTGCTTAGGCTGAAAGCCGACAGAGAGAAAGGTAGCATAACAAATAGCAGAAAGAAAAATACAATAAGAAATGTCCGTCTCTTTAGGTTATTTTCTTGCAGAAAAAAATGTTCTTACTTTTCTGTGAAAAGTTGGAATATTTGCAGAAAACGTTCTGCTCTAAAAAGGAGAGAAGAAAAAATGTTCTTTTTCAACAGAAATACACTGTTTTGCAAAGTCTCTTCGGCCAATGTACCCGTCGACCACTACGTGTAGTGGTCACATAATTGTTCTCACGTGGAACATTTACCTCAGGTGTATGATTATGCTGTGTGTATGTTGGAGGAATGTGTGGCTCAGGTGTTAATGTGTCCAGAAAGGCTCTTTTTACCCTATCTACCGATACTGTCTCTTTTTTACCACTAATGTCTAGGATAAAAGTTTTATCAGTGCGTGAAAGCACGCGATAAGGGCCAGTGTAAGGTGGAGTTAGGGGGGCTTTTACTGCGTCCTTTCTAAGGAACACGTGAGTCCATGTCGCTATGTCCTTCGGAACCAAAGATTTAATGGTCTGTTCCCTAGGGTGCATCGGCGGTAGCTTACTGAGATAAGCTCGTAGTCTGTTGACATATAGAGCTGTGTCAGTTGATATATCCTCTATCGGGGTCAGCATCTGACCTGGCAACGATAGAGGTGCTCCATAGACCAGTTCGGCTGCGGAATATCCCAGGTCCTCCTTGATTGATGCCCGACAGCCAAGAAGGATGACCGGTATGTACTCGCTCCATCGCTGTTGATCAGGGTAAGCGCGTAATGCAGCTTTCAATTGGCGATGGAAGCGTTCTATCATCCCATTTGAAGCAGGGTGATAGCTTGTTGTCCGAATGCGAGTGATCCCGAGGATCTTGGACAGTTCCCGGAATAGGTGGGATTCGAATTGTGCACCACGATCAGTGGTGATTGTAGTGGGAACTCCGTAGCGCGATATCCAGCCTGATATAAGGGCTCGCGCTACAGATTCAGCCGAAATGTCACTAAGTGGGATGGCTTCTGGCCACCGTGTGAAACGGTCTATGCAGGTCAGGAGATAAGTGAATCCCTGACTGACCGGCCATGGTCCAACCAAGTCAATGTGAACATGGCTAAACCGAGCGTCTGGGGTGCTGAATGTTCCAAGGGGTGCGCGGATATGCTCGTGCACCTTTGATTTTTGGCAGGATACACAGGAACGTGATCAAGCAATGATGTCACGCCTCATGTTAGGCCAGAAAAATCTAGCTGTAATCAGCTTTACTGTGGCTTTGCGTCCGGGGTGTGCCAGGTTGTGTAGAGTGTCGAAAACAACTCTACGGTGGGTCGTTGGAACGAATGGTCGAGGTGAATCCGTTGAGGTGTCACAGATGATCTGCGTGTCAGAAGTAGGCACGGGCAGATATGCGAATTTGCAAGTCCCGAATTCAGGTGACGATGGATCCAACGTGTCCAGACTTGGCTGGTCCAAGGCCATCTGTTGCAAATCGATATCCGATGGTGAGGACAGAGAATTGATGGGCAGGCGAGACAATGCGTCTGCTGCTGCGTTCTGCTCACCCGCGATATGTCGGATATCACTAGTAAACTGCGAAACAAAGTCCAAATGACGTGTTTCGCGGGGAGAATATTTGTCCGGCTTAGCACGCAGTGCGTATGTAAGCGGACGGTGATCGGTGTAGATCACAAATTGTCGGCCCTCGAGTGAATGTTGGAAGTGTTTCACTGCGAGGTACATTGCCAGTAGTTCGCGGCCAAACGTGCTGTAACGTTGTTCGGCCGGTTTCAGCTGTCGCGAAAAGTATGCAAGAGGTTGTAACTGTTGTTGCTGCTGCTGTTGCAGCACTGCACCTACTGCTGTGCCCGATGCATCAACGACCAGTGAAAACTGGGCATCGGGTACAGGATGTGCCAGCAAAGATGTCGTCGCTAGTTTATTTTTCACTTCCGCAAATGCTTTAAGTTGGATCTCATTAAGTGAGATCTGCTCGTTTTTCTTCTTCCTGTTACGTAACAGGTCGGAAAGAGGAGCTAAGAGATCCGCACAGTGTGGGATAAAGCGTCTGTAGTAATTCAACAGACCAAGGAAGTGCCTAAGTTGGCGAAGTGAAGTGGGCGGTTGAAGGTCTTGTAGAGCCTTCACCTTTTCCGGCAACGGAGATATACCGTCTGGGCTGATAATGTGGCCCAGGAAAACTAGTGACGTAACACCGAAAACACATTTACCAGGGTTAATCCTCACTTGGTATTGCTGAAACCGTTCAAAAAGTAGGCGGAGGTGAGTGACGTGTTCCTCAGGTGAGGCACTAGCCACGAGAATGTCATCTATATAGTTATAGACGAAATCTAAATCACGCACTACTTCATCCATAAAGCGCTGAAAAGTACTGGCAGCGTTACGTAGGCCGAAAGGCATAGTAAGAAATTCAAACGCTCCAAATGGGGTTGTAACCGCAGTCTTGGGTATGTCGGCCGGATTCACCGGGATCTGATGGTAAGCCTTAACCAGATCTAGCTTAGAGAAAGTCTTACAGCCATGCAGAGAGGAAGCGAAGTCCTGAATATGCGGGATTGGGTAACGATCAGGTACCGTCATGGCATTGAGTCGTCTATAGTCCCCAGTTGGACGCCAATCTCCGTCTCGTTTTGGAACCATATGCAGAGGGGAAGCCCAAGGACTGGACGAGGGGCGTATAATTCCCAACTGTAGCATATGATTAAATTCTGCCTTCGCTGCTTTAAGTTTATCCACAGGAAGGCGACGAGGGCGTGAATACACAGGAGCACCTGTGGTCTCAATATGATGTTTTGTGGTGTGCGTGGGTTTGCTCACCACAAAATTTAAATTGGTTAACTCCGGGTAGGAGTGTAGCACCTCATGGTATGGGTCATTTGCAGCGGCAATGAAAAATACCGGGCTGATAGATGGGGCATTAGATAACGAGCCAGGGACGGAAAGTTCCGTGCTAGCGTCTATCAGCCGGCGTCTGCGCATGTCGACCATTAAATTAAAATTATGCAAGAAATCCGCGCCTAGTATGGGGTACGGTAGATCTGCTACAGTGAAAACCCACGTAAAGTCTCTCCGTAAATTCAAGTCCAGAGAACGTGAAATTTGACCGTACGTGGGGATAGGTGAATGGTTCACCGCTTGCAGTGTTATCAATGACACTGGTGGCCTTTCTTTAAGTAGCCTAAGTGGCCATATACTACAAACAGCGCCAGTGTCTACCAAGCAACGTGCTTGAGATTTTACGTCAGTGACGAAATAGGCACGGTTATTTGCATTTTGTTGAAAGTTTGCCGTGCTCGTCTTTCCACAATTTAGTTTCCCTGGTTGTTAAAAGTGCAGGGCATTTTACAATTCCGTGCTTCAGCGCCATAGCGACTATGATAAAAACATAGTCCCGGCATGTTTGCACGGCGACGGTGGTGCGGGGAAGATGAGCGGCTTTTGTAGCGGCGTCTGGGTGAGTGCGACCTTCCCATATTGAGCTTGCTCACCTCTCTAGTGAGGCGTTCGATGGCCGTTAGTATAGCCACCGATGTAGCATCCTGTCTTACATTTGCGGTGCCTGCGGGTACCTCAGCAGGCTGTTGTGGAATCGCCGCGGTGGTAGGCCCCCTCACAAAGTCCATGACCTTGTCCGCCGATGCTGCTACTACATCGACGGTGTGTTTTTCAAACATTGGCGCAAGTATGGCCTTTACCTGCGCCAGCAGCCTTGAGAAAAAGAGCTGCTTAATTAAGGCACTGTCAGGAGGGACGTCCTCTGCCAGTTCCCTCATTCTACGGAGTAGTTCCGTCGGCCTGCGGTCACCTAAGTGCTCGTCATGGACCAGCGTTTGAAAACGCTTTTCCGCCGACACGGACGTCCGTAGTAGCACCTCCCGTTTTATGCTATCGTAAGTGGAGTTTAAACGGGGTGTCCGTTATTAAGTCCTTGACCGCAGGAGTCAATGACGCGGGGAAGGCACTGAATAAAATGTGCAGCTTCGTTTGCTCTGACACGTTGTTCGCCGCAAAATAAGACTCGAGTTGAGCAAATCAAACCCGGACGTCACCAGCGAAGGCAGGCAACGTTGTCATCGTCACTACCGAAAGTAGATATCAAATATTTAAAAAAAAATATATATATATTATGTATCCGAAATCTGAAAGGACGCCGAATATGGACCACGTGGAGAAGAAAGGAGAAATATGGAGAAAATCTTTAAACAGAGACAATACAAAAAAAAAAAAAAAAATTAACAGGCTAATGGGGGAGGAGAAGAAAGAAACAAAATTACCATGAAATAAAGCTAAAACAAAATTATATCAGGAAGAGCCGTGAAGCAAAAAAAAAATGTGGACAATATGGGTTTTTTTTTTTTTTTTTTTTTTTTCTTTTTTTTTTTGTTGAGTTTTTTCTTATGCGCGGTGCGCGTTAACACGGCAGAAATGTTCAAGGTAGAAAAAAAATAGCATTAGAAGTTCAAGTTTGGTATAAGAATTTTCGTACACCAAGAAAGTGTCACCTCTTTTTGTAGGTTGGCGGTCTTTTTTTTTTATGTGTAGCCCGCCGTTGTGAAAGAAAAGGGTGTTTTTTCTTTGTTTTGTTTGTTTTTTTTTTGTATGCTCCTTCGTTTATAATATATATATATATATATATATATATATATATATATATATATATATATATATATATAACGGGAAAAAAACGATAAGGAAGAGAGGGAAATAACGTCTTTTTTTTTTTTAAGTTTTAAATGTGCTCTCCCGAATCCGTTGTCTGTTTATGTGTGTGGTTGGAAACCATGTGCTGGTTTTTAAAATGCGCGCCTTACCCTGTTAAAAAGCGAAAGAAGTGTCTGTTCGGAAATGTGTTATCACGTCTGGGTCACCATTTTAGGGAATTTCCCTAATAAAATAAAATAACACAATTCTATGAACAATGACAAACAACTTCTTCAACTTAACAAGGGAAAGGTTTATTTGCAAAGCGTACTGAAGGAAGAAAGTAGAGTCGGGTCTCCACTGCCTTACGAGGTAGTTACAACCCGCGGGCGCGGCTGTCGTCAATACCTTTAGTAGGAGCAGCGAAGAGAACAGGCGTCTAGCACCGACGAAGGCTGGTAGCGTAAGAGAGAGTTTTCTTCTGGGACCGGAAGCTGTCTGGTCCCTAGGGGTCAATTTGTATTCGTGCGCAAGTCCTCAGATTGGACAGTCTAGCGCCTCATCACTCACTCAGAGGAAGCGAATGCGCGAGAAGAAAAGGGGTCCATTTGTGTCTGCTACAACTCTCTCACTCTTTTGACCAGCTCGGCTGTTCGCTTATTGGGATGTCCCAAGTGGCTTGGACAGTTCTCTCTGGCAGCGTTGAGGTTCTCCACGATCTCGAAGTGGTCCACATAGTTCTGAATTCTGCTTTTGGATGGAGCCTTTTCACATTCAAACTGACGCATGAAACGCATGAAACTGTCCTGGGTTTTCTTAAACGAGCCTGTCTTGTAGTAAAATTTAACACAGACTATTCTTTGTCACAGCTCCCACTGGGGTCTTGGTGTACTCATGGTCGTTGATTCTGCCATGTCCTGTAAAATAAGGGCAATCGGTGATTAAATAATGGAGATATCACACAAAGTGTACATAGGGTCCGTTTTTTGGGTCACCCTGTATTATAGAAAAAGATGGCTAAAAGACGTTAAACTGATAGAAGTACATTTTTTTGCATGGATATTGGGAGTGGTGCCTAATCTACATTTAGTCATTTCCTTTCTTTGCCTTTATTATATCTTATTAATTAATTTAAAAACAATTTTTTTGTAGTCTTGGAAATAAAGAACACAATATTACGGCGTGTGAGCTCTGTCTGCAGTAATACAGGCGAAGAAGACATAAAAAAGTTTAACCAAAACAGAAAGTTCAGCACGATTGAAAAGGTGATTACAAAGTAAGTAGACTATTTCTTATTAAAGCTTGTCTTAAAAGATCGCTATTGTGTCACAAAACCAGAACTTCTTAAATAACTAGAACTAGCAGGGTGACCGGACGTTGCCCGAGACTGAATGATGGTCAACAAATGTTTCACACTCTCATATTTTTATTGTCATCAAAATCAATGAACTCGCCCATTTTTCGATCAAACCGATTGATTGCCTGCTCTAGTTGGGGACCCATCGCGATGCACCGAGAGGAATCTCACATGTCTCATTACAGTGACTTAGTCCACAATACATTAGTCTATATATATATATATATATATATACACACTGTGTAGCAAACCTAATATTGATTTTATAAAATTATTTTTTATATATAATGGCTTGAACTAAAGTATCAAATGTAAAAGTCAAGTAAATAGTGCTCTGAATAGAAACATTCGTTCTGAACTCGCCCCTGTCATATCAAAGAACCTACTGTTGATTTTATATGCTTGGTTGTGTGGTTATAATGACTTGAATTTAAGTTTAAAATGTAAAAGTCAAGTATCATGGTGCAATTGTGCTTTAAACAGAAACATTCATTTCAAATGTGCCTTGTCATATCAAAGAACCTACTGTTGATTTTATATGTTGGTCCTTTCAGCTTGTGTGGTAATAAAACTTCTCAAATGCACTTGCGATGTTAAGCTGTGTAGGGTTTTAACTTTGGTCAAAATCGTCCATTCCTTCTTTCATCGGATTATTTTTATTATCGATATTTATCAAAGATATTCCGGTACAAAACCAATCTAAAAACACTGCCAGTCACATAAAGTACGTTCGTGTGAAATTTAATAAAAATCAGCCGAGCCATTTTCGAGTTCGTAGGGAATGAACTAACTAACACAGACACGCCCTCAGACAGAGTTCCTTTTATATAATAGTAGAGATTATGGAGCAGTAAAGGCCTGCTATAATGCACAAACAAAAGATTATTATTGTAAAATCACATGGTATCCAATTCGACATCGTTAACCCCAATTTTGTTTCCGTGGTCTTCTTCTCTTCCTTGCTTCTTTCTTTCGGCCGTGTTGTTGTCTCTCATATTTTGGTGACTCCCAAGGAGGTGCGTTGACTCATAAATATAAAAAAATAAAATAAAACAAGAGAAACAAAAACAAAAAAAAACAGACTACGGCATTTACTGTAAATATTACTTGTGCTCTGGGTGTGTGTGTGACACCATTAATTCTCTACATACTAGGGTCCACATATATGTTCTGTCAAGATCGTGTTCATTAGTTGATGTCGGCTCATTTCAATCACCTAAAGCTCTCCCAACCTAGTACAAGCCAACTGCATCTAACTCTCGGCTAACTCGCAGCTCCTGAACTCTGCATCTAACTTGCAGCTCCTCAACTCTGACTGCCCACAACCGTCATAAACTCAAGATCGTCCATAAACTTACTGTTGCAAACCTATAACCAGTCACTGCAAACCACCTCTAAATATATCCCCATCGATTGTTCGCTTCTTTTGTTACCATTATTATTATACCTTAAGTAGAACCCCCACCTTAGCTCTATTTTTTCTAAATCGGTGAATAACTTCCTCTCCATTATTTTGCCGATGAACTTTATTTCCTCTACCTATGTTTTCTGATAAACTTATATCCTCTTGTCTTTTGTCATTCTTCTGTTTTTCTTCCCTATCCCACTTCCCAACACTTAGGAGACCGGGGAGGGGCGTGCAACATCTATAGCATCACACTATTGTTTATGTTTGAATTCATGTTTTTGTAACAAGACGTAAATCATAAATCTATGATGTCATGCTGAAGCTATAATTATTTTATTCAGGTAATGTTTTAAGTTTTGTTTATAAGAAAGTTCACATAGCTCAGTTGGTAGAACATTGGGCTGAAGATCTCAAAGGTTTAGCTTTTGATTTCTGTTATCTGGTTTATTTATTAAGAATTTATTATTTAATGTTAATGCCATATTTTTATTAGCTTTATTATTGGAATCCATTTAGATGAGTAATTTGTATAGTTATTTATTTGAGGACTGTTATCCTCATCTTTATAGTTGTTGTTTCACAACATTTCAGACAACTATTCGGGGCCTGTGGCTTAGTGGATACAGTTTCAGGTGAGCATTGTCTGAGGATAGCGGTTTCAATCCTACCCAAAAGCTGGCCAGAGGATCAGTTAGCCAAACATGGTGAGACGACAGCAACTATGGAAGGTAGTAATTAACATTAAGATACAGTTAAGAGACTCAGCATTCCTATCCTGTCACGGTTGACCACCTGATAAAGGCCAGAGGAAAAGTTGTCCGAAACGTCATTAAACAGCAACTATGAAGATGAGGGCAACAGTCTGCAACTAAATAAATAAATATACAAATTTTTTATTTCTAAAAATTAAGATCTCTAATATTTTGAAATGAGACAAATTCGCAATGTATTTATTACATTAAAAAAAAATTGTGACTAAACCATAAATCTATGACACTGTCGTACCAGTGTTGTAAGTATTAGTATCTCTTAGTTAATCTATTTAACCCGAAATAGAAAAATACTTAACAAACATAAATAATGCACAATGACAAACTAGATTGATCCCAAGTACAAATATGATAATTATTAATAAATAATTATCATAAATTACATAGGAAAATGCGAGCATGAAAAGTAATATAGTTAAGATAAAACTTAGAAAAGTAAAAGCACTAATTGTTAAAAAGACAAGATATTTTAGTAAATAATATAATAAATTTATAACATAAAATACTGCAGCATTAAGAATTTCTTTTTAAAATTCTATTTAACATTATATAATCAATTCTGAATGCTGCAATATTTTAAGTTATAAATTTATTATATTTTTTACTAGAATATCTTGTCTTTTCCTTTTCTAGTTTGAACAACTAGTTCTTTTACTTTCCTAAGTTTAATCTTAACAATATTACTTTTCATGCTCGCATTTGTTTTGTAATCCATGATTTTTCCAGGCTTTGCTTAGTCAACAATCCATAAAAAACAATTATTACCAACTTCCTAAATTGACTAAATAAAAAAATCAAATAAAAGATGTAATTAAGTAAGTAAAAAGTCAGCGGTCAGCTTTGGCCGGCGAGCCAAGGCAAAGAGATCGGTTAGCGATGAATTATCAGCGACAGTACAGCTGAGCAACAGATCATGACAGTGGTGAATTATTAGCAACAGTAGTAGCTGAATCGGTGTAATCATGGCGACAGGGTGAACAACACAGGCGTGCAATGAATGAAAACACTGCACTGAGGGCAAAATATAGGAGACTATATTATTGTTGTCTTAGAGAATTGAGTATCCCCATTTTTGCATACGTTAGCACTTTGCTACAAACCCAAGGGAACTTTTCTTTTTTTATATATCTTGTTACGTCATCATCTCCGCCATTCCCAGCCGATTTGAGGTAGAGTAACAGATTTGGTTGCTATAGTAACCAACAGCTAATCAGAAAAAACTGTCTCTCTGTTCCTTACAGATTCTGAGAACTTTTGAACACTTTTATTATAACTTTTGTTTTACTGAACAAAAAATGAAATATATATATATATATATATATATATATATATATATATATATATAGTAATTAACGTCTCACGGTGGGACACAAGCCTATAATACATTGTTCTGAAAGTGACACTTTAAAACAGGAATAAAGGGGGCAGGTGCTTGGACACCCCTAACATCACCATCTCTCTGCACTTGCCGGACATTTACCCATTTATTTTTTATCATTATCGTTTATGCCTGAATTTTAATTTTGAAATCTAATAGTTCTAAAGCTTTTTCTTTTTTCATTTATTTTATTCTTTCTTGCCATCATTAATTTACTTCTACTCCTTCCTTCCTTTCTTGTCTGCATTAGTAGCCCTCCCCCACTAAAGCTATAATTATTTTATAAAGATAATGTTTTAAGCTCAATTTATAAGAAAGTCCGGTGCTTGGTGAACTTTTAAACCGTGGCATTACAAGTGAAAACATAATAACGTACTGACGTGTCACGGCATAATTAGCAAAAATTCTTTTAAAAAAATGATCCGGGAGAAAAATAATTACAAGTAAAAATAGAATTTATCGAATTATCGAGTTTTATTGTATTTTTTAATGTGAAACAAACAAAGGAGATAACTCTTGACTTAAATGCTTAAATTAAGGGTCCGCCATTTTTAAACCAACACATTTCAGAACGTAATTGTGACTGATTTTTTGTTAAAAATACATCTAGCGCATCTTTTAATGGATCATTTTTCGTAATTCTTGGAATTTATACTAATTTCGATACTTATGTGTCATTTCGAAATTAGTATAAATTCCAAGAATTACGAAAAATGATCCATTAAAAGATGCGCTATATGTGTGTATATATATATATATATATATATATATATATATATATATATATATATATATAAAACCGCCTCTGTGGTACCAGTCTTCAAGAATTCTGGTGAAAGAACTGACCCACTAAATTATCGCCCCATTAGTCTCCTCCCGCTTTTCGCCAAAATATTTGAGTCCTTAGTTAATCAAGCCCTAGTCCAGCACCTAACAGCTGCTAAACTCCTAACTGACAAACAATATGGATTCAGGCAAGCCCGTTCAACAGCAGATATCTTAACTGTAGTTTCTGAACGTATATACCGTTCATTGGATAAAACAGGGGTGGGTAGAGCGGTGGTCCTCGATGTATCTAAAGCTTTTGACAGGGTATGGCACGATGGTCTTCAAAGGAAAATCAGATCATATGGAATCACTGGAAGAATTCGTAATGTAATTAAATCCTTCTTAAGTAATAGAAAAATCAAAGTTGTCCTCGACAGTCGTACATCCAAACAATATGACATAAATGCAGGAGTACCTCAGGGGTCTATCCTTGGACCTCTATTATTCCTGATATTCATAAACGACCTCCCTGATAAAATTGTTTCGAAGATGGGTATATTTGCCGATGACACCACTCTCTATAACAGATATGAGGGGAAAACAAGTGAACACATATCCAAGGAAATGGCAGAAACACTAGAGGATGACCTCCAATCCGTAGTGGAATGGGGACAAAAATGGTTGGTCACATTCAATGCTGCTAAGACTAAGCTTGTTTCCTTCAATAATTACAAGAAACCTTCTCTACCACCAATAGCAATGGCCAAGAACACATTACCTGAAAGTACTTCTTTTAAACTCCTCGGCCTAACGTTTACAGGGAATATGAACTGGAATAGATACATTGAGAGCATTGCCAAGGCTGCTGCAAGGAAGGTTGGCTCCCTCTACCGTGCTAGAAAACTACTTACGCCTGACAGTATCCTATACCTCTATAAGGCAACCATTCGCCCATGTATGGAGTACTGTTGTCACATCTGGGCTGGTGCATCTGCTTCTTGTCTCTCGCTCCTGGACAGAGTTCAAAAGAGAGTCGCCAACCTGATAGGTCCTGAACTGTCATCTAGGCTTCAGCCTCTGTCCCATCGACGAGATGTTGCATCCCTCTGCTTGTTCTACAAATACTTCAATGGTGAATGCTCTTACGAACTGCAAACACTTGTACCTCCCCGACGTAACTACCCCCGACAAACCCGACAAGCTACTAAGTCTCATCCCTTTACAGTAGAGATCCCTAGGTGCAAGAAAGCCTTTTACTCCAATAGTTTCTTCCCCAGAACTGCGGGTCTTTGGAACTCCCTTCCGGGATTCTGCTTTCCCAACTGCAATGATATGCAGAAGTTCAAGTGTAATGTTAACAAACATCTTTCTACTCATCTCCCTTCATAATGACCCCGCTAATTAAGTCCCTGATAGTAGCTCCCTGCTTCAAAGTGGCATTGTGCCTTGTTTGGGGTGAAAATTGAATAAAAAAAAAAAAATGAAAAAAAAAAAAAAATATATATATATATATATAACACCGAATGTCCAAATAGATCAATTAGTAGAACCTCGGGCTGAAGATTTCAAGGTTTCAGTTTCAATTTCAACATCCGCTTTATTTGTTGGGAATTTAATGCAAAGGCAATATTTTTCATTTCCAAAAATATTAAAGACCTCTGATATTTTAAAATCTGACAAATCCCGCAAGCTTCTCTCTTTTCATCACCAACACTCTGACTCCCATCTGACCTTAATTGAAATGAATAGCTCTCGTCTTGGGTAAGCACCATGTCTTGACAAGCTTATGGGACTGACAGGCCCTCCTGAGCTGAAATGGAACACATATCTCAAATTGTTGCCAGGATCGATTAAAAAATAGTTGGATCATTCTACCGCTGCCGATGCAATCCTCTATTTGTATAAGAACCAAATATGTCCTAAAATAGAGTACTGTTGTTATATCTCGGCAGGAGCTGTTCGGCACACCCTATCTTTTGATAGAGTTCAAAACCGGCTTCAAAACCTAGTAGGTGATGCCCTTTTCTCTTCCCTGCAACCTCTTTCTCACAGAAGAGATGTTGCAAGTCTGTCTCTGCTCTATCGTTATTTTCATAGCAAGTGCTCGTCTGAGCTCCAATCTATGGACCCCCTCCCCCTCTTGCTAATCTTTCATAAAAAACACTTGACTACTACAACCATTATCAACAATTTTCCCCACTCTCTATCTGTGCCTAAATCTAAACACAGATTCCATGAACAAATAAAACGGTATATTAAAAAAAAAAATGCGATTCTTTCGTAACAAGAGCTGGCACTTTTTTTTTAAATATCGCTAAATTTAAATAAATTTTTCTTTTAAAAAAAAAAAAAAATAGCATGTATCGTTTTGTAGGCACTGTTAAAGTTATGTGTAGAAACGCCAAGATTTTACACAATACCGGCAACGTCATCATTTGGTGTGTACATTATTTTCTGTGTTAATTCTACGGGTGCTCATCAGATCTATAATGGTTAATGGAAGTAACGTTTTTGTTATCGGGTTTTCATATTTAGACAAATATCATCGAGAAAAAGCACTGATTTTTTTAAAACATAATAATACTGATTTTTATGTCCAATTTTATTTAAGGTAAGTGAAATAAATAATGGGTGTTATTAGTCCTCGTGCAAAAGAGCAGGACACAAAATGTTTTAAATAATAATAGAATAACAATAACAAAGACTTTCCCTGGCGAGGACTACTATTGACCGTAACCAGTTATACAATCCTTTGGAAATTTTCATCTCTATTTTTCTCATTATCTACTGAATATTTGTTAATAAAGTCTATATGAAATATGTTCCTTATTAAATTTTAAAGATTTTCTATTCTGAAAGAAGTTTTAAAAAATTTAATCTAAAAAGTTATTTCAAAGTTTTTGTTAAAAAAAATTCAGATTTTCTCATTATTCAAACCTGTATTTCAAAGAGCGGGTTGCTGAAAATGAGTTGTGGTTTGAGGAGAAATACAAACTGAAACAGAGAGAATATTCAGACTTGTAATAATACAAAGAGGGGGGTTGCAAAAATGAGTTGTGGTGTGAGGAGAAATACATGCAAAACCACATTCATTTTTTTTAATCCAAATTAATAAATTAAATAAAATATAATCTTAAAAAGATAAGATACAAGTTCGAAAAGCATTTCATCCAAGGCATGAAAATTGTTAAACAAAATGTTTTTACTATAGGCTTTAAAAATAAAGGTAAAAGATACAATTTGAAATTTATTTATCTTCAAAGTGCACTTCTATAAATTTTACAAAGTAAGGTATAAAAATTTAATTTAAATTGAATCAAAAAATTAACTTGGATTTATTTTATGTAATGTACATTTTGTTGCACTTTAAAAACATTATCTTTCATCTAGCAATTAATGATATAGATATAAAATTTTCAATTATTTTTTTTAAAGTACAACAGAATGTACATTACATAAAATAAATCCAAGGCAATTTTTT
Organism: Euprymna scolopes; assembly: GCF_053919585.1. Taxonomy (NCBI): domain Eukaryota; kingdom Metazoa; phylum Mollusca; class Cephalopoda; order Sepiida; family Sepiolidae; genus Euprymna; species Euprymna scolopes. The sequence goes on along the minus strand of NC_136487.1, from coordinate 74,975,247 downwards.
GATTCCATTTAAATTAAATTTTTATACCTTACCTTGTAAAATTTATAAAAGTACACTTTGAAGATAAATAAATTTCAAATTGAATCCTGTACCTTTATTTTTATAGCCTATAGTAAAAACATTTTGTTTAACGATTTTCATGCCTTGGAGGAAATGCTTTTCTAACTTATATATATATATATATATATATATATATATATATATATATATATATATATATAAACTACTTAATTTACTCACATAAAATTAATATACGAAAGTATAGATTTATGCGTAAGCTTTAAGTATTTACTTCAAAACTGCTCAATACGTAGGTAGAGCTAGTTAGTAAGTTATAAAATGTATATGGCGATTAAACTACACTGAATATTCCGCATTTCATCCACTTTAGGATTCTTCAGGCTTATGCGTGAATTCTGTGGTTGTTTGTCGTTTTTATATGCTCCTTTTCTATTGAAATTTTTGTTAGCCAATCAGCTTACTAGTATCCACCGCGCCCTTCCTATCAGCCAATGAGAATGCATTTATCGGATAAAGGCCTATTTGATCTCTGGTTGACTTGTTCCTTTGTGTGTTCTCTATTTAGCCTGGATATTTAGCTTATTGATCTTTTTTAAATCTAGGTTAGTGTTTTTTGGGTTTTTTTAGTGTTAGTTTATATATAAATATATATATGTGTACACACATATATATGCACATACATATATGTGTGATCGTTTATGTATATTCATGTTTATTTAATTTATTTATTTGTTTATTTTCTATTGTTTTGTTAGTTTTGACACTATTTTGTATCGCTATCCTAGAGTAAATTTTATCTTGTGAACACAGTTGTTTGCTATTTCCCTTCTACAGTTTAATAGATATTGGGGTTCTTTAAAGTTCAGGATAGCACATTTTTCATGAAGGCATAATCTACATGGGTCGTCTAGGTCCCTACACGTGGTAGCTTGTCTTATTATTTTCCATTCGACTATTGGCGAATGTCCGCTTTCCTTGAGTTCCCAGTATTTATTCGCTAATATTGTTTTCATACTGTGTTTTTTATGTTGAATGTACTTTTGTGGTCATAGCATCGAGTTTTGAAGTCTAAGGAATTCATACCTACATAATATTTCTTGTTATTCGGGTTTTCTTTCGCAAATATTGTGGCCTGGTAAACTACGCTTTTTAAAAACATTATCTTTCATTTAGCAATTATATATAGATATATATATAGATATAGATATTATAGATATAAAATTTTCAATGATTTTTTTTTAAGTGCAACAGCATGTACATTGCATAATAAAATAAATCTAAGGTAATTTTTTGATTCAATTTAAATTAAATTTTTATACC
>NC_136487.1:74593906-74968906 GCF_053919585.1 Euprymna scolopes | reverse complement strand
TTTTTTTTTCCTTATTTTTATGTTGGCTTAGGAATAGGATAACGCGTTACAGAACGGCTTGATATTAAGATTTAGTTAAAAAATGTGGTTGCCGAAGCTCTGGGTATTTTAGATGGCACGAGGGTTAAGTGCTCTATCTATGCTGTCAGATACAAGTAACGTCATTTTTCATATGAAGTACAATACAGAACAAAAATAAATTGTAAGTAAAATTATAAGCTATGGCGTGTTCAGTATGCATAATAAAGTAAATATATATATGGGCAAATTTCCAGCAGATGCGAATATATGGAGGTTGTAAATTTTAAGTATGTTTCCACTTCTAATGAAGATATCTTCAGCTTTCATTTAAAAATCATGAAGTTGTATTTTACATTACAGAGTATCGGTTCAGTTTTTGACTTTATCATTGCAAAACTAAGGAAGAGATAGCTATTGCTATGTAATGTAGATAGTTGTAAATCTAAATACATACTATAGCTAGTAAGTATCTACCTGGGTAAGAATAAAATAATGCATGCCTTGGCGGTAGAAATGTGTAGATGTTTAGTGATAGTGACCTCTAATTGGTCAGCATACGAAGGTTAAGGGCTGAAAACTAAGGACTCCCCTCCACGGCGTGTGTAAGGTATAAGTGTTAGTATCAGCTTGGGCAGTAGAGTAGACTGTTAGTTTTTAGGAGAGGATTAACTTACAGAATAGTGTAGAATTAATTATTAGAATTTATAGTCAAGTAAAGTTTAGTTAGAGAAGGAAAAAAAAAAAAATTTTTTTCTTTTTTTATTTAACATGCAAATCAGACTAAAAGCAGTCATCTTGGAGGTGAAGTATTTATTGTATATACGTAGCAAGGAAAAGGGGTGTTTGTACTGTAATGAGAGAGACTATTAGTACATGGCGTGTTGGAATTCGTAGTTAAAGACAGTCAATTAGGTCAGGCACAAAACATTGTGTATCTATTCAGAGATAGTCTTAGTGACGTATCTAAGATCACTATATTTCAGGTACAAAGATAATTGAGAGTAAGGAAAACTAAATTCCGTGGTTTGCTATAGATAGCAAGGAAGCTACATTTTCAATATAAGCGAGTTTATAGTGATTGTAAATATTTAATATATTACATAAATAAGTCCTATCTTCTAATGTAGAAAAAATAAATCCAGGTCTGTGATAAATTCTTGAATTTGCTTTGCACAGGTTTTTTTCTTTCGCTAGTTTACTCGGAATATAATAAGAATGAAACAGTGTTTTGCTCGTACGAGGGTTGGGGGGGGGGGTGACGAGTTTCAGCTTTAGGGGATAAAGTCAGACTTAGGGGATAAAGATTGTAAAAATTAGATCTAAGTGCATTAGCATCAGTTTTTGAAAATAGTCTAGGCCAGTATAGTGAATATAGGTAGTATGCATTCAAAAATTTGCTCTTGTGGAAGAAATATAGATAGAGGAGTTGGGGCTCGTTGATTTAGTAAGAGAAAGGCCAGACAAAGGGCGACTCAAGTAATTCTCACATATTTCATCTGCTCCAGTGTTTCAACAATGTGTTGAAAAAAAAAAAAACTCTTTAAAGTCATTCACTCACAGAGTGGTTACCTAGTAAATTTACAAGTTATACTGGGCAGTCATATTAGGAAAGATAAGTTTTGCGTCAGGGTTCCAGATGGTTTGCAAGATATTAAGTATCATACTTAAATAAAATTCTACTGTCTTCTAACTGAATTAGTATAATTTTTTTTAGCTATTCTTCTCTTGCTATAGTCATGGTTTATTACTGAAGTGAGGTGAATAGACTATTTCGCTATTTATAATTCTATTTTAAGTGGAGAAAAATTATCAGGATAATAATATGCCTGAAATGTAAAGAATTAATATAGAAACTTTAGAAGAATAAAACATAAGGGAACAAGAAATAGATTTTCATGCAGAATGGATAAAATTTTGCTAAGCTTTTTTTTTATGGCTTCGAACATGAGGCTAAAACATACTGGTCGAATTCCCCTGACCCGGCGAATAGCAGACAATATTGTAGTCAGTTGGAAAGCAAGAAAACAGAACAGAGTTCCACAGGCGTGCAATTCTAAGAAAGAAGCTTTGTTCATGGAATCAACGTTTAGGTTTAGGTGGAGATAAAGAAGAAATTTTCTGCAGAAAAAAAAAAGTTTATGGTAAAGATGCAACATCTTTCTAACCTCAAAAATCCTCTAGAATTGCCACATGACAGGTTTTCGAGGATGCTGAAAACGAAAATAGCGTTTAAAATTCCAGGAAACAAGTAGTTCCATGATATGAAAAAGATCATAGTTTCAAAAAGTAGATCACTTTTCTATATGCATTTAAAAAAAAAAATCATTGAAAATTTTATATCTATATCATTAATTGCTAGATGAAAGATAATGTTTTTAAAGCGCAACACAATGTACATTATATAAAATAAATCCAAAGTAATTTTTTGATTCAATTTAAATTAAATTTTTATACCTTACTTTTTAAAATTTATAGAAGTGCACTTTGAAGATAAATAAATTTCAAATTGTATCTTGTACCTTTATTTTTAAAGCCTATAGTAAAAACATTTTGTTTAACAATTTTCATGCCTTGGATGAAATGCTTTTCGAACTTGTATCTTATCTTTTTAAGATTATATTTTAAAACTCTCCTTCTCTCTATTTCAGTTTGTATTTCTCCTCACATCACAACTCATTTTTTGCAACCCCCTCTTTGTATTATTACAGGTCTGAATATTCTCTCTGTTTCAGTTTGTATTTCTCCTCACACCACAACGCATTTTTTGCAACCCCCTCTTTGTAATACAGGTCTGAATAATTAGAAAATCTGAATTTTTTTTTAACAAAAACTTTAAAATAACTTTTTTAGATTAAATTTTTTTAAACTTCTTTCAGAATAGAAAATCTTTAAAATTTAATAAGGAACATATTTCATATAGGTTTCATTAACAAATGTTCAGTACATAACGAGAAAAATAGAGATGAAAATTTCCAAAGGATTGTATAACTTGTTACGGTCAATAGTAGTCCTTGCCAGCGAAAGTCTTTGTTATTGTTATTCTATTATTATTTAAAATATTTTGTGTCCTTCTCTTTCGCGTGAGGACTAATTTATTTGATAACACATGAAGCGTTAATAAAACACTTTCATGCATTATTTATGACAAAATTCCATTTATTCATTTTAAGAAAGTTTTTTATACAAATGTTTAAAATAAATTTTTTTGTGATTTTTTTTTGTGATAACACAAGAAGTGTTATTAAAAAACTTTCATTCATTATTTATGACACAATTTTAAGATTAAACTTGTGAAAGACATACATATACTATTTCAAAAAGACACCATTTATAGAAATGTAAAAAAAAAAATTCTCATGAGTTTTTTGTTCATGATAACACAAGTGTTAAAAACAAAAAAACTATTCATAGAAATGTAAAAAATAAAAGTTTATTATTTTTTTATTGTTTCATGATAGCACAAGAAATGTTAAAACTAAAATAATTTTTTTGAAATAACTTATTTCCATATGGTTTCGTATTTCGTTTCATGCTGAGTGACTTGCGTTCCATATTTGGGTAAACCGAGTCCATTTACGGCATCAACTTTGAGTACTGAACTTATTGACTTAACCCCGTAAAGTGCACAGGTAGTTGTGTCAGAAGCCACCTTTAAAAATGCGTGATAAGAACTTGAATAATTCAACTTACTATCTTTCGAAACTTATAACTACTTGAAAAATGTAATTCAAACCCTAATTTTTTTTCAATTAAAGAAGCAAAGACCAAATTAAAAAAAAAAATAACAGGTTTAATAGAAAATTATGCAATATTTGGTTTTTTTTCAATCGGTTTTCTTAAAAAAAAGATTTAAAGAAAATAAACGAAATTTTACTTACTTCGATTATAAAAAATATACATAAATTCCAAAAAATCACTTACCTATAAAAATACTATTCAATCGGTACTTTCATTGTTTATTGTTAAGAATTTATCCATATTTATACTTATATTCCATGTCCTTTTTAAGTAAAATACTTTTTAAACAAGGATTAAAAAAAAAACGCAAACTCAGATGTTTTTCACTGTTCAAATAAAGGGAGACAAATTTCTGATTTTCTTCGAAGTTATCTTCCGGTGGCTTCGAAGCACCACAATTAATGTCTCTTTCTATTGCGTGCTGTAAACCAAAATTAGTATTTTGGGGTTACCTTAGATGGAAAATGAACATATTCACTTTATCAGTTTATATCGTAAAAAAATGATACACATTCACTTTATCAGTTTGTACCGTAAAAAAAAAAACACTACCGATTTTTTTTTATTCTCTTCATGAAATACATGAGTTTTTATCAATATATTTTATTTCTTCTTTATGGAGTAATTTTTTTAAAAATATCTTAAAAAAAAGAAAACATTGAATGAAATAGAAAAAGTTGTCAGCGTCCGATATTTACTTGACAATCTAAGCATAAAATGAGCTTTCACTTAAAAAAAATGAACGTGGTTTAAAAAAAAACGTTTTACACTTTGGACTTTACAGGTAAACTTCCAAAAAACACTTTGTTTTAAATTAGAATATTTTATTTATTGATTTTTTATCTTGAATTTGTGATATATAAAACTTTGGTGAGTAAACTAATTATTTAAATTTTAATAGACATTTCAAAATGGGGGAGGGGGTGAATTAAATAAAAAACGTTTGTCTAAAATATTATATTCGGTTTATTAGAAAGAGCATAAAATTTCACATTGACCCTGATAATATCGTAAAAATTGAACCAATAGAAAATTTTTTATAGATTTTTAAAGTTTAAAAATTTAAAAAAATTAACTCGTAAAATTCAATTGATTTCATACGTAAAAAAAATGGCTGCATGAACGCGCGCCGAACTTTGTAAACAGTTTGGTTTTTTTAATAAAAAATAATATTTCTATTATTTTTTAAACAACTTTAATAGTTTATTTTGGAAGTATATTCCATAAAGAAAATAAACAACTCACTTTAAAAAGAAAAATTACGAGATTTTTATATTTTATTCGCAGTTTTATGTTAGGGGTGTCAAAGATTCCCCCAAATTTCTGATACACCTAGTGCACAGGTACCATTTTTTGCCCAACCCCTTTTAAAACCAGTGTTTTTATTTTTATTTTAATTATTGAATTTTCCGACATATATTTTTATCATGCTTGCCAATTGTTGACTGCTGCAATTTTATTGGCTTAGTGTTTCAACACCCTCTAGCGGTTTACGTAACCTACTGGGAAGTGCTGACGAAACAGCGATTTTAGTTGATAAAACTGCTGTTTTCTGCATAAGAACCAAAAAAAAAATGTATCAGTTAAGAGACTTGTGTAAGCAGAATTTCGTTCGAACGAAACTTGAATATTTATTTTATTATTTTATTTATTTATTTATTTATTTATTTATTTTTGATCCGCAGGTGCAAATGAGCGTCTTCTTAACATATGCCAAATCTGCTGGTTACATATATTGTATAGCAATACTAGTATTATACTTCCTTTTCCAAGCTAGTTCCGTCTTTGGAAATATCTGGCTAAGTTGGTGGTCCGAGGATAGGCTGGCTGATAAGCTGGGAAATGGAACTGCAGAAAGAAGTAAACTGGATATTTACCTAGGAGTTTATGGAGGCGCCGGAGTAGTACAAGGTAAATTTAAAGTTTCTTTTCAATATCTATCTATCTATCTATCTATCTATCTATCTCTCTCTCTCTCTCTCTCTATATATATATATATATATATATATATATATATATATATATATATATATATATATATATATATAACTACTTCACTTACTCACATAAAATTAATATACGAAAGTATAAATTTATGCGTAAACTTTAAGTATTTACTTCAAAAGTGCTCAATACGTAGGTAGAGCTAGTTAGTAAGTTATAAAATATATATGGCGATTAAGCTACACTGGATATTCCGCGTTTCATCCACTCTATGATTCTTCAGGCTTATGCGCATAAGCCTGAAGAGTCCTAGAGTGGATAAAACGCGGAATATCCAGTGTAGCTTAATCGCCATATATATTTTATAACTTACTAACTAGCTCTACCTACGTATTGAGCACTTTTGAAGTAAATATTTAAAGTTTACGCATAAATTTATACTTTCGTATGTTAATTTTATGTGAGTAAGTGAAGTAGTTAAATATATATATATAAAATATCTCCTTCAGGAACGATCATAAAATGTGTTTTCAATCGATATTTATTCAATAAGGGACCAGTTTTCCTACCTAGCGAAAGGGGACGAGTTTTCCGGGTACGAGTTTTCCCGGGACAAGTTTTCCTAAATTCCTAATATATATATATGTTAGGAATTTAGGAAATCTCGTCCCGGGAAAACTCGTCTCCAGAAAACTCGACCCCGGAAAACTCGTCCTCTTTCGCTAGGTTAGGAAAACTGGTCCCTTATTGAATAAATATCGATTGAAAACACATTTTATGATCGTTCTTGAAGGATATATTGTTTTTTAAAATAGACTATAGCCCCCCCCCCTAATATTTAAAAAAAATATTTTTACTTGTTTAATGTTTTTTTTTTTTTTTAAATAAAATCGATTTTCTAAGTGTCCGTTTTCTACCTAACTGGATAAGTTCTTAGTAGTTTCACTTATTTTAAAGCGTTTATTATGTTCATAAACGAGACCGCATATTTTTTTTATATTAATATAAATAGAATTTACTTATTTACTGTTGTTTATAAAAGGGTAAAATCGATTTTTCTACATCGCCGACTATGTTGTTTGTTGTTTAATTTATTTGGAATCGTTTATTCGGTAAAGAAACACACACACACACACACACACACACACACACACATATATATATATATATACTGTATGGGAGGATCAACATTGAATGACGATCAGCGAATGTTTCACATTCCAATATTTTTATTGTCATCAAAATAGATTGTTCAATCAAATCGATTGATTGCCTGCTCTAATTGGGGACCCATCATGATGCACCTAGAGGAAGCTTCACATGCCTCTCACGGTGACTAAGTTCACAATACATTGTAGTTTACATTGCACTGTAGAGAACCTACTGTTGATTTTATGAAATTATTCTTATATATAATGGCTTTAATTTAAGATTAAAATGCAAAAGTCAAGTATCATGCTTCAGTTAGGCTCTAAACAGAAACATTAATTTCGAATGCACCCTTGTCATGTCAATGAATTGGATATTTAGCAGAGAAGATAACAACGAAGAAAAAGACCAAAAATTCAAATACATAACAAATAAATGTTACCAAAGGCAAAATAAATTACTCTTCTACATACCTGGATATGTTTTGTGTATTTTAACGGAATTTTAAGCGTTTATTCAGTTTGAAAGATAAGTAGTGTCGAGTACGTAAGTTAAACGACCAATCAAGATGGCTGGCGAAAGCATGCTGTCTTCAGGGCGTCGATAATGGTTCGAAAGTAGAAAAATTAACAAAATACTCATAGAAATCTGCCATATGTTTTACTATGACACTTTCATGGTGCATTTCTATCAGTATTTTCACACATTCAGGTACTCTTTGGTGTTAACTTTCAAGCCGACTTCAAAGATGTGAGGTGGCATGATGTGGCCCTCACTTGAAACCACACCAAAGGCCATAACCGTGGTTGGAAACTTCGTTGAGCTTTGCCTTCAAGCACTGTTCGAATTTGCATTTTTAGGATGCTGGCAATGGTCCTGTTGTCATAACTTTGATCGATAGAGAGCATGAGTTATATGGCGGTGTATCTCCGATCTTGCTCATTAAATATTGTGTCACTTTCAGACATAATAGAAGGCTCCTATCGCTTTTGCGATTTGTACACAACTGATCAACTAGTAGATTGTCTGCAACAACAAAAAAAGAAAACCGGTTTTCATCAAATGGAAATGGAATCATGTCGTCTTTTCAAAGGCGACAATTTTATCGTTCCATCCTTTAGTAGTATCATGTAAGAATAGCATAAACGATGGCGGTGACGGTGAGTTGGCACAAAATAGTGCGAGGGTTCAGGGGTTAATACCATGCAAACGGTAAATTTGCGATGGGTTTGAATATCAGATTCGTTGTCAGCGACCCTGAAAACCAACAATGAACCAAATTTTATTGGTCGGTGTTCTGTTGTAGTTAAAGTAAACATTTACCGTATATTTTTCATCTTCAGTTTTCTCTTTGTCGAAGGGAGAAAAAGACGTATGTAGAATTATTTGGTTGCGGCTTTCATGTTTATATCGATAGCTAGAAATCAGAACCAGATGTCAATTTATACAGCCAAATTCGCATATTTATTCAATTAAGTTCCGAAATATAAGCCGTAATTACAGTTAAGTGCTGATAGAAATTGTTATGACATTTTCCATTAATAATTAACGTTTTTGTGTGCTTCTATTATAATTGTTATATTATAAGTGTTTAATATCATGCTACATGTTTACGTAGTGTTTACATCTTTCTTGTTTAATTAAACTTTTCTAAGCGAGGTAATTCCATAAGTGAATTATTACCCTTGGGAAGTGCTCTAAATCCGTCTATATATATATATAATGCATACATATACATACACGGCAGCTTGCTTCAATCATGACAAACTATGAATACCCACTTTAAGGGTGCCTGTGCATGGAATTTTTATGGCAAGAGTTGCACAATCTCCAACCACACCTTCCCTGAGTCGGCATTGTTAATACCAGTGGCAAGTAGAGGTTCAGGATGACTGGAAACAAATTGAGAGCACATACAGTGTCTAGAATTCCCAAATGGTCACCCATTTACTAGCCAGGCTCAACGTTGCTTAACTTCGGTAATCTGATGAGAACCAGGTTGTCAACATGATCCTGCCATACACACGCGCGCGCCCGTGTGTGTGTGTGTGTGTGTGTGTGTGTGTGTGTGTGTGTGTGTGTGTGTGTGTTGCATAATCATACTGAAGAAGACCGAAGGATCGGTTGAAAATATGTGCTTTTGAAAGAAACATTTTCGTTTTGTTTTTAAACTTTTGGTATTCCTACACGTCAGCACATAGAAAATAAATACAGAAAAGATATAAACATTTATATATTTTTCGTATTGATTTTTATCCATATCCACACACACACACACACACACACACATTATATATATATACGGTTGTTTTGTTATCTATTAGTTAATTATATATGTTAAGTTATATTTATTGATTATCTCATGTAGAAAGATATTGCATGTAGTAGTCCTGTGTAACATTGTCGATGTGCGTATGGCAGTTGTATGCAAATGACCGAGCCGTGTGCAAAGTGACGTCACAGCAAAGAAAAAGATTAGATAAAGAAGAACGTGTGCATCGAATGATGATCAGGATCACGTTTAAAGGGATAGAGGTCAGTGAGGAATAAAGGTCTTTTGTTAAAACCTGAAACAGCGAGTTGAAGTTCTTTATTCTTTCTTACTTACATTGTGTTTTTATTTGCATATGGTCGGATGGCACTTCCGTATTGTATGATATTTAGAAAAATATTCCTTCCTCAGATATTTGTTTGACTTTAGTTCAAACATGCATGACCCCCGAAGGAAGGAAAACAAGCAAAAGAAGACGTATATCTACTTATATATATATGTGTGTGTGTGTGTGTGTGTGTGTGTGTGTGTGTGTGTGTGTGTGTGTGTGTGTGTGTGTGTTTTTGGTGTTCGTATTAAATGGACTAAAAGGCAATATTTTTCAAAAGTGCTCAATACAAGGTAGAGCTTTATAAATGTACATTTTATAAACGTTAAAATTTTGTACGATTAAAGACTGTTTGAGGATAAAAAAAAATGATTAAAAATACACATATAAATATGGTAAATATTTAAATAATATACGAGAGAAGAGATACGTTCTAAAATGGATTACTATTGCCAGATCTGAGGAGGAGTTCAAAATTGGCGTCGAAACCTAATAGGCGATGCCTTGGTCCCTTCTCCCCACTCTGCAACCTTTTTTCCTACAGAAGAGACGTTACAAGCCTATTTCTGCTCTGTCGTTATTTCCATGGAAAGTGTTCATCTGAGCTTCAATCTCTGGTCCCCCTCTGTCAAACTTTTACAAAGAGCTACAACTACTATTAACAATTTCCCCGACCATAATCTACATACAAATATCTGTGCCATAATCTAAATATAAATATCTTGCCATAATCTAAATGCAAATATCTGTGCCATAATCTAAATGCAAATATCAGTGCCATAATCTAAACCCAAATATCTGTGTTATAATCTACATACAAATATCTGTGCCAAAATGCAAATATCTGTGCCATAATCTAAATGCAAATATCTGTGCTATAATCTAGATACAAATATCTGTGCTATAATCTAAATACAAATATCTGTGCCATAGTCTAAATGCAAATATCTGTACGATAATCAAAATGCAAATTCTACGACGTTTTTTTTCCTAGAACTGCCCGCCTATGGAATTGTTCTGTTGGCCTACTTTCAAGCTGATTACGACATGGTCGTCTTCAAGTCCAATGTAAACAAGTACTTGATGAGTCGTAACCAAATTATACCCAATCTAATAGGGGGCTCCTTCAGTCTTTGACAGACTATTGATACCCACGAAGGGGTTCCTGTGTATGAGATTTTTTTGTGACAGGAGGTGCGCAATCTCCAACCACACCTCTCCTTAGTCGACATTGTTTAATACCAGTGGCAAGTGAAGTGTGTACAGGACAACTGGAAACAAATGCCGAGATATGCTCAGATATACAGCATAATCATGTTGACATACCGGTTCTTGTCAGGTCACCGAAATTAAGCAGCATCGAGCCTGGTTAGTACAAGATGGGTGACCATTTGGGAATTCTAGGCGCTGTATACCCAATCTATACCAGTAACAACCACTACACTGTTGTGTCTGTGATCACTGTATATTCATTAACCCTTATCCTCGAGTGGCTATCGGGCCTTGATAAGTGGTGACTCCATTGTAAAAAAAAAAAAAAGAGATCGTACTATGCAAATATACTTTTGGTGAGAAAGCTGTACAAAACCGTTTGTGCTTCATTCCATGTATCTAAAAATAAATAAATAAAAATAAAATAAAACGTTTGCACATAATCTAATATCAGTTTCTTCTCTTTTCAGCGTTTTTCGTCTTGTTCTATTCCATCCTGGCTTCTTTTTCTCTATTAAGAGGAGCTAAAATCCTACAAAAAAGGATGCTGAAAAACATCTTTCATTGTCCCATGGTTTTCTTTGACACGACACCAATCGGACGGATCCTGAACCGCTTTTCAAAAGACATCGATACAATCGACACAACGCTTCCGCAGGCGATACGGCAAATCATGTCCAACATGTTCCTTGCCTGCAGTACCTTATTCATCATAACTTATACCACGCCGATTTTTCTCACAGTCATTATACCGATTTTCGTCATGTATTATATTATTCAAGTACGTCTGTGTTATTTGTTGGTAATCTTGCAATATAGTTAACAGCCAAGAAATATATATATATATATTATATATATATATATATATATATATATATATATATATATATATATATATATATATATATATATATATTATATATATAGTAATTTATAAAATATATATGGCGATTAAGCTACACTGAATATTCGGCGTTACATCCAGTCTAGGACTCCTCAGGCTTATGCACGAATTCTGTGGTTGTTTATCATTTTTAAACGATAAACAACCACAGAATTCGCGCATAAGCCTGAGGAGTCCTAGAGTGGATGAAACGCCGAATATTCAGTGTAGCTTAATTGCCATATATATTTTATAAATTACTAACTAGCTCTACCTACGTATTGAGCACTTTTGAAGTAAATACTTAAAGTTTACGCATAAATCTATACTTTCGTATATTAATTTTATATGAGTAAATGAAGTAGTTATATATATATATATATATTTCACATGAAATCATTCTTCCTTTTTACCCCACTCCATCTGTTCATTGTTTCACATTTCAATTTCACGCTAGTATAATCCTTTTCATACTTAGTTTCTTTAAATACTTTACAGGTAAAATATTTTATGCATTTTGCTAACTCCTCCCCTCTGACGAGAAGGAAAATATTTCTTTGAAATTCCGCAGATTAAGGTCTTTCACCTCAATTTGTGTTTAACTCTTGCTAAAGTGTATCTCAACAAACTTTATTAAACCTATGTACCTAAATATATATATATATATATATATATATATATATATATATATATTTAGGTACATAGGTTTAATTAATATATATATATATATATACATACATATATATATATATATATTTTATTTTTAAAATATAATTATCCACTGGCATGTGTTTCGTCGTCTACGACCCATCAGAGTGGCTGAATCTAGTGAGATTCGAAATCGGGACCTCACGGTAATGAGCCTAAACCCCTTACCGCTGACCCATCCAAATATATATATATATAGTGAATGGATGACAAACGTCTATATTTCAAAGTTCATAATGTTGAGTTGACCATCTTATAATTTATTCCTTTAATTCAGTTGACATTTACAATTTTTGACAGTATTTGTTTCGCAGCACAAAATCAATCACTTAATTATTATATCAATTAGTGAATCCATTTTGCCCTCTACTCATCAGAAGAAATAGCAACGATCAATGCATCAAAAGGAAATATTTTCTGAATTCAAAATGGCGTAATGGAAACATATTATGAGGTATTTACAGCTTTTCTTCCAATTTTCAGATTTTAATCAAGCCAAAACGCACTTTATTTCCTTTTGACAGATTGATTGTTGCTATTTCTTCTGATGAGTTAAGGGCAAAATAGATTCACTGATTGATATCATAATTAAGTGATTGATTTTGAGCTACGAAACAGATGCTGTCAAGAATTGTAAATTTCAACTGAATTAAAGGAATAATTTATAAGACGTTGACATCATGAACTTTGGAATATAGAGTTTTGTCATTCATTCACTATATTGCTCTGTAATTACATTGAGCTTCTTAAATAAGTATCGGTATATATTATAAGAAAATAAAGTAGATTTCAACAGAAAAAAGTGTGTGTGTGTGTGTGTGTGTGTTAGGACAATCGGTATCGGAGTAAGAATCAGAAAAATGTGTGTCTATTACTGATAGTAATAATAAAATAATAAATATTTATTGATTTTAAACAACTAGCAGTAAAGCCAAAATCTACAGATCATTCCCATAAATGTTTTTTTACGTAGGAGAAAATATCTGCAGATTTAACATGTGTTGCTATCGTAATCGGAAAAACATAACACACCTATATTAAAATATATAAAGATTAATAAATAATTGTAATCAGAATCAGTAATTGTATTGAAATCGGGAGAAATATTGGAATCGTCCCATCGTTAATATATATATATATATATATATATATATATATATATATATATATATATATATATATATATATATATATATATATATATACAGTGTATCACAAAAGTGAGTACACCTCTCACATTTCTTCAAATATTTTAGTATATCTCTTCATGGGACAACACTGAAAAAATTATTTTTTGACACAATGAATAGTAGTCTGTCTACAGCATATATAACAGAGTTTATTTATCACCACACCACCCCCCGAAAAAAAAAAATAACTAAAAACATAGCCATTAAAAGCTAAATCCCTGGCAACAAAAATGAGTACAACTCTTTACGAAAAGTTGTCAATATTAAAATACAACATATCAACTCTTAATATTTTGTGTGGCCACCATCATTATCCAAAACTGCCCTTACTCTCCTGAGCATGAAGTTTACCAGAGCTTCACATGTAGCCACTAGAATGTTCTTCCACTCATCAATTACGACGTCGTGGAGCTGGCGGATATTTGAAACTTTGCGCACTTCCACCTTCTACTTGAGGATGCCCTAAAGATGTTCTATTGGGTTCAAGTCTGGAGTCATGCTTGACCAGTCCATCACTTTTACCCTTAGCCTCTTCAGTAAAGAAGTGGTTGTCTTGGATGTGTGTTTTGGGTCATTGTTATGCTGTAACATTGTTCTGCGATCCAGTTTCTGGAGGGAGGGGATCATGCTTTGCTGCAATATTTGACAGTACATGTTGGAGTTCATGTTTCCCTCAATGAAATGTAACTCTCCAATACATGCAGCACTCATGCAGTCTCAGACCATGACATTCTCACCACCATGCATGACTGTAGGCATGACACATTTATCTTTATTTTTTAATCTTTAAGCAAGGGAACAGACACACATTTGTGCGTGTATATCAATGTACTTAAATAAAATAAATAGTACGATGGTCAACATCTTGAAATTTGGAATATAGACTTTTATCATTTATTTGTTTCATATATATATATATATATATTATATAAAAAAAAATTTAACTACCCTTTATGATAATAATAACAAAAATTAAACTATCATTTATAACAATAATAAAAAATAAGAAGCCTGTATTATAATAATAAAAATTAAAGGACCTTTTATGATAAACATAAAAATTTAATAACCTTTTATGATAATAATAAAAATTTACCTATCATTTATTATAATAATAATAATAATAATAATAATAATAATAATAATAATAATAATAATAATAATAAATTAACTGGCCTTTATTAAAATAATAAAAAATAACTACAGTTTATTATATTTATAAACTCCCCTTTATTATAAAAATAAAAATGTAAGTACCCTTTATTATAATAATAAAAATTTAACTTCCCTTTATTATAATAATAAATATTTAACTTCCCTTTATTATAATAATAAATATTTAACTTCCCTTTATTATAATAATAAATATTTAACTACACTTTATTATAATAATAAATATTTAACTTCCCTTTATTATAATAATAAATATTTAACTACACTTTATTATAATAATAAATATTTAACTTCCCTTTATTATAATAATAAATATTTAACTACACTTTATTATAATAATAAAAATTTAACTACACTTTATTATAATAATAAAAATTTAACTTCCCTTTATATTATAATAAAAATTTAATTACACTTTATTATATTAATAAAAATTTTACTAGTCTTTATCATAATAATAAAAAATGTTTTGTTTTTTCATTTTAATTTAATTTTAAAATAAAAATATAAATCTTTGTTATTTTGTTGATATAAAACAATGTCGAAAGAAAATTCTTCTCATAATAAATCGTTGACAAAAAAATATGTGGGGGGGGGGGCAATAATTAATTTTTGCAGGGAGGTTTTATGTTGAGATTTAAAGACAAAAACATAAATTAAAACACAGGAAATCTTTGTTGAAATCAATTGTTGAAAAACAAATCTAAAAAAAAAATTAATTATCTCCCTTATTTTGTCACTCTAAAATAAAAAAAAGGTGCCAAAACATATATGTCCGCCAAATTTTCTTGAATATTTAAGGAATTGGGTCCACGTTGCTATTTGTATGGCAAAATGATCATTTGACCACATAGCATGGGACAGAACAGGTGACCAATTGTGTTACATTTTTAAAATAATCTCACATTTTTTTTTTTTTTTTGAGAACTACTATCTTTTGATTTGTTTGTTCTCTTTTTTTTTTTTTGTTTTTTTCATAGAATTACTACTTGCCAACTTCAAGGCAGCTGAAACGAATCGAATCTATAACCCGATCGCCAATTTACAGTATGTTCAGTGAAACATTGGCGGGTGCGGCCAGCATTCGAACGTATTGCGTACAGGAAGAATTCACAAAGAAGCTCGAGGATAAACTTGATAATAATTTGAAATCTCTCAGTATGTCATTGGCATCAAACCGGTAAGTGTATATGCATTAAGCCTGAAATTTATTTCCAACAGTAAAAAAAGCAGCATGATTAATTATATATATATATATATATATATATATATATATATATATATATATACTCGTAAGCAAAACATAAATGGGCCAAGAGTGAAAGAAGGAAGAAATCGATTTTTCAATATTTTTCCATGAATTTTTGTGAATTTTAACTGAAAATTTCTATTTTGCAAATCATTATTATTAGAGCATATAATAATAAGTGGAAAAATTAATCCTAAAAATGGTAAGACCGCATCTTGGCGAGGATATAAAAAACCGAATTGCAGGATTTAGGCAGTCCAAAATGACTTACAAGCAGATTTTTGATATTTTAAGAAAGGAAAATATGAAAACATCTCTTTCTGTAGTGAAGCGAATTGGTCAAAGGTTCGAAGTCGAACGTTCAATTGTTCTTTGTTCAATATAGCTTTTAGTGCAATGAAATGTATAAAATTTGTTTGACCCTTTTTTTTTGCTCACGAGTGTGTGTGTGTGTGTATATATATATATATATATATATATATATATATATATATATATATATATATATATATATATGTCATGGCAAGGGATACACGATATACCATTAGCGTATTTAGCGATGCTGTTTGTGTAAACAAATCAAGCTTAGGTATTTTGACTATGTCAAAACATCGTTAATTCACTACCGCACAGCAACTGCCGTTTAGTGTAATGGTTCAAAGCCTTGACTGCCGTACGGGCGGTCGGGTTCCGATCCTGGCTTGAGGTAGTTGCCTGTCTGTTGAATAGCAGGGGACTAATATTAAAGAGACATGACGGGAGATTCATATTGGAACAATATATATAACGGATATAACAATAGTGATGAGAGGGAGAGAAGACATTTATACTTATACAGATGACGGGGACATATGACATGTATAACAGAATACAAAGATAGTGATGAGATGGAGAGAAGACATATATACAGTTCTGGGATGCTTGGGGCTTCATATATATATATACTGACTGGAGATGTATACAAGTTCTTAACATAGAGGAGGGGAGATGCATAATCTATGAAGGTTTACACAATGTTCATTATAATTGATGATAAACACATTACCTTTTTCTGTTGAAACTGAATGACGACACGAGACAACACGTACAAAAACACGATGATGACTCTTTATTTATCGGATCGAGCGGTCGAATGACGTCAGAAATTCACTTGTATCTACATCCTTAATCTTCTACCTTTTCGCTTCCAAAGGATTAGCTGACCACTGACTGCCAACTGACTGACTCTCAACTTTCTCTCTCTCTCTCTCTCTCTCTCTCTCTCTCTCTCTCTCTCTCTCTCTCTCTGACTAGCTCTAAATGACTATCTGACTAGCTCTAACTGTCTCTCTGACTGACTTTAACTGACTGACTCATAGAACTATATGGAGAAGTGTCCTTTGTCTATGACGTCAGAAGTGTGTTTTTCAAACGTGACTAATTTCACATGGTTATGCATGTGTTTGTCCAAAACACAGTACTGCAAACAAAAGAATCCTCTCCTAACCTATTTTTTAACCTAACCTATTTTTTAACCTAACCTATTTTTAAACCTAACCTATTTTTTAACCTAACCTATTTTTTAACAATATATTTTTAATTTTCATTGTTCATTCTTTTACTGGCATATTTAATATTCAGAATTAACAATAGGCTTAATTTCTCACATTCCATTTCTTAACTTTGCTTACAGGGTTCGATTCTGGGCTTATCCTAATCTCATTTTCACTTATCTAATATTCTTCTTATCTATATGGAAAGGGGACAGCGTTTCCTTGTAACATGTCTAGCCACACTGATGAGCTGTGATACAGCGAAACAATACTGTATGTGGATGACTCTTTGTCTCTCTCTCTCTCTCTCTCTCTCTCTCTCTCTCTCTATATATATATATATATATATATATATATATATATATATATATATATATACCTAACTTAGTACATACAATAATCTTATCAATTGATATAAAAATTTAAACAGCTCAGGAAATTCCTATTATTTTAGCCCCCAAAATAATTGTAACAGACAAAAAAAAAAGAGTGATTGCCCTTTCGGTAGCAACTGCATACATAAGGATGTTTATTCTTGCACCGTAACTGAGATACCTACTAAAGTCCCGCAAACAACCTCAAACCTTTCACAACCTACTAATCCCCCTTCAATCAATTACCTTCGACCAAGCCCTTTTGGTTGCACAATCTATCCAACTAGGTAACAGCACTAGTAACAGGTATAGTAGTAGCTTTTTGTTCCAAAATAGAATTGCAGTTCTTACTGGTCCTATTACTTCTCCTCCTTCATATCCCTCAATAGATTATCACAACAACTATTATATACATTCTTCCACCGCCTGGAACGTGTATATATACTTGTAGGCATGCATGTGTATATAGGTACATATATATATATATATATATATATATATATATATATATATATATATATATATATGTGTGTGTGTGCATGCATGTGTATGTATATAGATATGTATGGTTGTATGTATGTGTATGTATGTGTGGTCAAATGTATATTTATTTTCATATAAATATATACCTGTATATATGTATATGAATGTGTATATATATATGTATTTATATTTTTATTGTTGTGTATGTGTGTATTCATGTATGTATGTGTATTTATTTATATATATATATATATATATATGAGTACTTCTATTATTAGTAGTAGTAGTAGTAGTAGTAATAGTATTATTATCATCATCATCATCATCATTATCAGTATTCTAATGTTATTAAATTTGTGTTTGTATGTTAACGCATAATTTTCTTTGCTCTCTCTGTTTGGCTTACTTTCGGGTTACGTGTGTCTAGATGTTCTGTTTAACACATTCTTCCTATTTGTAGATCACAATGTCTGCATCCTTGTCCTTTGTCTATATATTCTATTTATATTTTTTATTTTCTGTTCTTTTTTCTTTTTAGTCTTCCGCTTCTGCTGTGATTTTATTCCAACTGTTTTTTTTATAATATTTCTTTTTACATTATCTATTAATCTCTATTTTGATGGCTAGACAAGTAGTTACACCATTTAGTTAGTAGTTTACGCCATAAAGGAAAAAAACTTTAACGGATTTAAATAATATTTACTCATTGACTACGGATTTTTCTGAAAACATGGATTACACATATTTTGATTATTACAAACTTTTTGGATTGCACATTATAGATTTTAATTTGATTCTACATGTCAACAACATAATTCCAGCTTTTTCTTATGGGAACAACCTTCTATCATCTTTTCGTATTGATAATACTGGATCTCTCCATATCTTTTCATCTGGTTTTTTAATCCTTGAATTTTAATGTATCCTCTGATTTCTTAAATTTTCCCCCATTTTACACAAAAATGAAACCACTGGTATGCCTTCCCCTATTATTTTTATATAAAATGTCTTTATATTAATTTTATGGACGCATGTTAAATAGGACCCATCTTGACTATATCTGCCCCCTACCACTTCCACCGCTGTCAAGTTTTGTAGACATTTTGACCCATTTCGAACTTTTACGAATTAGGAAAGCAGTCACCTATTTTCCCTTTCAGCGCTTTCTTATGACACACCGAAACTATACCCTTCCATTATTTTATCTTTTTCTCTTCTCCTCTTATCTTGTCATATTCTCCCCTTTCTTTTCTCTTTTTTTCTTATTTTTCTTTTTTTCCCTTTTTTATTTTTTTATATATATTTTTTATTTTATCCCTTTTAACAAATAATTTCTTCTTGACATACTCAATCTCCTTTCTTTCCTTCTCTCTTTTTAATTCTAATTTTATTTTAATTTAATTTATTTAAATATACTTTCTTTCTCTATCCCTTTTCCTCCTTTTTTTCTCTCTCTCTCCTCTCTCCCTATCCTCTCTCTATCCATTACTCCAACTCTTGGTTTTTAATATTCATATGTAATCAAAAATCTTTTTCTTATAATTTATTTTGGCTTAAATTGTCTGATGATATGGGCTGGATAATTTGTTTATCCCGTCTATAGAAACAATCTTGTAATGTTTTAAGCAAATACTCCCGAGGTTGAAATAATAAAAACAAAATACAATATATATATATATATATATATATATTTGTAGTCATTGACATACAGTCCTGTTTCGTTGTATCACAACTCATCAGTGCCGCTAGACCAGCATCTCTCCCAAGCCAAGGATTGAACCTAGAACCATCATGTTGACAGTCGGCAGTTCTCCCACTCGATCATGGAATTGACGCCCGTAAATAACTCGTCGGAATGTCTATTTAAATAGACACCTGCCACCACTTTTATAGTGCTCAAATCGCATGTTCGTAACCAAACAAACAACGAGCTTCGCATTTTCAGCCAATTAAGTAGCAGGTGAGATTATTTACGACAGTGCTCTATGCAAAGAGGGGGCTTAAAATATATTTGTAGTCATCGACATACAGTCCTGTTTCGTTGTATCACAACTCATCAGTGCCACTAGACCAGCATCTCTCCCAAGCCAAGGATTGAACCTAGAACCGTCGTGTTGACAGTCGGCGGTTCTAATCTTACAGCATAATTACACATCGGCTCTAATCAGATCACCGAAGTTAAGCAACGATGAGCCTGGCTAATACTAGATGGGTGACCAATTCGGAATTCTAGATGCTTTATGTACTCTACACTTATCCTAGCATTATTTCCAGTCGTCCTGAACATCTACTTGCCACTGGTATTCAACAACGCCGAGAGGTGTGGTTGGAGACTGCACAGCTCTTGCCACAAAAATTCCACGTGCAAGAACCCTTGCAGTGGGTATTCATAGTTTGTCAAGACTGAAGGAAGCTACCATATATGCTCCTATAAATTCGTGTTTCTTTTGTATGTATTGATATTCATATTAAAAACCCTCTTTTCTATTTATTTAAAAAGAAAATACAATTTTGTTATATATTGGTCATGGAATTGAATTCATCTGAAAAAGATCTAGCTAATTTGCATATTCTTTTAAACATTAATTTTTATTAATTCCTTATTAGTTTTTTCGGTTTTCTTATGGGATGATCATCTTTAGTTAACTATTACGTGTAATTATATTCATGCAGATATTCTACATGATTTATACTTGCATAATATTTGCGTAAAAAGTTTACAGGACACACAATATTGTTTCCATATATATTTATGTATACGTATATATTTTTGTTTAATCTATCTGTCTGTGTACATTTCTCAACGCAATAACTCTGTCAATTTTTAGTCTACAGACTCAAAATTTGATATACAGGGTACTGAGATTTGGGAAAATCGATATGATCGGTTTTCGACCAGAAATTTGGCTGTTAAGGGGTCAAAGTTCAACGATTTGACCTTTGAGAACTCTACCAAACTCCTCCGACAATTTTGGGTCTAGACACCAGAAATTTTAGATATAGGTTCATTGGACATGAATCTAACTTAATAACTTGATATGAGCCCAAAACAATAAATGTTAAGGGGTCATAATAGGGGTCAAAGTTAAAAAAAATGTACTCTTTTTTGTTTTTTTTGTTCAACATACACCTCCAAATACCCGGACAACGCCGGGCACCCATGCTATATATATATATATATATATATATATATATATATATATACACACACAAAGTAAAAAAAAAAAATGAATAGAATTTTACTCAACTGTATGTATACAATGAAAGCAGTATAAATATAAGATAATAATTTTCACTGTTTTAGATTTTGTTTTAAAGTTCAGAAATATGAATTCAGTTACGGGCAGACAGCAAATCTCCATTCCAATAAGATTTAACTAATTTTTATCATTTTTATTATATTTAAAAAAAATCTTTCGTGTTCTAACATTTTTGATTATTTATCATTACAAAAAAATAAAAGAATAACCCTGCTTTTTTTTGTAGGTGGTTAGGAATGAGGCTTGATTTGCTTGGGAACATAATTGTCTTTTCCGCTGTTATCTTCGCGGTGGTCAACCGTGAGACAATGACCTCTGGAGGTGTTGGTCTGTCTATTACCTATGCACTAAATGTAAGTAGAAATATGTCATATGATGCACGTGTCAACGATAAAACTGACTCGTCTTCTTTTGTGGCATAGATTTCAAGAATGTAGTCCGTTTTTATTATCCATCACGTGTCATTATTGTGCGACTTAAATGTATTTTTTCTTTTCAGATTAATCGGTTAACACTTATCTAGGCTAAAAGTCACTCAATTAAAATAGTTTTTTAGTTGTATGTTTTTTTTTGTTTCCCCCCCCCCCCGAAATGTCCAGAATACAAAGTTGGAAAACAAAAAACTAGGCACAAGGCCACTCAAAAATTGAGGAGGGGGGATTTTATTTGGTCATCGTTGTCACTGCACCTTTTGTTTGTCCATATTATTCCTAGCTAGACTTCGCATTCACCACAATATGACACACATCAGAGGTCGTTCTACTTAAGATTTTCAGTAACTACTAAATCGATCTGGCTGATTTTGTATGAACCTTTGTTATGATAAGGTGCAGCGAACTAAGTTTTATGGTATCTGTTCGATGCATAGTTAGGGATTAATACGGATTAGTATTTAATGCAAAAATAAGCACAAATTGAATCAGCACCCTAGAGGAAGAACACTCTGACCTGCAAAAAAAAAGATGTCTGGACAGCCCTTTTGGCATTCCCCAGTAAGGGAGTCTCAAGTAATAAACTAACTACAGGGCCCGTGGCACACTGGATAGAGGCGTTGAGTCTCTATGATTCCAGGTGAGCATTGTCTGAAGATAGCAGTTTCAATCCTACCTAACGCAGGCCAGAGGATTAGTCGGCCAAAACGTGGTGAGACAACAAAAACTATGGAAGGCAGTAATTATTAGGGATACAGTTACAAGACTCAGCATTCCTATCCCGTCACGGTCAACCATCTGAAGAAGGCCAGAGGATAAGTTGGCCGAAACATGGTGAAACAATTATGAAGATGAGGATAAGAGTCCACAAAAAAATGAATACAAAAATTATGAAGCTTCATCTCCAAGGATTCCAAAAACTCAAACTAAAATGTAAACTAATTTCTTCTTAAATGGTGAGAAGGCAAAGTCTGGGAGGGTGGACCTCCTAGAACTGCACAATGTTATATAGTCGTCTATATAACGAGTGCATAACAGTTTACTTGTGTCGTCTAACATTCATGTATTTACGTGTCTATTAAATGTTTGTAACGTGTATGTATTTATGACAGCATCTCTATTGATCGTCTAGTAATGTTCGTTGCATTTATCTGCAGTTCATTGTAGGTGTATATAAATGTTCATGTATGCGTGTATGTATATAAATGTTCATGTATGCGTGTATGTATATAAATGTTCATGTATGCGTGTATGTATATAACAGAAGAATAATATATGAAAGAGTTCCTTCCCAACATGACGAATACCATTGTCGGTGAGGACACCAGAAAGACACATACCTTTTTCGTGTTTCCTGCAATTAAAGATGCTTTTCCACGTGGTGGTCTCTACCATGCATGGTAGGTTTCAAGTCTAAGACAAAGTTCTTTTGCATTCAACAACGTGGAATCCTGCATACCATGGTGAAACCAGTCTCTCTCGCCCAGTCGTTTGCGTCTCTCTGTCAAAGTGGATGTATCTCATCGGTGTCCTTAGCAACCAATGCCTTTCTCTTTTATTACTTAGCAATGATTGCCGGGTGGGAGTTGCAATATTCAACTAGAAATTGTATAGTTTTTGAGAATTTAAGTGGCATATATTTTCTTTATATTTGTAGGTAACATTTTTTCTGTCTTGGTTTGTGCAGAACAGAAGTGAGGTTGAGACGAATGTTGTTGCTGTAGAACGAGTCAATGAATATTGCAATGTGGAAAATGAAGTAAAGTGGCCATTTTGTTTTTCTTCGTTATTTTTAATAATTCTTTTTAAAAGAAATTCGTTTCAGAGGTGACATCAGACAGAACTCACAAAACCATGTGATTTCTAGGCAAAGTTTTTCGACTTCTATTGGCTGACAAAACTCAAACAGAAAAGACGGGCCTGAGTGCTATCTCCAGTGGAGTGCCAACATGCACGGTGTGGCTACCCGTCTCTCTCTCTCTCTCTCTCTCTCTCTCTCTCTCTCTCTCTCTCTCTCTCTCTCTCTCTCTCTCTTGTACATGTTTCGCTAATGTTTTTTAGTGATTGTTTTTTTTATAAATTTTTTATATAAACGTCAGTGTCCAAGTGGTTTTATCAGCAGACGAAAACCACCTTTATGCACCTATGCCTGAGTGCTACATCCAATGGGATGTCAACGCGCACAGTGTGGCTATCCGTCTTTCTGTCTCTCTCTCTCTCTCTCTCTCTCTCTCTCTCTCTCTCTCTCTCTCTCTCTGTCTGTCTGTCTGTCTCTCTCTCTCTCTCTCTCTCTCTCTCTCTCTCTCTCTCTCACACACACACACACACACACAAATACACATTGTGACTCTGATGTTTTTCTGTGACTGGTATTTTAATAATTTTTTAATATAAACATTTATATAAGCTATATCAGCGGACGAAAACCACCTGAGTTCACAACGATGACAATGTGGGGTGCATAACGATCTATACACTCATAAAACACATGTGCATGCATCTTCATGCACCTATGTACATGCACTTTTAATGAGTGAACATGAGCACTGTATCATCATCATCATCATCATCATCATCATCATCATCATTTCACAAATCAAAAGTTTTAGAATTTACTTGACGATGATAAGAAAGAAAACGTGTTTTAACGCTCAGTGCACAGACAAAATCTCCGAATGGGCATTGCAGTTGTGAATGCGTGAGTGTTTAAAAACATCGTATTAACTCGCCCTGATTGAGAAATTTTTGTTCACGTTGTCATCAAGATTTTAAATACGGAGTCATCTCCATAATTCAGGTATGATGGTCGAAAATGCTATGCATGAGATGGAGAGTCTAAATTCAGCTTCACCTCTAATAAACTCATTGTAACGATAAAAAGATATCAGAGTTGGGACTGCACGATCTTCAGTCAAAAGTAACAATTCTGTCTCAGGTTAAAATGAAAATGTGATTATACGGTTAAATTATTTCGTCTCTAACAACAGGTGTTTTGTAAATAAAAGTTGAAATATATATATATATATATATATATATATATATATTAGTGACCTTGTTTGTCTGTCGGTCTGAGGAACGGTCTCTACAAAACTCCTCTGTCACTTTTTCTATAGACTTGAAACTTTATAAGTTGCAATCAAGATCCTAAATGGGAGTTCTCTTATTTTGCTGAATAATCGCCAAAATGGCTATCGGCTTGTTTATTTCTAAAAATTAAGAGTATTTGAAAATCTTAAGGTACATTTTTTTTTCATTCAACCTGTGATAACTAATTGCCAACGTAGGACAGCCAATGAAAATTCCTGATTATATTTATTCATGGATAATTCTCACAATTAATTTTACAAAAAAAAAAAATACACTTAAAAAAATTACACAACGAATGTGGCACAAGGCTAAATTAGGTGCATCATTCTTTTGGCTTATTCTATTAAACTAGCCTCAGTCACCACAATACCACATTCGCACTATGGAAATCCTATTTAACATTATTTCCAGGTTTCGACGTTTTTTATTTACAAAAAATATATGTATATAATTTTAATTTTAACAGTTGGGCATGGAGGTTTCTGTTAAAAAATACAATAGGCAGTATTTACAGTAAAACAGAATAAAATGCTAGATGATTCGTAAGATCCTCCTAAATCAATCAGGATAGAAATGAGCTGCTCACTATTTTCCAGGGTCTTTCTACGGCTGCAAACAAGCGAGTTAGTTCCAAGGTGACGGTGGGATTATCAGGAGTGTAGAAAGAACCGGGGGAAGGGGGGGGGATGTGAGAAAGTTGATTGGATTTAAAAAGGACATTTTACTAATTAACTGTAATTGACTATTATTTGTCTTTATTTACTGAATAAAAAAAATATCAATGCGCATTTGAGTTCACACAACATAAAATTGGAATCCACCTGTCTTCACTCTCACTCTTCTTAGTGAAGGTACTATAGAGTAGTACTCTCCTGAAATTGATGACATTTTCTCTTACCTATTTTCATATTCTGTCTTCTTTTTTGCCCACAGGCTGATTGGTACAAAGATAATCGACCCGATAAGTCATGGCCCTCGAATGGAGACATTACATTTGATAACTTTCAGCTACGATATCGTCCAGAATTAGACCTTGTGCTTAAAGGCATTAGCTGTAAAGTCCAAGGTGGAGAGAAGGTGAGATGCAGGGGTTTAATACTCTTTTGAGTATCTTGAATTTTATGATTTAGACAACTGAAAAGTTGTATAAATTTTCAAATATACCGCTTAATAGAATGTCTGTGTTAGATGTATCATGTGTATGTGAAAGATGTATCATGTGTATGTGAAAGATGTATCATGTGTATGTGAAAGATGTATCATGTGTATGTGAAAGATGTATCATGTGTATGTGAAAGATGTATCATGTGTATGTGAAAGATGTATCATGTGTATGTGAAAGATGTATCATGTGTATGTGAAATTAATGACATTTGTAACATGTTTTACAGTACTAAATTATTTGTAACATTTATGTTGTTGCTCTAATAAGCTCATTATAACATTTACGATGCACTAATGAGTCCATCATAATGTTTATGGTGTACTAATGTGTCATTTGTAACATTTACATAGCACTAAGAAATTATTTCTAGCATTTTATAGTGCATTAATACGCTATTTACAACGTTTATAGTGCACTAATACACTATTTGTAACGTTTTTGTAGCACTAATAAGCTATTTGTAATGTTTATGGTGCATTAATGAGCTATTTGTAACGTTTATAGTGCATTAATAAGCTATTTGTAAGGTTTATGGTGCACTAATCAGTTATTTGTAACCTTTATGGTGCACTAATAAGATATTTGTAATGCTTATGGTGCACTAATAAGTTATTTGTAACCTTTATGGTAAACTAATAACCTATTTCTAACGTTTATGGTGCACTAATAAGCTATTTGTAAAGTTTATGGTCCATTAATAAGCTATTTATAACGTTTATGATCCACTAATAAGCTATTTGTAACATTTATGGTGCACTAATAAGTTATTTGTAATGTTTATGGTGCACTAATAAGCTATTTGTAACGTTTATGGTGCAATGACACGCTACTTGTAACGTTTATGGTGCACTAATACATAATACGCTATTTGTAACATTTATGGTGCACTAATACGCTATTTGTAACGTTTATGCTGCACTAATAAGCTATTTCTAACGTTTTTGTTATACTAATTCGCTATTTCTAACGTTCATGATGCACTAATAAGCTATTTGTAACGTTCATGGTGCACTAATAAGCTATTTGTAATGTTTATGGTCCACTAATACGCTATTTGTAACGTTTATGGTGCACTAATAAGCTATTTGTAACGTTTTTGTTGCACTAATTCACTATTTCTAACATTCATGGTGCACTAGTATGCATTTGTAATTTTTATGGTGCACTAATACGCTATTTGTAACGTTTATGATGCACATTACAAATAGCTTACTAGTGCACCATAAACGCTACAAATAGCTTATTAAAGCTATTTGTAGCGTTTATGGTGCACTAGTAAGCTATTTGTAATGTTTATGGTGCACTAATAAGCTATTTGTAATGTTTATGGTGCACTAATGAGCTATTTGTAACGTTTTTGTTGCACTAATATGCCTACTGTAATGTGTATGTTGCACTAATAAGACCATTGTAACGTTTATGATGCACTCATGTGTCATTTGTAACATTTACGTGCACTTATAAGCTATTTGTAATATTTATGTCGCACTAATAAGCTATTTATAACATTTTTTTGCACTAATAAGCACATTGTGACCTTTTTTGACACTAATAAGCAATTTGTAACGCTTATGTGGTACTAATAAACCATAAGTGAGAAAAGTAAGTTTGTTAAAATAAAAACTAGGAAGCAAATTGGCATCAGAGCAACACAATTTGAGTTCTCTACTTTTCAACTAGCGTAATCATTCCAGCTGTGCATCCGATGAGATTTAAGAATACTCACCTATCAACTAGAATCTCAATTAATGGTTTTACAAAACACATTAATAAATTGAAAATTCGAATTTTGTTTTTTGGGGGTTTGAAGAGAATTCTTTCCTTTTAGGCAGGTTCATCAGTAGTTGTCAGTCTATCAGTGTTGTCCAGGATTTCTATATCTCACCACCTTAGCGTGCACTTCTCCCCACAGCTTTTATGAGGAGAACTTCTGTTTTGTCTCCCTATATATATATATATATATATATATATATATATATATATATATATATATATATATATATATACATATATATAAATAAATATCCCTCTTATATAGCGAAATTTGATCATTCAGTTATTGTTAAAAACTGTCCCGTGCTTTTGGACTGTAGCTGTATCTCTACGGGCCTCCACCAAATGCATCATTGAAGAAGAAAGTAGTGACATAAATAATTTATTCACCTCCTCTCCCCCACACGTTTATCAATTGAAATTCTTCAACCACCTGAAGAACTCTTTCATGATAATGTTTGCCGCTCAAATTACCTTTATGTTATTTGGATTCTTCAGACTACTGTTCTCATCCTGAGTGTCATTTTCGCAACGTTTCGGTCGATACAACCTCTGACCTTCTTCAGGTGTATCTTGTCGAACTTGGAAATCTGGACAGAATTTCGAATGGAACCCTTTATTTACTTATAAAATGGAAAGGGAACAAAACAAACAAACAAAAAACTGGCAGTGTCAAACCGTCCTCTTGTTGATACAAAACACGAAAGTATTTTTTCCTTCCTTTCCTCAACTTGCAACAAATTCTTGTGTATTCGATATTATCTTCCACCATTCGTTCTCGTTCTAAGCTGTCCAACAAAAAACTCAACTCAACTGCCATGCTTTAGAATTCGTCCCATTTTAACAGTTACCAATAGTGTACATATGCAAACAATACTAACAGCCAGACACAAAATGTGAATAAAAATAATATCAAAATTAGAGCTAGTGGGCGTCCGCCAATAACTGCAAAACACCTTGAGCTACGAAATCTGTGCATAGAAAACACCTTTTGAAACCGTTAATGTCGGATAATTCATTCACTGACGTGTAAATAACAAAAGCATTTTCTGCAGCCATTTTACAAGCTGAGCAAACACGAAGTCGTTTGCGAAATTGATGATTTCTATTACTTCATGGAGGCAGCATGCTTCCGTTCCATCAGCCATGACTGGAAAGAGGTCTTAAGAAATTCTCAATTGTACTTTTTGGTACCCCACACTGAGAATTGAACCTTCAACCTTCAGGAGAATATCACATTAACGGGTGATTTTTTCCACGTACTTTATATCCTACCAGATTTAGCGAGTTCGACAGAAACATTCCTGATTTCACCAAAACACACTTAACAACGTATTAAGTTACATCAACAAAAACGTTATGAAAATAACAGTCAAGATGAGAACAGTAGTCTAAATAATCCAAATAACGAATCCTCATCTCTAAAATTAGAGTTAGGGTTAAATAAGAATCCAAATAATCCAAATAACGAATCGTCATCTCAAAAATTAGGGTTAGGGTTAAAGAAGAATCTAAATAATCCAAATAACGAATCCTCATCGCAAAAATAAGGGTTAGGGTTAAAGAAGAATCTAAATAATCCTAATAACGAATCCTCATCTCAAAAATTAGGGTTAGGGTTAAAGAAGAATCTAAATAATCCATTTAACGAATCCTCGTCTCAAAAAAAAGGGTTAGGGTTAAAGAAGAATCTAAATAATCCAGGTAACGAATCCTCATCTCAAAAATTAGGGTTAGGGTTAAAGAAGAATCTAAATAATCCTAATAACGAATCCTCATCTCAAAAATTAGGGTTAGGGTTAAAGAAGAATCTAAATAATCCAAATAACGAATCCTCGTCTCAAAAATTAGGGTTAGGGTTAAAGAAAAATCTAAATAATCCAAATAACGAATCCTCATCTCAAAAATTAGGGTTATGATAAAAGAAGACTCTAAATAATCCAGATAACAAATCCTCATCGCAAAAATTAAGGTTAGGGTTAAAGAAGAATCTAAATAATCCAAATAACGAATCCTCATCTCAAAAATTAGGGTTAGGGTTAAAGAAGAATCCAAATCATCCAAATAACGAATCCTCATCTCAAAAATTAGGGTTAGGGTTAAAGAAGAATCTAAATAATCCAAATAACGAATCCTCGTCTCAAAAATTAGGGTTAGGGTTAAAGAAGAATCTAAATAATCCAGATAACGAATCCTCATCTCAGAAATTAGGGTTAGGGTTAAAGAAGAATCTAAATAATCGAAATTACGAATCCTCATCTCAAAAATGAGGGTTAGGGTTAAAGAAGAATCTAAATAATCCAAATAACGAATCCTCGTCTCAAAAATTAGGGTTAGGGTTAAAGAAGAATCTAAATAATCCTAATAACGAATCCTCATCTCAAAAATTAGGGTTAGGGTTAAAGAAGAATCTAAATAATCCAAATAACGAATCCTCATCTCAAAAATTAGGGTTAGGGTTACAGAAGAATCTAAATAATCCTAATAACGAATCCTCATCTCAAAAATTAGGGTTAGGGTTAAAGAAGAATCTAAATAATCCAAATAACGAATCCTCCTCTCAAAAATTAGGGTTAGGGTTAAAGAAGAATCTAAATAATCCAAATAACGAATCCTCGTCTCAAAAATAAGGGTTAGGGTTAAAGAAGAATCTAAATAATCCAAATAACGAATCCTCATCTCAAAAATTAGGGTTAGGGTTAAAGAAGAATCTAAATAATCCTAATAACGAATCCTCATCTCAAAAATTAGGGTTAGGGTTAAAGAAGAATCTAAATAATCCAAATAACGAATCCTCGTCTCAAAAATTAGGGTAAGGGTTAAAGAAGAATCTAAATAATCCAAATAACGAATCCTCATCGCAAAAATTAGGGTTAGGGTTAAAGAAGAATCTAAATAATCCAAATAACGAATCCTCATCTCAAAAATTAGGGTTAGGGTAAAAGAAGAATCTAAATAATCCAGATAACGAATCCTCATCGCAAAAATAAGGGTTAGGGTTAAAGAAGAATCTAAATAATCCAAATAACGAATCCTCATCTCAAAAATTAGGGTTAGGGTTAAAGAAGAATCTAAATAATCCAAATAGGAATCCTCATACCAAAAATTAGGGTTAGGGTTAAAGAAGAATCTAAATAATCCAAATAACGAATCCTCATCTCAAAAATTAGGGTTAGGGTAAAAGAAGAATCTAAATAATCCAGATAACAAATCCTCATCGCAAAAATTTGGGTTAGGATTAAAGAAGAATCTAAATAATCCAAATTACGAATCCTCATCTCAAAAATTAGGGTTAGGGTTAAAGAAGAATCTAAATAATCCTAATAACGAATCCTCATCTCAAAAATTAGGGTTAGGGTTAAAGAAGAATCTAAATAATCCAAATAACGAATCCTCATCTCAAAAATTAGGGTTAGGGTTACAGAAGAATCTAAATAATCCAAATAACGAATCCTCATCTCAAAAATTAGGGTTAGGGTTAAAGAAGAATCTAAATAATCCAAATAACGAATCCTCCTCTCAAAAATTAGGGTTAGGGTTAAAGAAGAATCTAAATAATCCAAATAACGAATCCTCGTCTCAAAAATAAGGGTTAGGGTTAAAGAAGAATCTAAATAATCCAAATAACGAATCCTCATCTCAAAAATTAGGGTTAGGGTTAAAGAAGAATCTAAATAATCCTAATAACGAATCCTCAACTCAAAAATTAGGGTTAGGGTTAAAGAAGAATCTAAATAATCCAAATAACGAATCCTCGTCTCAAACATTAGGGTAAGGGTTAAAGAAGAATCTAAATAATCCAAATAACGAATCCTCATCGCAAAAATTAGGGTTAGGGTTAAAGAAGAATCTAAATAATCCAAATAACGAATCCTCATCTCAAAAATTAGGGTTAGGGTAAAAGAAGAATCTAAATAATCCAGATAACGAATCCTCATCGCAAAAATAAGGGTTAGGGTTAAAGAAGAATCTAAATAATCCAAATAACGAATCCTCATCTCAAAAATTAGGGTTAGGGTTAAAGAAGAATCTAAATAATCCAAATAACGAATCCTCATCCCAAAAATTAGGGTTAGGGTTAAAGAAGAATCTAAATAATCCAAATAACGAATCCTCATCTCAAAAATTAGGGTTAGGGTAAAAGAAGAATCTAAATAATCCAGATAACGAATCCTCATCGCAAAAATTTGGGTTAGGATTAAAGAAGAATCTAAATAATCCAAATTACGAATCCTCATCTAAAAAATTAGGGTTAGGGTTAAAGAAGAATCTAAATAATCCAAATAACGAATCCTCATCTCAAAAATTAGGGTTAGGGTTAAAGAAGAATCTAAATGATCCAAATAACGAATCCTCGTCTCAAAAATTAGGGTTAGGGTAAAAGAAGAATCTAAATAATCCAAATAACGAATCCTCGTCTCAAAAATTAGGGTTAGGGTTAAAGAAGAATCTAAATAATCCAGATAACGAATCCTCATCTCATAAATTAGGGTTAGGGTTAAAGAAGAATCTAAATAATCCAGATAACGAATCCTCGTCTCAAAAATTAGGGTTAGGGTTAAAGAAGAATCTAAATAATCCAAATAACGAATGCTCATTTCAAAAATTAGGGTTAGGGTTAAAGAAGAATCTAAATAATCCAAATAACGAATCCTCGTCTAAAAAATTAGGGTTAGGGTTAAAGAAGAATCTAAATAATCCAAATAACGAATTCTCATCTCAAAAATTAGGGTTAGGGTTAAAGAAGAATCTAAATAATCCAAATTACGAATCCTCATCTCAAAAATTAGGGTTAGGGTTAAAGAAGAATCTAAATAATCCAAATAACGAATCCTCCTCTCAAAAATTAGGGTTAGGGTTAAAGAAGAATCTAAATAATCCAAATAACGAATCCTCGTCTCAAAAATAAGGGTTAGGGTTAAAGAAGAATCTAAATAATCCAAATAACGAATCCTCATCTCAAAAATTAGGGTTAGGGTTAAAGAAGAATCTAAATAATCCTAATAACGAATCCTCAACTCAAAAATTAGGGTTAGGGTTAAAGAAGAATCTAAATAATCCAAATAACGAATCCTCGTCTCAAACATTAGGGTAAGGGTTAAAGAAGAATCTAAATAATCCAAATAACGAATCCTCATCGCAAAAATTAGGGTTAGGGTTAAAGAAGAATCTAAATAATCCAAATAACGAATCCTCATCTCAAAAATTAGGGTTAGGGTAAAAGAAGAATCTAAATAATCCAGATAACGAATCCTCATCGCAAAAATAAGGGTTAGGGTTAAAGAAGAATCTAAATAATCCAAATAACGAATCCTCATCTCAAAAATTAGGGTTAGGGTTAAAGAAGAATCTAAATAATCCAAATAACGAATCCTCATCCCAAAAATTAGGGTTAGGGTTAAAGAAGAATCTAAATAATCCAAATAACGAATCCTCATCTCAAAAATTAGGGTTAGGGTAAAAGAAGAATCTAAATAATCCAGATAACGAATCCTCATCGCAAAAATTTGGGTTAGGATTAAAGAAGAATCTAAATAATCCAAATTACGAATCCTCATCTAAAAAATTAGGGTTAGGGTTAAAGAAGAATCTAAATAATCCAAATAACGAATCCTCATCTCAAAAATTAGGGTTAGGGTTAAAGAAGAATCTAAATGATCCAAATAACGAATCCTCGTCTCAAAAATTAGGGTTAGGGTAAAAGAAGAATCTAAATAATCCAAATAACGAATCCTCGTCTCAAAAATTAGGGTTAGGGTTAAAGAAGAATCTAAATAATCCAGATAACGAATCCTCATCTCATAAATTAGGGTTAGGGTTAAAGAAGAATCTAAATAATCCAGATAACGAATCCTCGTCTCAAAAATTAGGGTTAGGGTTAAAGAAGAATCTAAATAATCCAAATAACGAATGCTCATTTCAAAAATTAGGGTTAGGGTTAAAGAAGAATCTAAATAATCCAAATAACGAATCCTCGTCTAAAAAATTAGGGTTAGGGTTAAAGAAGAATCTAAATAATCCAAATAACGAATTCTCATCTCAAAAATTAGGGTTAGGGTTAAAGAAGAATCTAAATAATCCAAATTACGAATCCTCATCTCAAAAATTAGGGTTAGGGTTAAAGAAGAATCTAAATAATCCTAATAACGAATCCTCATCTCAAAAATTAGTGTTAGGGTTAAAGAGGAATCTAAATAATCCAAATAACGAATCCTCATCTCAAAAATTAGGGTTAGGGTTAAAGAAGAATCTAAATAATCCAAATAACGAATCCTCGTCTCAAAAATTAGGGTTAGGGTTAAAGAAGAATCTAAATAATCCTAATAACGAATCCTCATCTCAAAAATTAGGGTTAGGGTTAAAGAAGAATCTAAATAATCCTAATAACGAATCCTCATCTCAAAAATTAGGGTTAGGGTTAAAGAAGAATCTAAATAATCCTAATAACGAATCCTCATCTCAAAAATTAGGGTTAGGGTTAAAGAAGAATCTAAATAATCCTAATAACGAATCCTCATCTCAAAAATTAGTGTTAGGGTTAAAGAGGAATCTAAATAATCCAAATAACGAATCCTCATCTCAAAAATTAGGGTTAGGGTTAAAGAAGAATCTAAATAATCCAAATAACGAATCCTCGTCTCAAAAATTAGGGTTAGGGTTAAAGAAGAATCTAAATAATCCAAATAACGAATCCTCATCTCAAAAATTAGGGTTAGGGTTAAAGAAGAATCTAAATAATCCTAATAACGAATCCTCATCTCAAAAATTAGGGTTAGGGTTAAAGAAGAATCTAAATAATCCAAATAACGAATCCTCGTCTCAAAAATTAGGGTTAGGGTTAAAGAAGAATCTAAATAATCCTAATAACGAATCCTCATCTCAAAAATTAGGGTTAGGGTTAAAGAAGAATCTAAATAATCCAAATAACGAATCCTCGTCTCAAAAATTAGGGTTAGGGTTAAAGAAGAATCTAAATAATCCAAATAACGAATCCTCGTCTCAAAAATTAGGGTTAGGGTAAAAGAAGAATCTAAATAATCCTAATAACGAATCCTCATCTCAAAAATTAGGGTTCGGGTTAAAGAAGAATCTAAATAATCCAGATAACGAATCCTCATCGAAAAAATTAGGGTTAGGGTTAAAGAAGAATCTAAATAATCCAAATAACGAATCATCGTCTCAAAAATTAGGGTTAGGGTTAAAGAAGAATCTAAATAATCCAAATAACGAATCCTCATCTCAAAAATTAGGGTTAGGGTTAAAGAAGAATCTAAATAATCCAAATAACGAATCCTCATCCCAAAAATTAGGGTTAGGGTTAAAGAAGAATCTAAATAATCCAAATAACGAATCCTCATCTCAAAAATTAGGGTTAGGGTTAAAGAAGAATCTAAATAATCCTAATAACGAATCCTCATCTCAAAAATTAGGGTTAGGGTTAAAGAAGAATCTAAATAATCCAAATAACGAATCTTCGTCTCAAAAATTAGGGTTAGGGTTAAAGAAGAATCTAAATAATCCAAATAACGAATCCTCGTCTCAAAAATTAGGGTTAGGGTTAAAGAAGAATCTAAATAATCCTAATAACGAATCCTCATCTCAAAAATTTGGGTTAGGGTTAAAGAAGAATCTAAATAATCCAGATAACGAATCCTAATCGCAAAAATTAGGGTTAGGGTTAAAGAAGAATCTAAATAATCCAAATAACGAATCCTCGTCTCAAAAATTAGGGTTAGGGTTAAAGAAGAATCTAAATAATCCAAATAACGAATCCTCATCTCAAAAATTAGGGTTAGGGTAAAAGAAGAATCTAAATAATCCAAATAACGAATCCTCATCTCAAAAATTAGGGTTAGGGTTAAAGAAGAATCTAAATAATCCAAATAACGAATCCTCATCTCAAAATTTAGGGTTAGGGTTAAAGAAGAATCTAAATAATCCTAATAACGAATCCTCGTCTCAAAAATTAGGGTTAGGGTAAAAGAAGAATCTAAATAATCCAAATAACGAATCCTCGTCTCAAAAATTAGGGTTAGGGTTAAAGAAGAATCTAAATAATCCTAATAACGAATCCTCATCTCAAAAATTAGGGTTAGGGTAAAAGAAGAATCTAAATAATCCAAATAACGAATCCTCGTCTCAAAAATTAGGGTTAGGGTTAAAGAAGAATCTAAATAATCCAAATAACGAATCCTCATCTCAAAAATTAGGGTTAGGGTTAAAGAAGAATCTAAATAATCCTAATAACGAATCCTCATCTCAAAAATTAGGGTTAGGGTTAAAGAAGAATCTAAATAATCCAAATAACGAATCCTCGTCTCAAAAATTAGGGTTAGGGTTAAAGAAGAATCTAAATAATCCTAATAACGAATCCTCATCTCAAAAATTAGGGTTAGGGTAAAAGAAGAATCTAAATAATCCAAATAACGAATCCTCGTCTCAAAAATTAGGGTTAGGGTTAAAGAAGAATCTAAATAATCCAAATAACGAATCCTCATCTCAAAAATTAGGGTTAGGGTTAAAGAAGAATCTAAATAATCCTAATAACGAATCCTCATCTCAAAAATTAGGGTTAGGGTTAAAGAAGAATCTAAATAATCCAAATAACGAATCCTCGTCTCAAAAATTAGGGTTAGGGTTAAAGAAGAATCTAAATAATCCAAATAACGAATCCTCGTCTCAAAAATTAGGGTTAGGGTTAAAGAAGAATCTAAATAATCCAAATAACGAATCCTCATCTCAAAAATTAGGGTTCGGGTTAAAGAAGAATCTAAATAATCCAAATAACGAATCCTCATCCCAAAAATTAGGGTTAGGGTTAAAGAAGAATCTAAATAATCCAAATAACGAATCCTCATCTCAAAAATTAGGGTTAGGGTAAAAGAAGAATCTAAATAATCCAGATAACGAATCCTCATCGCAAAAATTTGGGTTAGGATTAAAGAAGAATCTAAATAATCCAAATTACGAATCCTCATCTCAAAAATTAGGGTTAGGGTTAAAGAAGAATCTAAATAATCCAAATAACGAATCCTCATCTCAAAAATTAGGGTTAGGATTAAAGAAGAATCTAAATAACCCAAATAACGAATCCTCGTCTCAAAAATTAGGGTTAGGGTTAAAGAAGAATCTAAATAATCCAAATTACGAATCCTCATCTCAGAAATTAGGGTAGGGTTAAAGAAGAATCTAAATAATCCAAATAACGAATCCTCCTCTCAAAAATTAGGGTTAGGGTTAAAGAAGAATCTAAATAATCCTAATAACGAATCCTCATCTCAAATATTAGGGTTAGGGTTAAAGAAGAATCTAAATAATCCAAATAACGAATCCTCATCTCAAAAATTAGGGTTAGGGTTAAAGAAGAATCTAAATAATCCTAATAACGAAGCCTCATCTCAAAAATTAGGGTGAGGGTTAAAGAAGAATCTAAATAATCCTAATAACGAATCCTCATCTCAAAAATTAGGGTTAGGGTTAAAGAAGAATCTAAATAATCTTAATAACGAATCCTCCTCTCAAAAATTAGGGTTAGGGTTAAAGAAGAATCTAAATAATCCAAATAACGAATCCTCATCTCAAAAATTAGGGTTAGGGTTAAAGAAGAATCTAAATAATCCAAATTACGAATCCTCATCTCAAAAATTAGGGTTAGGGTTAAAGAAGAATCTAAATAATCCAAATAACGAATCCTCATCTCAAAAATTAGGGTTAGGGTAAAAGAAGAATCTAAATAATCCAAATTACGAATCCTCGTCTCAAAAATTAGGGTTAGGGTTAAAGAAGAATCTAAATAATCCAAATAACGAATCCTCATCTCAAAAATTAGTGTTAGGGTTAAAGAAGAATCTAAATAATCCTAATAACGAATCCTCATCTCAAAAATTAGGGTTAGGGTAAAAGAAGAATCTAAATAATCCAAATTACGAATCCTCGTCTCAAAAATTAGGGTTAGGGTTAAAGAAGAATCTAAATAATCCTAATAACGAATCCTCATCTCAAAAATTAGGGTTAGGGATAAAGAAGAATCTAAATAATCCTAATAACGAATCCTCATCTCAAAAATTAGGGTTAGGGTTAAAGAAGAATCTAAATAATCCAAATAACGAATCCTCATCTCAAAAATTAGGGTTAGGGTAAAAGAAGAATCTAAATAACCCAAATTACGAATCCTCGTCTCAAAAATTAGGGTTAGGGTTAAAGAAGAATCTAAATAATCCTAATAACGAATCCTCATCTCAAAAATTAGGGTTAGGGATAAAGAAGAATCTAAATAATCCAGATAACGAATCCTCATCGCAAAAATTAGGGTTGGGGTTAAAGAAGAATCTAAATAATCCAAATTACGAATCCTCGTCTCAAAAATTAGTGTTAGGGTTAAAGAAGAATCTAAATAATCCTAATAACGAATCCTCATCTCAAAAATTAGGGTTAGGGTTAAAGAAGAATCTAAATAACCCAAATAACGAATCCTCGTCTCAAAAATTAGGGTTAGGGTTAAAGAAGAATCTAAATAATCCAAATTACGAATCCTCATCTCAGAAATTAGGGTAGGGTTAAAGAAGAATCTAAATAATCCAAATAACGAATCCTCCTCTCAAAAATTAGGGTCAGGGTTAAAGAAGAATCTAAATAATCCTAATAACGAATCCTCATCTCAAATATTAGGGTTAGGGTTAAAGAAGAATCTAAATAATCCAAATAACGAATCCTCATCTCAAAAATTAGGGTTAGGGTTAAAGAAGAATCTAAATAATCCTAATAACGAATCCTCATCTCAAAAATTAGGGTGAGGGTTAAAGAAGAATCTAAATAATCCTAATAACGAATCCTCATCTCAAAAATTAGGGTTAGGGTTAAAGAAGAATCTAAATAATCTTAATAACGAATCCTCATCTCAAAAATTAGGGTTAGGGTTAAAGAAGAATCTAAATAATCCAAATAACGAATCCTCATCTCAAAAATTAGGGTTAGGGTTAAAGAAGAATCTAAATAATCCAAATTACGAATCCTCATCTCAAAAATTAGGGTTAGGGTTAAAGAAGAATCTAAATAATCCAAATAACGAATCCTCGTCTCAAAAATTAGGGTTAGGGTAAAAGAAGAATCTAAATAATCCAAATTACGAATCCTCGTCTCAAAAATTAGGGTTAGGGTTAAAGAAGAATCTAAATAATCCTAATAACGAATCCTCATCTCAAAAATTAGGGTTAGGGTTAAAGAAGAATCTAAATAATCCTAATAACGAATCCTCATCTCAAAAATTAGGGTTAGGGTTAAAGAAGAATCTAAATAATCCAAATAACGAATCCTCATCTCAAAAATTAGGGTTAGGGTAAAAGAAGAATCTAAATAATCCAAATTACGAATCCTCGTCTCAAAAATTAGGGTTAGGGTTAAAGAAGAATCTAAATAATCCTAATAACGAATCCTCATCTCAAAAATTAGGGTTAGGGATAAAGAAGAATCTAAATAATCCAGATAACGAATCCTCATCGCAAAAATTAGGGTTGGAGTTAAAGAAGAATCTAAATAATCCAAATAACGAATCCTCGTCTCAAAAATTAGTGTTAGGGTTAAAGAAGAATCTAAATAATC
Source organism: Euprymna scolopes (assembly GCF_053919585.1). NCBI lineage: Eukaryota > Metazoa > Mollusca > Cephalopoda > Sepiida > Sepiolidae > Euprymna > Euprymna scolopes. The sequence continues at coordinate 74,929,336 of NC_136487.1, read as the reverse complement.
CTAATAACGAATCCTCATCTCAAAAATTAGGGTTGTGGTTAAAGAAGAATCTAAATAATCCTAATTACGAATCCTCATCTCAAAAATTAGGGTTGGGGTTAAAGAAGAATCTAAATAATCCTAATAACGAATCCTCATCTCAAAAATTAGGGTTGGGGTTAAAGAAGAATCTAAATAATCCAGATAACGAATCCTCATCTCAAAAATTAGTGTTAGGGTTAAAGAAGAATCTAAATAATCCAAATAACGAATCCTCATCTCAAAAATTAGTGTTAGGGTTAAAGAAGAATCTAAATAATCCAAATTACGAATCCTCATCTCAGAAATTAGGGTAGGATTAAAGAAGAATCTAAATAATCCAAATAACGAATCCTCATCTCAAAAATTAGGGTTAGGGTTAAAGAAGAATCTAAATAATCCAAATTACGAATCCTCATCTCAAAAATTAGGGTTAGGGTTAAAGAAGAATCTAAATAATCCAAATAACGAATCCTCATCTCAAAAATTAGGGTTAGGGTAAAAGAAGAATCTAAATAATCCAAATTACGAATCCTCATCTCAAAAATTAGGGTTAGGGTTAAAGAAGAATCTAAATAATCCAAATAACGAATCCTCATCTCAAAAATTAGGGTTAGGGTTAAAGAAGAATCTAAATAATCCTAATAACGAATCCTCATCTCAAAAATTAGGGTTAGGGTTAAAGAAGAATCTAAATAATCCAAATAACGAATCCTCATCTCAAAAATTAGGGTTAGGGTTAAAGAAGAATCTAAATAATCCAAATAACGAATCCTCATCTCAAAAATTAGGGTAAGGGTTAAAGATGAATCTAAATAATCCAAATAACGAATCCTCATCTCAAAAATTAGGGTTAGGGTAAAAGAAGAATCTAAATAATCCAAATTACGAATCCTCGTCTCAAAAATTAGGGTTAGGGTTAAAGAAGAATCTAAATAATCCTAATAACGAATCCTCATCTCAAAAATTAGGGTTAGGGATAAAGAAGAATCTAAATAATCCTAATAACGAATCCTCATCTCAAAAATTAGGGTTAGGGTTAAAGAAGAATCTAAATAATCCAAATAACGAATCCTCATCTCAAAAATTAGGGTTAGGGTAAAAGAAGAATCTAAATAATCCAAATTACGAATCCTCGTCTCAAAAATTAGGGTTAGGGTTAAAGAAGAATCTAAATAATCCTAATAACGAATCCTTATCTCAAAAATTAGGGTTAGGGATAAAGAAGAATCTAAATAATCCAAATAACGAATCCTCATCGCAAAAATTAGGGTTGGGGTTAAAGAAGAATCTAAATAATCCAAATAACGAATCCTCGTCTCAAAAATTAGTGTTAGGGTTAAAGAAGAATCTAAATAATCCAAATTACGAATCCTCATCTCAAAAATTAGGGTTATGGTTAAAGAAGAATCTAAATAATCCTAATAACGAATCCTCATCTAAAAAATTAGGGTTAGGGTTAAAGAAGAATCTAAATAACCCAAATAACGAATCCTCGTCTCAAAAATTAGGGTTAGGGTTAAAGAAGAATCTAAATAATCCAAATTACGAATCCTCATCTCAGAAATTAGGGTAGGGTTAAAGAAGAATCTAAATAATCCAAATAACGAATCCTCCTCTCAAAAATTAGGGTTAGGGTTAAAGAAGAATCTAAATAATCCTAATAACGAATCCTCATCTCAAAAATTAGGGTTAGGGTTAAAGAAGAATCTAAATAATCCTAATAACGAATCCTCATCTCAAAAATTAGGGTGAGGGTTAAAGAAGAATCTAAATAATCCTAATAACGAATCCTCATCTCAAAAATTAGGGTTAGGGTTAAAGAAGAATCTAAATAATCTTAATAACGAATCCTCATCTCAAAAATTAGGGTTAGGGGTAAAGAAGAATCTAAATAATCCAAATAACGAATCCTCATCTCAAAAATTAGGGTTAGGGTTAAAGAAGAATCTAAATAATCCAAATTACGAATCCTCATCTCAAAAATTAGGGTTAGGGTTAAAGAAGAATCTAAATAATCCAAATAACGAATCCTCATCTCAAAAATTAGGGTTAGGGTAAAAGAAGAATCTAAATAATCCAAATTACGAATCCTCGTCTCAAAAATTAGGGTTAGGGTTAAAGAAGAATCTAAATAATCCAAATAACGAATCCTCATCTCAAAAATTAGGGTTAGGGTTAAAGAAGAATCTAAATAATCCTAATAACGAATCCTCATCTCAAAAATTAGGGTTAGGGTTAAAGAAGAATCTAAATAATCCAAATAACGAATCCTCATCTCAAAAATTAGGGTTAGGGTTAAAGAAGAATCTAAATAATCCAAATAACGAATCCTCATCGCAAAAATTAGGGTTAGGGTTAAAGAAGAATCTAAATAATCCAAATAACGAATCCTCATCTCAAAAATTAGGGTAAGGGTCAAAGAAGAATCTAAATAATCCAAATAACGAATCCTCATCGCAAAAATTAGGGTTAGGGTTAAAGAAGAATCTAAATAATCCAAATAACGAATCCTCATCTCAAAAATTAGGGTTAGGGTTAAAGAAGAATCTAAATAATCCAAATAACGAATCCTCATCTCAAAAATTAGGGTTAGGGTAAAAGAAGAATCTAAATAATCCAGATAACGAATCCTCATCGCAAAAATTAGGGTTAGGGTTAAAGAAGAATCTAAATAATCCAGATAACGAATCCTCATCTAAAAAATTAGGGTTGGGGTTAAAGAAGAATCTAAATAATCCAAATAACGAATCCTCGTCTCAAAAATTAGGGTTAGGGTTAAAGAAGAATCTAAATAATCCAAATAACGAATCCTCGTCTCAAAAATTAGGGTTAGGGTTAAAGAAGAATCTAAATAATCCAAATAACGAATCCTCATCTCAAAAATTAGGGTTAGGGTTAAAAAAGAATCCAAATAATCCAAATAACGAATCCTCATCTCAAAAATTAGGGTTAGGGTTAAAGAAGAATCTAAATAATCCTAATAACGAATCCTCATCTCAAAGATTAGGGTTAGGGTTAAAGAAGAATCTAAATAATCCAAATAACGAATCCTCATCTCAAAAATTAGGGTTAGGGTTAAAGAAGAATCTAAATAATCCTAATAACGAATCCTCATCTCAAAAATTAGGGTTAGGGTTAAAGAAGAATCTAAATAATCCAAATAACGAATCCTCGTCTCAAAAATTAGGTATAGGGTTAAAGAAGAATCTAAATAATCCTAATAACGAATCCTCATCTCAAAAATTAGGGTTAGGGTTAAAGAAGAATCTAAATAATCCAAATAACGAATCCTCGTCTCAAAAATTAGGGTTAGGGTAAAAGAAGAATCTAAATAATCCAAATAACGAATCCTCGTCTCAAAAATTAGGGTTAGGGTTAAAGAAGAATCTAAATAATCCTAATAACGAATCCTCATCTCAAAAATTAGGGTTAGGGTTAAAGAAGAATCTAAATAATCCAGATAACGAATCCTCATCTCAAAAATTAGGGTTAGGGTTAAAGAAGAATCTAAATAATCCTAATAACGAATCCTCGTCTCAAAAATTAGGGTTAGGGTTAAAGAAGAATCTAAATAATCCTAATAACGAATCCTCATCTCAAAAATTAGGGTTAGGGTTAAAGAAGAATCTAAATAATCCAGATAACGAATCCTCATCGCAAAAATTAGGGTTAGGGTTAAAGAAGAATCTAAATAATCCTAATAACGAATCATCGTCTCAAAAATTAGGGTTAGGGTTAAAGAAGAATCTAAATAATCCAAATAACGAATCCTCGTCTCAAAAATTAGGGTTAGGGTTAAAGAAGAATCTAAATAATCCAAATAACGAATCCTCATCGCAAAAATTAGGGTTAGGGTCAAAGAAGAATCTAAATAATCCAAATAACGAATCCTCATCTCAAAAATTAGGGTAAGGGTCAAAGAAGAATCTAAATAATCCAAATAACGAATCCTCATCGCAAAAATTAGGGTTAGGGTTAAAGAAGAATCTAAATAATCCAAATAACGAATCCTCATCTCAAAAATTAGGGTTAGGGTTAAAGAAGAATCTAAATAATCCAAATAACGAATCCTCATCTCAAAAATTAGGGTTAGGGTAAAAGAAGAATCTAAATAATCCAGATAACGAATCCTCATCTCAAAAATTAGTGTTAGGGTTAAAGAAGAATCTAAATAATCCAAATAACGAATCCTCATCTCAAAAATTAGTGTTAGGGTTAAAGAAGAATCTAAATAATCCAAATTACGAATCCTCATCTCAGAAATTAGGGTAGGATTAAAGAAGAATCTAAATAATCCAAATAACGAATCCTCATCTCAAAAATTAGGGTTAGGGTTAAAGAAGAATCTAAATAATCCAAATTACGAATCCTCATCTCAAAAATTAGGGTTAGGGTTAAAGAAGAATCTAAATAATCCAAATAACGAATCCTCATCTCAAAAATTAGGGTTAGGGTAAAAGAAGAATCTAAATAATCCAAATTACGAATCCTCATCTCAAAAATTAGGGTTAGGGTTAAAGAAGAATCTAAATAATCCAAATAACGAATCCTCATCTCAAAAATTAGGGTTAGGGTTAAAGAAGAATCTAAATAATCCTAATAACGAATCCTCATCTCAAAAATTAGGGTTAGGGTTAAAGAAGAATCTAAATAATCCAAATAACGAATCCTCATCTCAAAAATTAGGGTTAGGGTTAAAGAAGAATCTAAATAATCCAAATAACGAATCCTCATCTCAAAAATTAGGGTAAGGGTTAAAGATGAATCTAAATAATCCAAATAACGAATCCTCATCTCAAAAATTAGGGTTAGGGTAAAAGAAGAATCTAAATAATCCAAATTACGAATCCTCGTCTCAAAAATTAGGGTTAGGGTTAAAGAAGAATCTAAATAATCCTAATAACGAATCCTCATCTCAAAAATTAGGGTTAGGGATAAAGAAGAATCTAAATAATCCTAATAACGAATCCTCATCTCAAAAATTAGGGTTAGGGTTAAAGAAGAATCTAAATAATCCAAATAACGAATCCTCATCTCAAAAATTAGGGTTAGGGTAAAAGAAGAATCTAAATAATCCAAATTACGAATCCTCGTCTCAAAAATTAGGGTTAGGGTTAAAGAAGAATCTAAATAATCCTAATAACGAATCCTCATCTCAAAAATTAGGGTTAGGGATAAAGAAGAATCTAAATAATCCAAATAACGAATCCTCATCGCAAAAATTAGGGTTGGGGTTAAAGAAGAATCTAAATAATCCAAATAACGAATCCTCGTCTCAAAAATTAGTGTTAGGGTTAAAGAAGAATCTAAATAATCCAAATTACGAATCCTCATCTCAAAAATTAGGGTTATGGTTAAAGAAGAATCTAAATAATCCTAATAACGAATCCTCATCTAAAAAATTAGGGTTAGGGTTAAAGAAGAATCTAAATAACCCAAATAACGAATCCTCGTCTCAAAAATTAGGGTTAGGGTTAAAGAAGAATCTAAATAATCCAAATTACGAATCCTCATCTCAGAAATTAGGGTAGGGTTAAAGAAGAATCTAAATAATCCAAATAACGAATCCTCCTCTCAAAAATTAGGGTTAGGGTTAAAGAAGAATCTAAATAATCCTAATAACGAATCCTCATCTCAAAAATTAGGGTTAGGGTTAAAGAAGAATCTAAATAATCCAAATAACGAATCCTCATCTCAAAAATTAGGGTTAGGGTTAAAGAAGAATCTAAATAATCCTAATAACGAATCCTCATCTCAAAAATTAGGGTGAGGGTTAAAGAAGAATCTAAATAATCCTAATAACGAATCCTCATCTCAAAAATTAGGGTTACGGTTAAAGAAGAATCTAAATAATCTTAATAACGAATCCTCATCTCAAAAATTAGGGTTAGGGTTAAAGAAGAATCTAAATAATCCAAATAACGAATCCTCATCTCAAAAATTAGGGTTAGGGTTAAAGAAGAATCTAAATAATCCAAATTACGAATCCTCATCTCAAAAATTAGGGTTAGGGTTAAAGAAGAATCTAAATAATCCAAATAACGAATCCTCATCTCAAAAATTAGGGTTAGGGTAAAAGAAGAATCTAAATAATCCAAATTACGAATCCTCGTCTCAAAAATTAGGGTTAGGGTTAAAGAAGAATCTAAATAATCCAAATAACGAATCCTCATCTCAAAAATTAGGGTTAGGGTTAAAGAAGAATCTAAATAATCCTAATAACGAATCCTCATCTCAAAAATTAGGGTTAGGGTTAAAGAAGAATCTAAATAATCCAAATAACGAATCCTCATCTCAAAAATTAGGGTTAGGGTTAAAGAAGAATCTAAATAATCCAAATAACGAATCCTCATCGCAAAAATTAGGGTTAGGGTTAAAGAAGAATCTAAATAATCCAAATAACGAATCCTCATCTCAAAAATTAGGGTAAGGGTCAAAGAAGAATCTAAATAATCCAAATAACGAATCCTCATCGCAAAAATTAGGGTTAGGGTTAAAGAAGAATCTAAATAATCCAAATAACGAATCCTCATCTCAAAAATTAGGGTTAGGGTTAAAGAAGAATCTAAATAATCCAAATAACGAATCCTCATCTCAAAAATTAGGGTTAGGGTAAAAGAAGAATCTAAATAATCCAGATAACGAATCCTCATCGCAAAAATTAGGGTTAGGGTTAAAGAAGAATCTAAATAATCCAGATAACGAATCCTCATCTAAAAAATTAGGGTTGGGGTTAAAGAAGAATCTAAATAATCCAAATAACGAATCCTCGTCTCAAAAATTAGGGTTAGGGTTAAAGAAGAATCTAAATAATCCAAATAACGAATCCTCGTCTCAAAAATTAGGGTTAGGGTTAAAGAAGAATCTAAATAATCCAAATAACGAATCCTCATCTCAAAAATTAGGGTTAGGGTTAAAAAAGAATCCAAATAATCCAAATAACGAATCCTCATCTCAAAAATTAGGGTTAGGGTTAAAGAAGAATCTAAATAATCCTAATAACGAATCCTCATCTCAAAGATTAGGGTTAGGGTTAAAGAAGAATCTAAATAATCCAAATAACGAATCCTCATCTCAAAAATTAGGGTTAGGGTTAAAGAAGAATCTAAATAATCCTAATAACGAATCCTCATCTCAAAAATTAGGGTTAGGGTTAAAGAAGAATCTAAATAATCCAAATAACGAATCCTCGTCTCAAAAATTAGGTATAGGGTTAAAGAAGAATCTAAATAATCCTAATAACGAATCCTCATCTCAAAAATTAGGGTTAGGGTTAAAGAAGAATCTAAATAATCCAAATAACGAATCCTCGTCTCAAAAATTAGGGTTAGGGTATAAGAAGAATCTAAATAATCCAAATAACGAATCCTCGTCTCAAAAATTAGGGTTAGGGTTAAAGAAGAATCTAAATAATCCTAATAACGAATCCTCATCTCAAAAATTAGGGTTAGGGTTAAAGAAGAATCTAAATAATCCAGATAACGAATCCTCATCTCAAAAATTAGGGTTAGGGTTAAAGAAGAATCTAAATAATCCTAATAACGAATCCTCGTCTCAAAAATTAGGGTTAGGGTTAAAGAAGAATCTAAATAATCCTAATAACGAATCCTCATCTCAAAAATTAGGGTTAGGGTTAAAGAAGAATCTAAATAATCCAGATAACGAATCCTCATCGCAAAAATTAGGGTTAGGGTTAAAGAAGAATCTAAATAATCCTAATAACGAATCATCGTCTCAAAAATTAGGGTTAGGGTTAAAGAAGAATCTAAATAATCCAAATAACGAATCCTCGTCTCAAAAATTAGGGTTAGGGTTAAAGAAGAATCTAAATAATCCAAATAACGAATCCTCATCGCAAAAATTAGGGTTAGGGTCAAAGAAGAATCTAAATAATCCAAATAACGAATCCTCATCTCAAAAATTAGGGTAAGGGTCAAAGAAGAATCTAAATAATCCAAATAACGAATCCTCATCGCAAAAATTAGGGTTAGGGTTAAAGAAGAATCTAAATAATCCAAATAACGAATCCTCATCTCAAAAATTAGGGTTAGGGTTAAAGAAGAATCTAAATAATCCAAATAACGAATCCTCATCTCAAAAATTAGGGTTAGGGTAAAAGAAGAATCTAAATAATCCAGATAACGAATCCTCATCGCAAAAATTAGGGTTAGGGTTAAAGAAGAATCTAAATAATCCAAATAACGAATCCTCATCTCAAAAATTAGGGTTAGGGTTAAAGAAGAATCTAAATAATCCAAATAACCAATCCTCATCCCAAAAATTAGGGTTAGGGTTAAAGAAGAATCTAAATAATCCAAATAACGAATCCTCGTTTCAAAAATTAGGGTTAGGGTTAAAGAAGAATCTAAATAATCCAAATAACGAATCCTCATCCCAAAAATTAGGGTTAGGGTTAAAGAAGAATCTAAATAATCCAAATAACGAATCCTCATCTCAAAAATTAGGGTTAGGGTAAAAGAAGAATCTAAATAATCCAGATAACGAATCCTCATCGCAAAAATTTGGGTTAGGATTAAAGAAGAATCTAAATAATCCAAATTACGAATCCTCATCTCAAAAATTAGGGTTAGGGTTAAAGAAGAATCTAAATAATCCAAATAACGAATCCTCATCTCAAAAATTAGGGTTAGGGCTAAAGAAGAATCTAAATAATCCAAATAACGAATCCTCGTCTCAAAAATTAGGGTTAGGGTTAAAGAAGAATCTAAATAATCCAAATAACGAATCCTCGTCTCAAAAATTAGGGTTAGGGTTAAAGAAGAATCTAAATAATCCAGATAACGAATCCTCATCTCAGAAATTAGGGTTAAGGTTTAAGAAGAATCTAAATAATCCAAATTACGAATCCTCATCTCAAAAATTAGGGTTAAGGTTTAAGAAGAATCTAAATAATCCAAATAACGAATCCTCGTCTCAAAAATTAGGGTTAGGGTTAAAGAAGAATCTAAATAATCCAAATAACGAATCCTCATCTCAAAAATTAGGGTTAGGGTTAAAAAAGAATCTAAATTATCCAAATAACGAATCCTCATCTCAAAAATTAGGGTTAGGGTTAAAGAAGAATCTAAATAATCCTAATAACGAATCCTCATCTCAAAGATTAGGGTTAGGGTTAAAGAAGAATCTAAATAATCCAAATAACGAATCCTCATCTCAAAAATTAGGGTTAGGGTTAAAGAAGAATCTAAATAATCCTAATAACGAATCCTCGTCTCAAAAATTAGGGTTAGGGTTAAAGAAGAATCTAAATAATCCAAATAACGAATCCTCATCTCAAAAATTAGGGTTAGGGTTAAAGAAGAATCTAAATAATCCAAATAACGAATCCTCATCTCAAAAATTAGGGTTAGGGTTAAAGAAGAATCTAAATAATCCAAATAACGAATCCTCATCTCAAAAATTAGGGTTAGGGTTAAAGAAGAATCTAAATAATCCAAATAACGAATCCTCATCTCAAAAATTAGGGTTAGGGTTAAAGAAGAATCTAAATAATCCTAATAACGAATCCTCATCTCAAAAATTAGGGTTAGGGTTAAAGAAGAATCTAAATAATCCAAATAACGAATCCTCATCTCAAAAATTAGGGTTAGGGTTAAAGAAGAATCTAAATAATCCAAATAACGAATCCTCATCTCAAAAATTAGGGTTAGGGTTAAAGAAGAATCTAAATAATCCAAATAACGAATCCTCATCTCAAAAATTAGGGTTAGGGTTAAAGAAGAATCTAAATAATCCTAATAACGAATCCTCATCTCAAAAATTAGGGTTAGGGTTAAAGAAGAATCTAAATAATCCAAATAACGAATCCTCGTCTCAAAAATTAGGGTTAGGGTATAAGAAGAATCTAAATAATCCAAATAACGAATCCTCGTCTCAAAAATTAGGGTTAGGGTTAAAGAAGAATCTAAATAATCCTAATAACGAATCCTCATCTCAAAAATTAGGGTTAGGGTTAAAGAAGAATCTAAATAATCCAGATAACGAATCCTCATCGCAAAAATTAGGGTTAGGGATAAAGAAGAATCTAAATAATCCAAATAACGAATCATCGTCTCAAAAATTAGGGTTAGGGTTAAAGAAGAATCTAAATAATCCTAATAACGAATCCTCATCTCAAAAATTAGGGTTAGGGTTAAAGAAGAATCTAAATAATCCAAATTACGAATCCTCGTCTCAAAAATTAGGGTTAGGGTTAAAGAAGAATCTAAATAATCCTAATAACGAATCCTCATCTCAAAAATTAGGGTTAGGGTTAAAGAAGAATTTAAATAATCTAGATAACGAATCCTCATCGCAAAAATTAGGGTTAGGGTTAAAGAAGAATCTAAATAATCCAAATAACGAATCCTCGTCTCAAAAATTAGGGTTAGGGTTAAAGAAGAATCTAAATAATCCTAATAACGAATCCTCATCTCAAAAATTAGGGTTAGGGTTAAAGAAGAATCTAAATAATCCAAATAACGAATCCTCGTTTCAAAAATTAGGGTTAGGGTTAAAGAAGAATCTAAATAATCCAAATAACGAATCCTCGTCTCAAAAATTAGGGTTAGGGTTAAAGAAGAATCTAAATAATCCTAATAACGAATCCTCATCTCAAAAATTAGGGTTAGGGTTAAAGAAGAATCTAAAGAATCCAAATAACGAATCCTCGTTTCAAAAATTAGGGTTAGGGTTAAAGAAGAATCTAAATAATCCTAATAACGAATCCTCATCTCAAAAATTAGGGTTAGGGTAAAAGAAGAATCTAAATAATCCAAATTACGAATCCTCATCTCAAAAATTAGGGTTAGGGTAAAAGAAGAATCTAAATAATCCAAATAACGAATCCTCGTTTCAAAAATTAGGGTTAGGGTTAAAGAAGAATCTAAATAATCCTAATAACGAATCCTCATCTCAAAAATTAGGGTTAGGGTTAAAGAAGAATCTAAATAATCTAGATAACGAATCCTCATCGCAAAAATTAGGGTTAGGGTTAAAGAAGAATCTAAATAATCCAAATAACGAATCCTCGTCTCAAAAATTAGGGTTATGGTTAAAGAAGAATCTAAATAATCCTAATAACGAATCCTCATCTCAAAAATTAGGGTTAGGGTTAAAGAAGAATCTAAATAATCCAAATAACGAATCCTCATCTCAAAAATTAGGGTTAGGGTTAAAGAAGAATCTAAATAATCCAAATAACGAATCCTCATCTCAAAAATTAGGGTAAGGGTCAAAGAAGAATCTAAATAATCCAAATAACGAATCCTCATCGCAAAAATTAGGGTTAGGGTTAAAGAAGAATCTAAATAATCCAAATAACGAATCCTCATCTCAAAAATTAGGGTTAGGGTTAAAGAAGAATCTAAATAATCCAAATAACGAATCCTCATCTCAAAAATTAGGGTTAGGGTAAAAGAAGAATCTAAATAATCCAGATAACGAATCCTCATCGCAAAAATTAGGGTTAGGGTTAAAGAAGAATCTAAATAATCCAAATAACGAATCCTCATCTCAAAAATTAGGGTTAGGGTTAAAGAAGAATCTAAATAATCCAAATAACCAATCCTCATCCCAAAAATTAGGGTTAGGGTTAAAGAAGAATCTAAATAATCCAAATAACGAATCCTCGTTTCAAAAATTAGGGTTAGGGTTAAAGAAGAATCTAAATAATCCAAATAACGAATCCTCATCCCAAAAATTAGGGTTAGGGTTAAAGAAGAATCTAAATAATCCAAATAACGAATCCTCATCTCAAAAATTAGGGTTAGGGTAAAAGAAGAATCTAAATAATCCAGATAACGAATCCTCATCGCAAAAATTTGGGTTAGGATTAAAGAAGAATCTAAATAATCCAAATTACGAATCCTCATCTCAAAAATTAGGGTTAGGGTTAAAGAAGAATCTAAATAATCCAAATAACGAATCCTCATCTCAAAAATTAGGGTTAGGGCTAAAGAAGAATCTAAATAATCCAAATAACGAATCCTCGTCTCAAAAATTAGGGTTAGGGTTAAAGAAGAATCTAAATAATCCAAATAACGAATCCTCGTCTCAAAAATTAGGGTTAGGGTTAAAGAAGAATCTAAATAATCCAGATAACGAATCCTCATCTCAGAAATTAGGGTTAAGGTTTAAGAAGAATCTAAATAATCCAAATTACGAATCCTCATCTCAAAAATTAGGGTTAAGGTTTAAGAAGAATCTAAATAATCCAAATAACGAATCCTCGTCTCAAAAATTAGGGTTAGGGTTAAAGAAGAATCTAAATAATCCAAATAACGAATCCTCATCTCAAAAATTAGGGTTAGGTTTAAAAAAGAATCTAAATTATCCAAATAACGAATCCTCATCTCAAAAATTAGGGTTAGGGTTAAAGAAGAATCTAAATAATCCTAATAACGAATCCTCATCTCAAAGATTAGGGTTAGGGTTAAAGAAGAATCTAAATAATCCAAATAACGAATCCTCATCTCAAAAATTAGGGTTAGGGTTAAAGAAGAATCTAAATAATCCTAATAACGAATCCTCGTCTCAAAAATTAGGGTTAGGGTTAAAGAAGAATCTTAATAATCCAAATAACGAATCCTCATCTCAAAAATTAGGGTTAGGGTTAAAGAAGAATCTAAATAATCCAAATAACGAATCCTCATCTCAAAAATTAGGGTTAGGGTTAAAGAAGAATCTAAATAATCCAAATAACGAATCCTCATCTCAAAAATTAGGGTTAGGGTTAAAGAAGAATCTAAATAATCCAAATAACGAATCCTCATCTCAAAAATTAGGGTTAGGGTTAAAGAAGAATCTAAATAATCCTAATAACGAATCCTCATCTCAAAAATTAGGGTTAGGGTTAAAGAAGAATCTAAATAATCCAAATAACGAATCCTCATCTCAAAAATTAGGGTTAGGGTTAAAGAAGAATCTAAATAATCCAAATAACGAATCCTCATCTCAAAAATTAGGGTTAGGGTTAAAGAAGAATCTAAATAATCCAAATAACGAATCCTCATCTCAAAAATTAGGGTTAGGGTTAAAGAAGAATCTAAATAATCCTAATAACGAATCCTCATCTCAAAAATTAGGGTTAGGGTTAAAGAAGAATCTAAATAATCCAAATAACGAATCCTCGTCTCAAAAATTAGGGTTAGGGTATAAGAAGAATCTAAATAATCCAAATAACGAATCCTCGTCTCAAAAATTAGGGTTAGGGTTAAAGAAGAATCTAAATAATCCTAATAACGAATCCTCATCTCAAAAATTAGGGTTAGGGTTAAAGAAGAATCTAAATAATCCAGATAACGAATCCTCATCGCAAAAATTAGGGTTAGGGATAAAGAAGAATCTAAATAATCCAAATAACGAATCATCGTCTCAAAAATTAGGGTTAGGGTTAAAGAAGAATCTAAATAATCCTAATAACGAATCCTCATCTCAAAAATTAGGGTTAGGGTTAAAGAAGAATCTAAATAATCCAAATTACGAATCCTCGTCTCAAAAATTAGGGTTAGGGTTAAAGAAGAATCTAAATAATCCTAATAACGAATCCTCATCTCAAAAATTAGGGTTAGGGTTAAAGAAGAATTTAAATAATCTAGATAACGAATCCTCATCGCAAAAATTAGGGTTAGGGTTAAAGAAGAATCTAAATAATCCAAATAACGAATCCTCGTCTCAAAAATTAGGGTTAGGGTTAAAGAAGAATCTAAATAATCCTAATAACGAATCCTCATCTCAAAAATTAGGGTTAGGGTTAAAGAAGAATCTAAATAATCCAAATAACGAATCCTCGTTTCAAAAATTAGGGTTAGGGTTAAAGAAGAATCTAAATAATCCAAATAACGAATCCTCGTCTCAAAAATTAGGGTTAGGGTTAAAGAAGAATCTAAATAATCCTAATAACGAATCCTCATCTCAAAAATTAGGGTTAGGGTTAAAGAAGAATCTAAATAATCCAAATAACGAATCCTCGTTTCAAAAATTAGGGTTAGGGTTAAAGAAGAATCTAAATAATCCTAATAACGAATCCTCATCTCAAAAATTAGGGTTAGGGTAAAAGAAGAATCTAAATAATCCAAATTACGAATCCTCATCTCAAAAATTAGGGTTAGGGTAAAAGAAGAATCTAAATAATCCAAATAACGAATCCTCGTTTCAAAAATTAGGGTTAGGGTTAAAGAAGAATCTAAATAATCCTAATAACGAATCCTCATCTCAAAAATTAGGGTTAGGGTTAAAGAAGCATCTAAATAATCTAGATAACGAATCCTCATCGCAAAAATTAGGGTTAGGGTTAAAGAAGAATCTAAATAATCCAAATAACGAATCCTCGTCTCAAAAATTAGGGTTATGGTTAAAGAAGAATCTAAATAATCCTAATAACGAATCCTCATCTCAAAAATTAGGGTTAGGGTTAAAGAAGAATCTAAATAATCCAAATAACGAATCCTCATCTCAAAAATTAGGGTTAGGGTTAAAGAAGAATCTAAATAATCCAAATAACGAATCCTCATCTCAAAAATTAGGGTTAGGGTTAAAGAAGAATCTAAATAATCCTAATAACGAATCCTCATCTCAAAAATTAGGGTTAGGGTTAAAGAAGCATCTAAATAATCCAAATAACGAATCCTCGTCTCAAAAATTAGGGTTAGGGTTAAAGAAGAATCTAAATAATCCAAATAACGAATCCTCGTCTCAAAAATTAGGGTTAGGGTTAAAGAAGAATCTAAATAATCCTAATAACGAATCCTCATCTCAAAAATTAGGGTTAGGGTTAAAGAAGAATCTAAATAATCCAAATAACGAATCCTCGTCTCAAAAATTAAGGTTAGGGTTAAAGAAGAATCTAAATAATCCTAATAACGAATCCTCATCTCAAAAATTAGGGTTAGGGTTAAAGAAGAATCTAAATAATCCAAATAACGAATCCTCATCTCAAAAATTAGGGTTAGGGTTAAAGAAGAATCTAAATAATCCAAATAACGAATCCTCGTCTCAAAAATTAGGGTTAGGGTTAAAGAAGAATCTAAATAATCCAAATAACGAATCCTCATCTCAAAAATTAGGGTTAGGGTTAAAGAAGAATCTAAATAATCCTAATAACGAATCCTCATCTCAAAAATTAAGAAATGTAATATCAAATTGCCTTTTTAAGAATCGGAATCTTGTTCTTTTCGCAGGTTGGCATCGTTGGTCGAACTGGAGCTGGGAAATCATCTTTAACCGTTTCTCTATTTCGTCTGATTGAAGGAGCCGCTGGAAATATCATCATAGACGATCAAATAATATCAGAGTTGGGGCTGCACGACCTTCGGTCGAAATTGACAATTCTGCCTCAGGTAAAAATAAAAATATGATTATTATACGGTTAATGAAATTATTCTGTCTTTAAAAAGTGGAGTTTTGAGCTTCAATCTATGGTCTCCCCCCGCAAAACTTTCACGAAAAACACTCGTCTAGCCAAAACCACTATCAATAATTTCCCACACTCTTTATCTGTGCCTAAACCTAAATGCAGATTCCATGAACAAAGCTTCTTTCTTAGAACTGCACACATGTGGAACTTTCTTCTGATTGCCTGCTTTTCAGCTGACTTCAATCTGATTGTTTTCAAGTCCAATGTAAATAAGTTCTTGAGCCGTCCTCCTGAATAATCCAATTTACAAAATTCACACTACTTATGTTTACTACGCTATAATCACATTGACTAATGTACACCCATTAACTCGAGTGGCCTCCGGGCCTTGATAAGTGGTGATTCTTGTGTATAAAAAATAATAATAAAGATAAATAAAAATTTATATATATATATATATATATATATATATATACTAGCAAAAGTACCTGTCGTTGACTGGGTTCAAAAAGAGCCTACAGAAAATGGACTCTGATTTATAAAAGTATAGGTTATGAAAAGGAAGGGTTGTAAAGAGATAGCTTCGAATTTGGGGGTATCAAAACCAAAGCAAAATATGATGAAAGTAAAAATAAAATAGATAAACCCCATAATTTATTATACCATACCTGTTTACACTGAAACACTTATCACAATATTCTGTGGATCTATATTAAAAAACCTTGTTAAACTTTGTGACATATTTCCATTCTATGGAGGTCAGGCGCGAACGAACATCCCATAATTTTATTATACCTTATTTCTTCAAACTGAAACATAATTATCAAAGTATACTTATGCAGATAGATATGAAAAGTCTTTATTAAAGTTTGTGCCTATTTCCATTCTATGGAGGCCAGGTGCGAACGCAGACCCCACAATTTTATTATACCATCCCTATTTAAGTTAAAACATACTTATCAAAGTATTCTTATGTACATCTATATCAAAAACACTTGTGAACGTTTTTTTTTAATTTTTTAATTTTTTATTTCCATGCTTTGTGGACCAGGCGCGAACGCAGACCCCCACAATTTTAATTAATCATCATTCTGCCAGATCAAACATACTCATTCCTGTGTCTCGATACATTTTCTATCATTATATGTGATCAGTTTTCTTTAATAGTCAACCATATAGGAGCCTATTCGTGACCAGACACACACACAGATGTTCAGCTTTATATATATATATATATATATAAAGTAATCTTGTCTGTCTGAGGAACGGTCTCTAATAAACTCCTCCTCTATCACTTTTGGTCTACAGGCGTAAAACTTGATATGGGGGGGGGGATTTGACTTGTGGAACAAATTCGATTTGGTCTTTAGCCGGCAAAATATAGCTGCTAATGGGTAAAAATTGAAAATAATTGAAACTTAGCAGGTGCAAGTCGACTTAAAATGTACTACTAATAATTAATATATGTGTACAATATGTGTGATAGAATTCTCGGGGAGAATATAAGGTAAGTAAATTGAAAGAAGAACTAACCCTATATGTAATAAAAGCTATACTCCCCCTATATCACAGAGATCAATTTAGTTCTCCCGCCCACAAACAGCCTCAATATTTTATTTCTCACTGCACAATTATTTCGCTCCTAATGCCAATATTGCTAGACGTCGCATCCTTATTATGTTACCTAGCATCTTCACTCCTTTTCTGATGAGAAGCATTAGGCTTCGAAATACCATGGTATAAAAAGTTCTCACTTACCCTACACTCCTAATTGATGTATCACCCTAATTAAATATATGAATGAACCTATATATATTAGTATATATTTTTGGTACTTATGTATTTTTGGTATCGCGAGAAATACAAACTTTCACAAGCGTTTCAGGGCAGATAACGGAAAGAACCAGAATATGTCGAGCTGCTTAGCCAATCAAATTCAAGCAAACAAAAGTAAAGGAACCATTCAATGATTTTTTTTTTGTTTACATTTTTCGAGAAGTCATGCAAGTCACATACAAGTTAAATTTAAAAAATAACACAATGAATTTATCGCAACTTAGACGTGAGTGCGGCATCAAAACGGAACATACAATGTCTGACTGGAAGAATTTTTGCAGAGATGTATGTGCCGAGTATTTCCTGCAGAACCCTCACCAGATTAGAGACCCGGGCCACACAGTCGTGATTGAAGAATCCCTCTTCAATAGAAGAAAATATAATATTCGGAGAGCCCTGCAACCGCTCTGGATATTCGGAGGGTACAACCCAGCATAGAAGGAGTGTTTTCTAGTTACCGTACCGAACAGGAATGCTGAAACCCTCCTTCCACTGATAAAAAAATACATTTTACCAAGGACAACTGATGTTTAAGGAAACAAGTTTAGTCTTGGCAGCATTGAATGTGACCATCCATTTTTGTCCCCATTCCACTACAGATTGGAGGTCGTCCTCTAGTGTTTCTGCCATTTCTTTAGATATATGTTCATTTGTTTTCCTGTTGTGTTGTTATAGAGCGTGGTGTCATCAGCATATATACCCATCTCATAGACAATTTTGTCAGGGAGGTCATTTATGAATATTAGGAATAATAGACGTCCAAGGATAGAACCCTGGGGCACCCCCGCATTTATATCATATTGTTTAGATGTACGACCATCGAGGACAACCTGGATTTTTCCCTTATCTAAGAAGAATTAAATTATGTTAAGTAATATGGAGACGAAGGGATCTTCTTTGAATTTCTGTCACAACATGAACTTTGTTCCTTTGCTTCACTTCCTTCCACATTCTTTTGACGCAGTTTGTTGTCATGCATGTAGTAGCGTCGACAAAGTCCAGTTTGTGGTTGACTGTCTTATGCTCGTAACCCTCTCCTCCAACTAACCAGCAGTCGGATACATCAGTTGTCCTTGGCAAAATGTATTTTTTTATTAGTGGAAGGAGGGTTTCGGCATTCCTGTTTGGTACGGTAACTAGAAAACTCTCCTTCTATGCGGGGTCGTACCCTCTGAATATCCAGAGCGGTTGCAGGGCTCTCCGAATATTATATTTTCTTCTATATATATATATATCATATTACCCAATAACACACAATTTTATATAAATCTTTCTGATTATGAACTTATGGAACAACAAAAAGAGTTCTTAAATCTTGGACCTAATTGCTATCTCACACAACAATTTAACAATCAAAACCAAAAAAGCCGAGATAGAATGACTCTATGAATGCATTACTAACCTTGAAAAAGAAAAAAAAATCACTGCACATCCTGGCTTACCTGATATTCTAAAAGTGGAGGCCATGAAATATCGAATTGATAAAAGAAAACAACACAATTCAATACTAACTCCCGATCTAAAAAACGCTGCCAAGAACTTCGTAACCATCCTAATATAGTTATAAAAAAGCCGATAAGGCAAATATCTTTGTTGTCCTTAATAAATCCAATTATAATGGAAAACTTCGAAGCATACTTAATTTTTTTGAATTTCGTATAGTCATTAACAAAAACCTACAACTTTACAAACGCAGGTTAACAAACTAATTACAGCAAATAATGCACAAATTGGTAATTATAAACCCCCTCATAATAATTGGCTACCTATATGGCACGATCAAGATACACAAGCCTAATTCTCCTCTCCGACCTATCATATCCCAAATTCCTACTCCCATCTATTCTCTTACAAAAACCTTAAACAAACCATATATTCCAAACAAATATAGTTTTAAATCCACACATAAACTATTGCAAATACTAAGAACGATGCATCTGGAAATTAAAATCATTGCTTCTCCAGATGTACAAAGTTTATTTACTAATGTACTTGTAGCAGAAACAATGGACATAATTATTAACAACATTTACAATAATCCGTCACTCTCTTCTCTTAAAATTAATGAAAAATATTTAAAAAATTATTATTAATCTGTACTACACAAGTACCCTTCTATGACCCCCAACAGTAACATATATACCCAAATAGATGGAGTTGCAATGGGATCAGTCCTCAGACCGATCCTAAGTGAATTCCCATCGATGAAATGTAGCATCCCTCTGCCTGTTTTACAAGTACTTTAATGGTGAATGCTCCAACGAACTGCAAGCACTTGTACCCCCTCAACGTAAATACCCCCGACAACCCCGACAAGCAGCAAGATCCTACCCCTTCACAGTTGAGATCCCTAGTTGTAAGAGAGCCTTCTACTCCAGTAGTTTCTTGCCCAGAACCGCTAGACTTTGGAATTCCTTTCCGAGTTCCTGCTTCCCCAGCTGTATTGACATGCAGAAGTTTAAGTGTAATGTGAACGACATCTTACTGCCCAACTCCCCACATAGTACCCCTATAACTTATGTCCCTGATAGTAGCCCCCTACATCAAAGTGACAATGTGCCTTGTTTGGGGTGAAAATGTAATTAAAAAAATTTTTTTTAATATTGAACCAGATAGTGAAGTGTACCTTCAGCTTCCTTCCACTTTCTCTACTGCCTCTTTTCCACCTCCGCTGTTATCGTCTGCTTTTAGAACTAAAGACAATTTCCCAAACACCCTGCATTTCTCAGAAAAAAAAAATCATTAAAACAAATAATATAATCATATGTTCACAAAAAAAAACAAACATCACATTTATAAAAAAAAAAAAAGTGACAAAAAGTTTCATTTTTTATTTGTTTTTGTTTTCGTAAAAAAAAAAAATTGACCTCCCAAAACCAATACATCTAAAACAACATTTCTCATTGTTTCTTTTCGTTCACGTAAAAAAGAAAAAAAAAAAAAACATAAGACGTTAGACATAAGTTTTCTTTCTGCAAGCATTTCTGCATCGGCATATTACGGTTCTTTCTGTTATCTGCCCGGAAATGCACGCGAAAGTTCGTATTTCTGGCGGTACTAGAAATACATGAGTACCACTCCTTGTATAACACAGAGATCAATTTAGTTCTCCCAAGCCAAACAGCCTCAATATTTTATCACTCACTGCACAATTATTTCGCTCCTAATGTAACCATTGCTAGATGTTACGTCCTTATTATGTTACCTAGCATCTTCTCTCCTTCTCTGATGAGAAGCATTAGGCTTTGAAATACCATGGTATAAAGAATTATCACTTACTCTACACCCCTAAATGATGTATCACCGTTGTTAAATAAATGAATAAATCATATATATATATATATATATATATATATATATTAGTACAGGGTGGCCCACTTAAAAAGTAGCTCAAAAAATGTAGTAAAGAGGAGGAACATTCTTTTATTGTTAAGATGACCTGTAGTGTTATAAAAGATGCTGGAAGTGCTCTCCGTTGATACCTATGCATTTCTGGGCATGTTTAGCAACGTTTGTCTAAGATTGGAGGGAGGACAGTTGTGTTCTTTTACTAAATGTTTGTATATGGCGCTGGTGTTGTTTAAATGCATAGTGAGTCATCGAGACAACGTTGTCGTTCTATGTCCAATGTATGTATTATTCTTATGTTTATTTTGGGAGTTACATTCTCCTTGAGGGCATTTGAACTTATACTGTCTGTAGATCTTCTCTGGTGATTCTCCTGATAGCGTTTGTAATGTTCTCCTTTAGGTAGTCTAGAGCATGAGAATTATTTGCATAAACGTTTTAGTTTTAAAGTCTCCCAAAGATAAAAATCACCTGATGACAAGTCCTGGGAACGTGGTGGCCATAACCTTTTGCTTGTTGTTCTCTCTTCTGCAAACATGTCATGAACTCATGTCAGTGATCTGTGAGACATGTGGCATGTAGCGCCATTTTGTTAGAAAAAGAATTGCATTTTGTCTTGTGGTGTCAGTTGGTCGATAAGAGAAAGATTAGAGAGATCGGGCTAATTTTAAGTGAGCCACCCTGTACATATTTTTATATCGTCATACGCAGCATTTTTTCAATCAAGTAGATTAAATACAATGGAGATACTTTGCTTCATGATTCTTTTCTTGATTTTTTTTGATTTTCCGTTTAATGTTTTTTATATCAAAATTGAAAATATTGATGAAAGTTCCATAGTTATTACGAGCGCTTTCGATTCGACTGCGCATCATTTTCAGGTGTTGAGGAGGTGAAAGTGAGTAGGAAATAAAAAAAATGAAAAGTAAAATATACAAGAAACTGTATTGAGTGATGGAAGGTTAAAAATATATATATATCTATATATCTATAAAAGTGAACGTGTCTGTCTGTCTGTGTACATTTCCCTACGCAATAACTCTGTCAATTTTTAGTCTATAGACTCGAAATTTGAAATACCGGGTACTGAGATTTGTGAAAATCGATGTGACGGGTGTCAGCCAGGAATTTGGCTGTTAAGGGGTCAAATTTCAACGATTTGACCTTTAAGAACTCTACCAAACTCCTCCGACAATTTTGGGTCTAGACACTTGAAATTTTAGATATAGGTTCCTTGAACCTGGATCTAACTTAATAAAGTGATTTGAGCCCGAAACTATAAATTTTAAGGGGTCATAATAGGGTCAAATTAAAAAAAAAATGTACTCTTTTTTTTTTTTTTGCTTAGCATACACCTCCAAACACCCGAGCAACGCCGGGCTGAAATGCTAGTATATATATAAAAGTGGATAAAAAGTCGATTAAAAATCTGAATATTAAAATCAACGAGTCTAAGTCCGTGGGCTAATATTGGCAAAGCCCATCGTTTACGTGCTTCCCCAGACATTTTGACACGTTGTTGCTCTTCCTGAATGCAATGTTATTTATAGTAGGGTGATGGGTTCTAATATAGAATGCTTGGAGAATTTTTAACTTTTTAAAATTATTTTCCGTTGTACGATTTTTGTATTGTCGACAAGGATTTGTCTAAGGTTGGAGGGGGAGACAGGTGTGTTATATTTTTATTTTATTTTTTTTTTACATAGGCATCACCACTTATCAAGGCTAAGAGGTCACTCGAGTATAAGGGTTAAAGAGTGTACAGTAGAAATCGGACAATATAGTAATCGTTAGTAATGGAAATTCAGTAAATTTGTTAACTTATATGGGACAGCTCATCAAAAACTTCTTTACGTTTAGACTTGAAGACAACCATATTGTAGTCGGCTGGAAAGCAGGAAAACGGAAGACAATTCCACAGGCGTGCACTTCTAAGAAAGAAGCTTTGCTCATGGAATCTACGTTTAGGTTTAGGCACAGATAAAGAGTGGTGGGAAATTAGTGATAGTGTTTTCTGCTAGACGAGTGTTTCTTGTGAAAGTCTTGTGAGGGGGGACCATAGATTAGAGCTCAACAGAGCACTTGCCATGAAAATAACGATAACTCGCAACATCTCTTCTGTGAGAAAGGGGTTGCAAGGAAGAGAAAAGGACATCCTGTACGAGGCTACGAAGTTTATTTTGAACTCTATCAAAATTAGTTATTTTATTAAATGTTTGTATATGACGTTGGTGTTGTATAAATGCATAATGAATTGGCTTTGTATGTCCAATGTATGTATTACTCTTATGTTTATTTTGAGGACATTTGAACTTATACACAATATTGGTTTGTTCTAATGTTTTTATAGCCGGGAAGGGGTTGTTTTTAACCACGAGGTTTTGAATTCTAAACTTCTTATAGTAAATAATAAATTTAATTCTATAGTTGCTCTCAATAGAAATTAAGTATGGACAATACTATTGGTTGCCTTTTCTTCAACTCTAAAATTTGGTTGCATTTGGTTTTTGGTAAAACATATTAATAGAGTTGGCATTATGGTGTTGGCTTATGTTATTGTTAGGGTTTTGTAGGGATTGTATGATTAGTTTTATTTGTTCATCAGCAGTACAGTTAGGAAAGTGATTATTGATGAGTGCCTGCTTTATATTTCAATAAGTAATGCCTTTTCTAATGGAGGAGATACGTTTTGTGTGATTTAATAGATTTTTTATTATAGCTATCGCGTACCGTTGTGGGCACTCACTCTTAAAGTTCAGGAGGCTGGAATTTTTGCTGGTTGCTTTTTTTTTGTTTTGTTTTTTTTTGTATGCAGAAGTGTTGGAAGTATTATTAGTATATGGCCGTCAAGAAATGGATTTTTTTTTTTTTTTTGTTATCATTCAATTTTACTGTGAATTATCCTTAAATTCACAGTAAAATTGAATGATAACAAAAAAAAAGCTTTTTGAAAGAGATCTTGAAGTTTGTATATCTGGTCATTATTTTCCACTAAAATAAGTATGTCGTCATCATAGCATACATATATAGGAGGCTTTATATTATTTTTAAATATCTTATTCTCTAGATCTGCCATGTAGAATTCACTTAGGGTCGGTCTAAGGACTGATCCCATTGCAACTCCATCTATTTGGGTATATATGTTACTGTTGGGAGTCATAGAAGAGTATTTGTTTAGTACAGTTGGACTTTTATTAAGTACAATACTTAATAGATTTTTTTTTTTAAGGAGAGTAGAGAACGTTTTGTGGAAGCGTTGTCGACAGCTCCCGTTACTCTCGCTTCTCTTTATTTGTCACTCAGTCCTCATTTTTTTAATGAGTGATTTTTCTGACAAAGGGAGAAGAAAAAGCTGTATTCTAGGTTGGCAGTATTTTGCGCGAACAGTTGGCAGAGTTGGTGGAAATTTTCTGTTTCTATGTCTATCCTTGTAGCCATGTCACTAGTAAGGGTGCTGGAGGTAAACGTTTTGTCTGGGCTGACGTTATCCGCCTGATAGTCAGGGACCCGAACCTTGGATTAACCACTAAGGAGGCTGTCCTATCAGCAGGTGCAAAGTACTGGGGCTGCTGTATTGCCATTTGGTGAATGGATTCTGGACCATGCAGTAGTCTCTGGTGGGGCCTCTCGATGCCATACTAGTGGGTAATTGTTACGGCTTTACCTTATCATGTGCTACAAAAAAAAAAAAATTCTTCGTTACTTTTCTCTCTTTGTTTCCCCTCTCTGTCCTGCTCTAAGCAAGTCTGACGACCTAGTCCACAAACTCCAAAATTCCATCATAACAAGTTTCAATAAAAAATACACGATTAAACCCGGATCTGAAACTTCCAACGTAGACCCCCACTACCATGTCTCCTTCTCCAACATCAGGGGTCTACGTTCTAACCTTCCAGAGGTTGAAGCCCAATTACAGGAGACTAAACCAGACCTTTTATTTTTAAGCGAAACTGGAATTTGATAGACTATTTCCCTAAATGAGTTCGTAATTAAAGGATACTCTAACCTAACTTCCAAATCTGACCCCCAAGATCGCCATGGGCATGGAATATGTGCCTATATAAAAGATGGCTTTCCATGTGGTAGGGACATCTCCAGAGAAGATCCTAACTTTCCCTATATGTGCTTTCGAGTAGCACTAGCTCACACTACGGCATTTATATTTACTCTCTATCGCCCCCATAACAGCGGAGTTACTATCTTTAAAAGCATATCTGAGAAAATTAACCAAGTTCTATGAGCATATCCTTCAGCTAACATTCATGTATGTGGAGACTTCAATGTTCACAATGTGGAATGGTTGACTCATTCAAACAAGACCGATGATGAGGGGAGATTCTGTCATGATTTCTCCATTGCTTATGACCTCACTCAGATTGTTCACGAACCCACCCGTGTGCCCGACAATGACGGCCAGTATGCAAGTCTCCTAGACCTTTTTCTCACAGCTTGCCCTGAACTATGTTCAGTTTCCATTCTGTCTCCTCTTGGATCTTCTGACCACTCAGTTGTATCAATTAAGATAAAAATGAAATGTAATAAGTCCTCAGACGTACCTCTCCATCGTACAGTATATCGATACACTATGGCTGACTGGGATAGTTTCCGTACATTTATATCGGATCTTCCTCTGCGTTCCATGTTTAAAAAGGATGTGTCGTCTATAGTATCAGACCTGACAGAATGGTTAATTGTAGGTATTGACAATTTCATACCCTCGAAAAAGTTCCAGCAAAAACCTAACAGCCAGCTATGGTTTTCTCCAGAATGTGCTGCTGCTATTGCGCACAGAAATCACTTTTTCCACTGCTTCCAACGTAATAGATGTATGGAAACTAAAGCCGTTTTCAGGACTGCCAGCAACCATTGTAAGAAAGTAATAAAGAATGCAAGAGAGTTGTATGCTCAGTCCGTCAAGTCCAAAGTAGCTGAGCAGCGGCTTGGTTCCCACCAGTTTTGGCAAATTGCAAACAGAATCCTGAACAGAAGCGTGTGCTCTATCCCAACTATCATCAATGGACCTGAGTTAATCTCGTCAGCATCAGACAAAGCCAAACTCTTTGCCAAGAACTTTGCAGCCAATTCTACCCTTTGCGACCAAGGCCGCCAACCCCCAATATTTCCTCCTGTATCAGAAAACACACTATGTGATATACAAATATCTGTATGTGATGTTGCCAAGCTAATCAAAAACCTTGATTCCAGTAAAGCAACCGGCCCTGACGGTATTCCAATCATAGTACTCAAAAAACTTCAACCAGAACTAGCACCCATACTTACAAAACTGTTTAAACGTTGTCTTAAGGAGAATTGCTTCCCATCACCCTGGAAAATCTCATCAGTATGCCCTGTATTTAAGAATTCAGGTGATCGTTCATCCCCCTCTCAGTACAGGCCAATAAATCTCCTGTGCGTCATGAGTAAGTTGCTGGAATCTGTGTTAAATAGAGAAGTAATCCACCATCTCAGCAAAAATAACCTTCTTAGTGGCACACAATATGGTTTCCGTTCTGCTAGATCTACAACAGATGTGTTTACAGTTATATCTCATAGGATTAGCAAATCTCTCGACAGAGGCAATCTTTCTAGGGTAATTGCTCTTGACATATCAAAGGCCTTTGATAGGGTATGGAATAAAGGTTTACTTCACAAGATCTCCAGCTACGGTATAGCTGGAAATGTCTTCTCAATTATTAAATCATTTCTCTCTGATAGGTTCATAAGAGTAGTAGTTGATGGCCAATAATCAGAAGCTCACAGTATAAATGCTGGAGTCCCTCAGGGGTCCATCCTGGGCCCAACTCTTTTCCTGATCTACATTAATGATCTTCCAAATCACATCCTTACATCATTCGTAGACATTTTTGCTGACGACACTACCATCTATGGTAGCACATCTAAGACAGTAAACGACCAAGTTCTCTCCGATTCTCTCTCCTCTGATCTTGATCACGTTGTACAATGGGGAAAGGAGTGGCTGGTTACTTTTAATGCATCTAAAACCAAGCTTCTATCTTTACATCATCAACGTTCTCATCCCTATCTGGCATCAATTAAAATGAATGGCTCTCGTCTTGGGGAGGCCTCAAGTTTTGACAGGCTTCTGGGCTTGACCTTTACTCCTGATCTTAAATGGAATACGTACATCAAATCTGTTGCCAAGGCCGCTGGAAAAATGGTCGGATTCTTCTATCGATCCAGTAGATATCTTACTGCTGATGCAATTCCCTATCTATATAAGAGCCAGATACGTCCAAGAATGGAATACTGTTGCCACATATGGGCAGGAGCTGCTAGAAAAGACTTGTCCTGCCTTAATAGAGTTCAAAATAGATTTCGTAGCCTCGTAGGAGATGTCCTTTTCTCTTCCTTGCAACCTCTATCTCACAGAAGAGATGTTGCGAGTTTGTCTCTGCGTTATCGTTATTTTCATAGAAAGTGTTCGACTGAGCTTCAATCTATGGTCCCCCCTCGCCAAACTTTCACAAGAAACACTATACTAGCTGAAAACATTATCAATAATTTTCCCCACTCTTTGTGCCTAAACTGTGCCTAAACCTAAACATAGATTCCATGATCAAAGCTTCTTTCTTTGAACTGCACGCCTATGGAATTGTCTTCCGTTTTCCTGCTTTCCAGCTGTCTATAATATGGTTGTCTTGAAGTCCAACGTGAACAAGTTTCTGATGAGCCGTTCCACTTAAGTTAACAAATTTACCGAACTTCCATTACTATCGATTACTATATTGTCCTTTTGACTACTCTACACTCTTTAACTCTTATCCTTGAGTGGCCTATCGGCCTTGATAAGTGGTGACGCCTATGTAAAAAAAAAAAAAAGTACAGATTAATAATAAGTTTTTAAATATTTTTTATTAATTTTAAGAGAAGGGAGTGACGGATTATTGTAAATGTTGTTAATAATTATGTCCATTGTTTCTGCTACAAGTACATTAATAAAACTTTGTACATCTGGAGAAGCAATGATTTTAATTTCCAGATGCATCGTTTTTAGTATTTGCAATAGTTTATGTGTGGATTTAAAACTATATTTGTTTGGAATATATGGTTTGTTTAAGGTTTTTGTAAGAGAATAGATGGGAGTAGGAATTTGGGATATGATAGGTCGGAGAGGAGAATTAGGTTTGTGTATCTTGATCGTGCCATATAGGTAGCCAGGTTTATAGTCTCCAATTATTTTGAGGGGAGTTGATGATTACCAATTTGCACGTTATTTGCTGTAATTAGTTTTAACCTGTGTAAATTTGTAGGTTTTTATACGAAATTCAAAAAAATTAAGTATGTTTCAAAGTTTTTCATTATAATTGGATTTATTAAGGACAACAAAGATATTTGCTTTTTCGGCTTTTTTTTATAACTATATTAGGATGGTTACGAAGTTCTTGGCAGCGTTTTTTAGATCGGGAGTTAGTATTGAATTGTGTTGTTTTCTTTTATCAATTCGATATTTCATGGCCTCCACTTTTAGAATATCAGGTAAGCCAGGATGTGTAGTGATTTTGTTTTCTTTTTCAAGGTTAGTAATGCATTCATAGAGTCATTCCATCTCAGCTTTTTTGGTTTTGATTGTTAAATTGTTGTGTGAGATAGCAATTAGGTCCAAGATTTAAGAACTCTTTTTGTTGTTCCATAAGTTCGTAATCAGAAAGATTTATGTAAAATTGTGTGTTATTGGGTAATATGATATCACCTCTAATTACAAACACTCGCATCAACTGACTATACAAAAAAATTAAACTCTCTATATAATGGATCTATCATATTACCAAATAACAGAATTTTATATAAATCTATTTTGACCCAATTTTTTATTTTTTTACTTTTGATATACTGACTATATATTGGGTATAATATAATATTAAATAATCAATAGAGAATTGTCTCTATAATAATAAATACGAAATTTACATGAATTAAAATATTTAAGCATATTTTACGACCAAGCCCCCCCCCTAGTAATTATATAAAATATACACAAATCTTGGAGGTTATCTTCCTGATGATTGCTAGATTGCTTCATTCATTCTATTTTTGTTTCTCTTTTTCTTTAAGGAACCGGTAATTTTTTCTGGAGCACTTCGAAATAACTTGGATCCACTTGAACAGTTCGAAGACAAGGAACTTTGGAAAGCATTGGAACTTTCGCATTTAAAGAATTTCGTCAAACAACTGAATGGCCAGCTTGACTACGAATGTGGTGAAGGTGGTAACAATCTCAGGTAAAAAAAAAAAAAAACAACATAAAATTTTTAAGTTAGAGTTAAGATGAAGAAAAACAAACTACAAGAAGAAAGGGAGGTAATTTTCCTTCAACAGCACTTTAACATAAAGATCAACCATAACTTATTCTTTAATCTACTTGTATTTATTTTTTTAAACTTATTGAAATTATAAAAAAAAATTATCCACTGTGTGCACTGTTGTGAATCTGTATCCTATGCCTCGCATCTGTTTATTTTTTCTTAATTTCTGTCTATATTAGGTAGAGTGGAAATTTACAATTAAAATTCAAAGAAAATTCGAGCAAGGCTATGTATCCTATAGGGACTGCCAAAATTCACCACAGAATTACCCCACCCTATATGTAACACGATGTAGCTTTATTATAAACTAGCATGGGTGCCCGGCGTTGCCCGGGTGTTTGGAGGTGTATGTTGAGCAAAAAAAAAAAACGTTCAATTTTTTTTAACTTTGACCCCTATTATGACCCTTTAAAATTTATTGTTTTGGGCTCATATCAAGTTATTAAGTTAGATCCATGTCCAAGGAACCTATATCTAAAATTTCAATTTTTTATACCGAAAATTGGCAGAGGAGTTTGGTAGAGTTCTCAAAGGTCAAATCGTTGAACTTTGACCCCTTAACAGCCAAATTTCTGGCCAAAAACCGATCACATAGATTTTCCCAAATCTCAGTACCCGGTATATCAAATTTCGAGTCTGTAGACTGAAAATTAACAGAGTTATTGCGAAGGAAAATGTACACAGACACACACACACAGACACGTTCACTTTTATAGATATATAGATTAATATTATCGGTACAATTTTTGTATCATTTAAAAGAAGAAGGGCAAAATAAACCAGTAATAATTAAAAAAAATTTTTTTCAGCGAACGAAAATAATGAAATTGCGAGACGAAAATCGTGTTTACATAATTGGCGCTTTAAAATTACGTTTCCATGTAGTAGACATTCCAAATGTGAAAATATACCTGTGTTTAATAAATCTAGCAAAAATCAACTAATGGTTAGATTTTCGTGAAATTTTCGATACTTATCCGTTTTAGAATGAAATTACATATAAAAGGCAGTTTCCATAAAATATATGAGGGGAAATATTTTTTTAGTGTGCCTCCCCCCCCCTCCCATATTTATTTTTTCGAAATTCAAACAAGATTAGTCCTCGCATGAAAAAGCAGGACACAAACTGTTTTGAATAATAATAATAATAATAGAATAACAATAACAAAGACTTTCGCTAGCGAGGACTACTATTGACCATAACCAGTTATACAGTCCTTTTGAAATTTTCATCTCTATTTTTCTCGTTATGTACTGAATATTTGTTAATGAAACCTATATGAAATATGTTACTTATTAAATTTTAAAGATTTTCTATTCAGAAAGAAGTTTTAAAAAATTTAATCTAAAAAAGTTATTTTAAAGTTTTTGTTAAAAAAAATTCAGATTTTCTCATTATTCAGACCTGTATTACAAAGAGGGGATTCCAAAAAATGAGTTGTGGTGTGAGGAGAAATACAAACTGAAACAGAGAGAATATTCAGACCTGTAATAATACAAAGAGGGGGCTGTAAAAATGAGTTGTGGTGTGAGGAGAAATACAAACTGAAATAGAGAAAATATTCAGACCTCTAATAATACAAAGAGGGGGTTCCAAAAAATGAGTTGTGGTGTGAGGAGAAATACAAACTGAAACAGAGAGAATATTCAGACCTGTAATAATACAAAGAGGGGGCTGTAAAAATGAGTTGTGGTGTGAGGAGAAATACCTTGAAATTACGCTGGATTTATTTTATGCAATGTAGATTTTGTTGCAATTTAAAAACATTATCTTTCATCTAGCAATTAATGATATAGATATAAAATTTCCAATGATTTTTTTTTAAATGCAACAGAATGTACATTACATAAATTGATTATAATTGAAAAATAATCGCATTTTTACCAGTTGTTTGGTTGTACTTACCCAGCGTTGTCCCAGATGCAATGAAGTCATTTTAGTTTTTAATCTTTAATTGTTTGCACATTTTGTTAAACTTATATTGGAAAAGAAACAACATTTTAGTTATAAGGTAGACAACTCCTATTATATTGTTCAGTATTAAATATGAGTTATCTCCCCCTGCTGATTTGAAATCCAAGAACACACTTGGCATCTGAAGATAATGTTAGAAGGTAATTCAAACTCTCCTTGGGTGTTTCATATTACTTCAAAGTTCTCAGAAATCAAGTGGCCCCTTTGGGTTAACACTTGATCTCTATGTGAAATACATAGATATTTGAATATTCCATTAAAGTTCTCCTTTACATCTCAAACATTGATTGAGTAAAAAAGTTGAGAACATAATTTTCCTCTCCTCCAAGTAACCATTTATATGTTATAGTAGATCTTTACTTGTAGCCTCTTGGTCTTACTCCAGGACAAGAATTCATCTAGTCTGGAGGATTATCCAGCTTTGTACTTTTACTTAAGGTAATATATATAAAAAGCAAAATGTGTGTATGTATGTATGTATGTATGTAGGTATGTACACTTTTTATGTATGTCCGCAAAAGGCTTTTTTTCGGGGCTGCTCGCTCGGCTCTATCATTCTTAAAACTTTTTATATCACGTTTAAATCATAATATTTACAACTTAACAATGGGGGTCGCTTGTCTATTTAATTTGCCCGACTTTGAAAAGCTAAATATTCCACATTTTTGGATCGTCGAGTGTTGCTTTCATTTTTCAGTATAAAAAAGCGAAACTCAATTCGAATAGACATCTCCTCAGCCCACTGCCAGTGGTCTCCAGAAAGCGATGTAAACGTTTAGTAAATGTCGGTTTTTCACTGTCATATCAGACAGTTGCTTTCATTTCGAGACACTCCTCTAATAAACAGGGGAGCTGCCTTTCCTTCCTCAAAGTTCGGTAAAAACTGTCCCGCACAAAATCTTAACTGCTGAACAGCCATTGCTTACATCATGTTTCAAGGTCAAACATCACGCGACTTAACTTCCTCGCACCTGTCAATTTCACTTTATAAACATTAACTTGCTTATCAATTTCTCTCCCTTCATGGCTGAGATGGTTAGGTGTCTGGCTTTTTTTCCCTTTCGTTTCCACTTTTGCGTCAAGGCTTCAAGGTTCAAGCCTACTTTCTTACTAAAACTTTTTTTTTCTTTTACACCTCCAAACACCTGGTCATGCTTTGATCTACCCCCCGCCCCAACAACAACACACCTTCAAACACCCGAGCAACGCTGGGTACCTCACCCCCGCTAGTCTATAACATAAATCTCACCTGCCTTAAATGTATGTAGTTTGTATGCATGTATGTCTGCCTAAATCTTTTGACAGAGGCGACGGATTTTCATGAGATTGGAATCATTTTGAAGCTTGACCCTTTGAACGACAAATGTCGAAAAATTGGCTAAAAACATTAATTTCTTCACCCTCAACTGGGCACTTTTCTACAAGGAGGAGTGACTTTTACGCTGATATTTTCGAAAGTCATCCCTCTTTTCGATTGACTAGCCTTGATTTAAACATTCGTCACTTCCGGTTTGGCGATGGGTGCAACAGCAAAGACGTCACGCTTTTTTTTTCACATTCTTTTTACCCCTTCGCGGTACGGGTTCGAGCCTGCTTGATATACTACCACTTTTTTTTTTTTTGCTCAACACACACCTCCAAACACCCGGGTAACGCTGAACACCCAGGCTAGTTTCTCATAAAAACCAGTGTAGGTTGACCATAGCAAAGAGATCTTATTTGTGCTGCAAATACTATGTGATGTCAAATATTTAGTCCAGTTTACTTTCAGAGAAAGTATCCTCCTGCCAAGTTGTCCTGACAAACCCTTGTACACAGAAATTTTAGACTCTCGGGAGTGTCTAGTAGACATTCAAGTAAGACGATTTCATGTTTGCATGTACATTATCACAATCCATCTTTTTTAAAAGATGAGAATAACCGATCACTGAAGATGCAATACAAAAAAGTAACTTTTTAAAAATTTTATCTGATATCGTTATTATCAAACATGAAACCTAAACAAAAAAAACACTTTCACAGCTTTCATATAGAATATGTTCTGTCCAAAGATTGTAAAATCTGTGTTCACTCCAGATGTGCATAGAATGGAAATATGTCACAAACTTCAAGTGTTTTGAATATACAGACCTCATAAAAGGGTTAATTTTGAAACTAATTAACCAGAGTACTAAAATAAGTATTTTTTAGTTTGAATAATATTGTAGGAGTAAGCGTTTGCGCCAATGCATCCATAGAACAGAAATATTTTTAGACACACTACAATATATATAAATAGATGAAGGATACAACCATGGAGTTTCCACATGCCCTGCTAGTAATGTACTCTTCTGCCCAAAACAGAATCTACCACTCTATAGTAAAGGGATATATGTATATTTAAATATCAATATAAATCCATTCATTTTCTATACCATTTTTATCATTCATTCAAATTTTATTTCAGTGTTGGTCAGCGACAATTAATCTGTTTGGCAAGAAGTATCCTCCACAAAACAAAAATCCTGATTTTGGATGAAGCCACAGCTGCTGTTGATATGGAAACGGATCGGCTAATCCAAGAAACCATTCAATCACATTTTAAGGACACGACCATTTTAACGATTGCTCATCGCCTTAATACCATCATAGATTATGACAAGTAAGATTTTTTGTATTGCTTTATCAGGTTTATGCAAAAGTCTTTGCCGGTTTGTAGAAGGGCATTTTAAACCATTGTCGTTTATTTTATGCATATTTGTTATTATTTAAAATAGATCACCATGATTAATTTATAATCTTTTTGTTCAGATAATTAAAGTATCATTCATATTTTCCATGTTGACAAAAAAATGACCTTTTTTAGTCAACAGAAACGAAGGCCAGAGGAATAGTTGGCCAAAACGTTGTGAAACAACAACTAATAAAGATGAGAATAATAGTCCGCAATAAATAAAAATTAATATAAATAATACTCATCTCAATACTGAATTCCAATTAAAAAATATATATATAGCATTCAGTACGGACCCGACCATGGAAGATCAGATAATAAATAAACATGGATTTATAAGACAAAAAAATCCAACCTTGATCGCCCTTCGGGTGCCTTGGCGCAGTTGATAGAGACGTTGAATCTCTACGATTCCAGGTGAGAATTGTCTGAAGAAAGCGGTTTCAATCCTACCCAAAGCCACCCAGAGGCTTACTTGGCCAAATCGTGGTGAGACGACCGACAACAACTATGGATGGCAGTAATTGCTGAGAATGCAATTAGGAGATTTGGAGTTCCTATTCCGTCGCGGTTACCACCTTACGAAGTCCAGCAGAATAGTTGGCCGAAACGTTGTTACTAATAAAGATGAGGATAATAGTCCGCAATAAATAAATTAAGAAACGAAGTCATCTTCCATCATGATAATGCTCATTCTCACACAGCACTACTGGAATTTGGTTGAGAAATCTCGCCTCATCTTATATATTCTCTAAACTTAGTTTCCTTATAGTATCACTTAATTCAAGGATTACAAAACCATTTAGATGGCCTTAGGTTAACATGGTGAGAGGAAATCGAACATGAGTTTGATTCATATCTCACACCAAAACCTAAAGTATTTTACAGATGGAATCAATTTACAGAGAGCAAAGGTCGTTCTTGTTATGAATAAAGATTTTCAAAAACACACTTCTTCATTTTTAAGATGAAATTTTAAATCGGCAAAACTTTTGCACTAACCTAATATATGCATATATTTTTTAAATGACAAATCACTGCAATATTTTTAAATATCTAAACGAAAACTCTGTGGCTTTTTTTATAATTTTTGTCTCTTTGTTCACTTGACGATGAACAAAGGTAGAAAGATCCTTTATGATGTTATAAATGAATAACACGGCTCTATAGCATCATCAATTAAAGGTGGGTGGAAAAGACTGAGAAAGTTCCGTTATAACGTTATACATTATGAAAAACTTAAGAATGATGTCATCCGTTAAAGCAGAAAACATATGACCCGTGACCTGAAATTCATATTTTTTTATTGAGTAATTCATACTTTTTTTTAATTAAAAAAAGTATGAATTACTCAATAAAAAAATACCCCAAACAAAGCATAGCGCAACTTTGTATATAGGGGGCTACTATCAGGAAAATAAGTTGCGGGGATACTATGTAGGGAGCTGAGCAGCAAGATGCCTGTTCACATTACACTTGAACTTCTGCATGTCAATACAGTTGGGGAAGCTGGAACCCAGAAAGGAATTCTGAAGTCTTGCAGTTCTGGGGAAGAAACTATTAGAGTAGAAAGCTTTCTTACATCTAGGGATCTCTACTGTGTAGGGGTGAGACTTTGCTGCTTGTCAGGGGTATTTATGTCAAGAGGGTACAAGGGTTTGTAGCTCATTAGAGCATCCACCATTAAAATACTTGTAAAATAGGCAGAGGGATGCAGCATTTCATCAATGGGACAGAGGTTGAAGCTTAGATGACAGTTCAGAACCTATCAGGTTGGTAACTCTCTTTTGAACCCTATCCAGAAGGGAGAGACTAGTAGCAGATGCACCAGCCCAAATATGACAACAATACTCCATACATGGGCGAATGGTGGCCTTATAGAGATACAGGATACTTTCAAGTGTGAGTAACTTTCTAGAGACCGCCACCTTCACAGCAACCTTGGCAATGCTCTTGATGTATCTGTTCCAACTCCTGTTCCCTGTGAACATTAAGCCGAGGAGTTTGAACAAAGTACTTTTGGGTAATGTATCTTTAGCCATAGCTATTAGTGGTTGAGAAAGTTTCTTGTAATTATTAAAGGAAACGAGCTTAGTTTGGCACCATTGAATGTTACTATCCATTTTTTACCATATTACAGACTTGAGATCTTCCTCTAGGGTATCTGTCATTATCATGGTGATGCATTTATTCGTTTTCCCCTCATGCTTATTATAGAGCATGTGTCATCAGCAAACATACCAATCTCAGAGACTATTTTATCAGAGAGGTCATTTATGAATATCAAGAATAATAAAAGTCCAAGGATCAACCCCTGATTTATATCATATTGTTTAAACATATGACCATTAAGGACAACCTGGATTCTTCTCTTATTTAAGAAGGATTTAATTATGTTTAGTATTCGTCCGGTAATACCATAGGATCTGATTTTCATGAGAAGACCATCGTGCCATACACTGTCAAAAACCTTAAATATATCTAGGGCTACTGCTCTTCCCTCCCCTGCCTTATCTAGTGTATAGTATATATGTTTAGAGATTATAGTTAAAATATCTGCAGTAGAACGGGCTTGCCTAAATCCATACTGATGGTCGGACAGAAGTTTAGCAACTGTAAGATGGTTGACTAGAACTTGGTTTATTATGGACTTAAATATTTTGGCAAAATGAGGGAGGAGACTAATGGGGCGATAATTTAGCGGGTCAGTTCTTTCACCAGAATTCTTGTTAACTGGTACCACAGAAACAGTTTTCCAGCAGTCAAGAAAGCATGATTTGTTAAGACATTTGTTGAAGAGTTTTGAGAGAATTGGAGCAACCTCAGCAGAACATTTTTTTTTTTTATTAGTACAGCCGGAATGTAACCAGGTCCATTTACTTTTGATTTTGACTTATAATTTTGTATTCTTCCTTTAAACACAATGTACAATGCTCATTGTTTATATGGCAAGCCAGTACTACTTTTAGTATTTTCCAAATAATTACAAACCATAATAGACAGATCTTAAACCATAATAATAATAGAATTAACAATAATGGTAATAATAAGTGCAACTGTAGTGATAAAAATGATTTTCCACTACAAGAAAAATGTTTCAGCAAGATCATAGTTTATTTAGGAACCAGATTCCCAGAAGATACTGCAAATTTGAAAAAGTTTTCTATTGGTAGTACAAGTACTGGTTTTAAGGTGAACTGCAGTAACCATAAATTATCTTTCAATAACCTCGATAAGAAAGGTGACATCTCTTTATCTAAATGCATAGGATCTCTAAAGCAAAACAATAAGGTGCCTATACTGAATTGGAGCATTTTGAAGAAAGCTTCAATTCCATGTGTTTTCTTTGTCTTAATGAAAAATTACCAATTATTATGTTCTTTGATAGAAATAAACTACAGAATCAAAGAAATGAAATAGGTATTAGCTGTGGACACTTCAAACGGTTGACTCTGTATAAATATGTTAACAACCAAGGAAATTTACCACAACAAACTTTAACTATAAGAACCGGCTATATTACTTTGATCTTTTACTAATTCTAATTAAATTAAGTATTAAGCTAACAAGTTAATAGGTGATTCTAAATATTAAAAAATACAAAATGGCTGTGTAGATGTATAATATAGCAAGTCAATTGAACAAGATAATATTTAATAATCAAATGAGTGGACAAATTGATAAAAACAAAATTCATAGTAAAATTGTTATCAAAGAATAGTATAGTTTATGATTTTTTTTTTTTTTACACGGGCATCACCACATTATCAAGGCCAAGAGGCCACTCGAGGATAAGGGTTAAAGAGTGTACAGTAGAAATTGGACAATATAGTAATCGTTAGTAATGGAAATTCGGTAAATTTGTTAACTTATACGGAACGGCTCATCAAGAACTTGTTTACATTAGACTTGAAGACAACCATATTGTAGTCAGCCGGAAAGCAGGAAAATGGAAGACAATTCCACAGGCGTGCAGTTCTAAGAAAGGCTTCCTACTATGTTTTATGCTGATGAGGATTAATTTGAAATTTTCAGAATTGTTACCATTTAAGTACTGTTTTATGCCATTGTGTGACTTTTCTGTTACTGATAAGTTAAATGCATACTTATATTGTTGTGGATAATTGTTTTTTTTGTTTTTTTAAGTTTTTTACAATTTTTTTGTGCTTGTGTTAGCCATATGTATGGTTGTATAATGATTCATAACATGAGTTTTGACAACTTTTTTCTGTTATTGAAAATTTAGATTAATAATTAGTATTAAATTAATGAGTTTAACAAATACAAATTATGCTAGTTGAGGATTGTGAAGTCAGGAATGCTTAAAAAGTCTTCACTCCCATCCCCATCTACTCTGAACATCTGTTAATATAATCTTGAGAAGAATGTGCATAAAGTTTTGCTGGTATCAACACCTATATCTTTTAACCGTTTTGAACAATTTTAATTGTAACCATGACAGCCCTGCCGTTTTAATGTTTATATAAAGTTTATTAAGTTCTACTGTATATTGAGTACTTTTCGAAAAAAAAATTAGTCTTGTATACATGTGTGTATGTATCTGGCTATCTATATATATAAGTACAAGCATTTAATATATATATATATATATTTATATATATATATATATATTATGCTTACTGTTTTTCCTCTGACAAAAAAGGCCATTATTTGAAACTTCATGGAATGAGGAAATGATTATCTTTACTTTGTATCCCTTGCTCGAGAATAATAAACATTGTAAATTGTAATTTGCAAAATTTTAACTCCCTTTCCTATATATATATATATATATATATATATATATATATAAACATTTATACTAATATACATAGGTATAAGAAAGATTTTGTAGTTTCCTTGAAGCATTGTGCAAAATGTGAAAGGGTTGTGTTTGGGGGCTATAACAATGCAGTTATGGAAACGGTCTACATAGTAAGATATTTCAGGTTTATTGGGTTCCACATTTGATTCATTTTTGAAAGAGTACATGTGGTTTCTGTATCTCTCTTTGAACGTAGTGCTAGCAGATCAGACATAAGTCTTGGTATTATTTGCAGTAGTTGCTCCACATTTGTATACTACATTTGTAGTAAAACAATTTTTGCTTAATGGCCAATTTCTTTGTGTTATAATATATTAGTTCCTTCCTGTGCTCCAGTAATAATCATACAACTCACAGTCCATTCATCTGATTAATTGTTATCCTCGAAATAACTTTTGGCCTTAATAATTAGTGATACATTCGTATTAAATAACATTTTTAAGAGATGATTTTTACTAAAACTGAGCTCATTTTTACTTCTTACTTCTCAATAAACTGCCATATTAACTTTCTAAATTTGTTAACAATAAAAACATTAATGCAAAGATACTTTATTTTATGCACATATTGTCTTTTTCCAGGATTTTGGTTCTCGATAAAGGACGGCTAAGAGAATTTGATACACCAGAAGTATTGCTGAAAGACAGAGATTCTATATTCTATGGAATGGCTAAAAACGCAGGACTGGTTTAATAACGAACCAAATTTAATAATTAGAAAACAGTTTTCCCAAATAACAATTCTAAAGAAATTCATATTTAAATAAATATATGTTTTTTATAATTCGCATATATTCTTTTTTTTAATTATATTTTTTATTTTTCAATATTTGGTGTTTACTCTTTTTAATTATGTCATTCGTTTTGTTATGCTCTCAGTTTTTGTCACATTTTTATTTTCTCAGTGTACGAATACACAAAAAAAAATTATTAATGTAGAACAATAATAAGAGTCTTTTTAAGGAGGTGGGGTTTCTCGGATTTAAAAGCCTTATAGCAGATCTTTTTTTCTGTACTCACAGGGAGACTAGTAAAATTGAAAAGGGGCTTATTAAAACATGGCGAATTCAGAGTGTCTTGTCAATCAGATTTGACCTTAACTGGGTTTGACAGATGTTTATAAAATCCAGCCAGGTCAAAGCAATTGAGGTTGATAGGTGCATTGGACAAGATAAAAGGTCAAATCTACTTGTCCGACACATAGAATGTAAAAATAATATTTCTTTTTCTTGTATCCATGCTTCTCTCAGTCTATCTCTTATCACCATGAGAGAAGATTTGCTTTGCAGTTGAAATCTTGATCTTGTGGTAGTTATTCGTATGAAAGTCAGCTCAGTCATAATTTGTTTTAATTATGTGTTTCTTTGGTAACTAAAATATAAAAATAAATAGTTTATATTTTTATACAAAAAATGTTTGTTCGCTCCTTATTACAAGCATTCAAAAAGCAGCTGATGGTCTCAACCCAGATAATTCTCTGGAGAGAATTAATGAGACTGAAAAGCTAGAAAAGTTGTCAAGCAAGTGATATTATAACTCTTTGATTGAAGGGGATGTACCTATCATTTACCCCAGGTAGCTGATCATACTATGGCCAAGATGTAACAACCCATCTAGAAGCATGCCTATGGCACGGACAGATCACGTTCCACTTCCTGGCAAACAATCATGTTGCATTAATGTTAAGAATTAAAACAACAAAAGATCCTTGAAAAGTATGTTAAGCTTTACCAGTAATTCTCTATAATTGTAAGAAAAGCTTTAGAAAGTAAAAATTTGAGAGTGAATGTTACCAAGACTAAAATGATAATCAGTGGTTGTAATGTTGGAAAGCCCCAGAAAGAGGAAAGTCCCCTTGTTCAGTTGAAAGTATTAAGATAAGCAACTTGTAAGATAATGGAGACGAATGAGAACTCATACTTCGAGAAAGCATATTTGAATGGTGAATTGAGGTTCAGAAGTTTTGTTACCTTTGTGATAGCATTGGAGCATACAAAAGACCTGGTGCTGATATGATAGCAAGAATTACTAGCAGATTCAGTAAGTTCATGGAATTTTTGCCATTACTAACCCAAGAACATTACAACTGTCAACCAAGGGAAGAATCTACCACGTGTGTACGCAGTGTGATGTATGGAAGTGAAACCTGAACAAGATAGCTTAAGAATAGACAATGGAGAAAAATGATATGAGAATGGTATAATGAATGTGACATGTGAGTCTTAAAGACAGGCTTAGATCTGATGACCTCAGTGGAAGATCAAATCTGGAGAGTATAAGAAGATATGAGCAGAACAGAAAGGTTGGTTGGTTTGGTCACATTAAAATTGTAAAAATCGATGGAAGTTTTTGTATCAGTAAATGTGGAACAGTTGAAATAAAGGGGAAATGATAAGGAAGAGAAATAAAGATCTGTCTCGAGCTCAGTTAGTTTGGAAGTCAATTTCTAAAAGCCGTCCAACACATGTCAATATGTAAATCAGATGTGAAACCATATATGATGATGCTGTTGTCACTGTGACAGTGTATACCATCAAGGCCATGCTTGAAAATAAGTAAAGCTAGTCAGATATGAACTTTAGTGGGTTATTTTTTTTTTTAATTTTAATCTTTATACAAAATGGGAAAGAGGGGTTTGAAAGGATAAAAGAAAAAACGATACTTCCATTCATAAAGGAATCAGATAACAAGCAAATCATGCATGCCAACAGGTAAGCATTTAACTCAACACTTAAGTACAATTATATACAAGGTAAGAAGTGAAGATGAAGAAAGTCATAACTTTTTTTTTTTGATTTGGAGGTTTGTTAAATGGAGAAATAAAAAAAAATTTTTAAAACTCTAAAAATTCTGCTTGTGCTGTAATTTATACAAAAATTACAGTTCAGGAAAAACAACAACAGAAAAAAAAAACTGCCATTTTTTTTTTTCTGTTGTAAGTTTTGATTCTCCCATAGCTTAACATGATCTGAGATAGCTGATCATCTTAAATTCAACTTTTAATCATACATATTTGATTATTAGATGTAGCTGTGCACACAAAAAGGAAACTTTATAAAAGATTAATGACATGATAGCTCTGTTAAAAATGCCTTTGAATGCACTCATGATACAAGGAACAAGTTGTACAGAGCGAGTGATAGCACTTTTTGGTAAAGAAAAAAAAAAGAAAAAGTGAGAAACGCAGGTCAGTTTTTGGTTTGAACTGTTTGCATTCACTTTTCGTACTCAAAGACGTAAAATTAGTCTTCCCTATGCTGTCATATTTTTATAAAATATTTTGAAAGATGACAGTGTTCAGGAGTGAGTATGTATTTACATAAACCATACTCCCATAATTAATCTATACAGGCAGAAGTGTCAAAACAATACAGCTGTTACTGTCATTAGCAACCCTGACAGAGTCATATCACAATAAATCTGCTGGAATTTGGTAAAAGTTAAGATTTTCTGTTGAAAATTTTTAATTAAGAATGCGCTAGAAATTCCAAAAGAATGGCAGCCGTGTTTACAAACAGTAAAATCAAACTTAACTGAAATTAAGAAAATTGGTTAAAAGATCAAAGTGTGCTATCTATTCTAATACTACACGCCATCTTTTATGTTTTGTTCAATGAAAGAGAAATCCTAGGCAAAGGCAATTTTTATTTTGTCCCAATCTAGAAGAAACTGGATTTTCTCCACCTTAACAAGTAACTTTACATGCAACCCTGTCCTTGTAGAGAGGCAAATAAAAAGAAACAATCAAGTTACTCAGTACATAAATTTGGATGTAAAGGAATATTTAAATTATTCAAACTACTATGCTCATTTGTTTATTACATTCACAAGGTTTCAGTCTTCTTCAACTGCATCATGACAACAGCTGAAACGTTGTGAATATAATAATCAAGATGGAAATAGTAATCCGAATTATCCAAATAGAAATTCTTAATTGTCCTCTAAAAAATCTGTAAAACAATATGGAATAATACTTATTCATAAAAAACTGCTAAACGCTACGAAGGGTGTGCAATAAGTAATGCCCCTGACCCACTTCCAGTTGTCTGATCTAGCTGAAATTTTGCATGTGAAATGAATTATATCTCTACGGATTATGTGGCAAATTACAGCTTTGAACTAATTGTGGTTTCTGTTTTACAGGTGTTTGAACTGAGTCAGGTGTGAAATTGAGCCTGTTGAATGTCGAGCAGTGATCCGATTTTTGTATTTGAAAGGACGCACATCACCGGAGACTTTTGATGAAATGAAAGAAACTTATGGTGATAATACCCCATCATATGACCTTGTAAAACGCTGGCATCGTGAATTCAAACATGGCCGGAAGTCTGTGGAAACAGCTCCCAGACCTGGTCGCCCCCCCCTTCTGCCATTGATAAGGCATCTGTCCGTCAAGTTGAGGATGCCATTTTGGAAGATCGGTGCATTACTATTCACCAAATAGCCCAAGATGTCAAGATTAGTACTGGGTCTGTGGAAAATATCATTCATGACCATTTGCATATGCATAAGGTGTCTGCCAGATGGATTCCCAGGTGGCTCACACCATTCCAGAAGCGAGAACGTGTTGAGTGCTCGAAGATGAATTTGGAGATATGCCAAGAAGAATGAGTCAAAGTTTTTCAAAAGACTGATTACATAGGATGAAACCTGGGTCCATCACTATGATCCAGAGACCAAAGCCCAGTCAATGCAGTGGAAGCACTTGGACTCACCACCTCCAAAGAAGGCAAGGATGCAGTCCTCCGCTGGCAAGATCATGCTCACAGTCTTCTGGGACCAGGATGGAGTAGTGATGACAGATTTCCTGGCAAAGGGTACCACAATTACAGGAGCCTATGAGGAAATTAAGGGAAGCTATCAAAATCAAGAGGCGGGGCAAAATCAGCAAAGGTACCCTCCACTGTAGGACAATGCTCCGGTCCACAACTCGCATGTCGCCAGATCAGAAGCATGGGCGTATGGTTATGAAATTTACCCCCATCCTCCCTACTCTCCTGACCTTGCACCCTCTGACTTTCACCTCTTCCCAGCCATGAAGTTGTTTTTGAAAGGAAGGTGTTTCCCAGATGTTGCAGCCTTGATTTCTGAAGTCACGTCGTGGTTGGAGGAGCAACCTGGGGTGTTCTACAAAAACGGTCTCCAGAGCTGCATCAAACGATGGGAGAAATGCATAACTCTGGGTGGTTCCTATGTAGAGAAAGACTAATAACTGTGCCAAGTTTCGTTGCTCTACTGCTATGGAAAGTGGGTCAGGGGCATTACTTATTGCACGCTCCTCGTAAATAACTATATATTAAAAAACTGTAATCATTAAAATTTGTATACATTTTTTGTTAAAAAGAAAATCAGTAAAATATTAAAATGCAATTGTAGGTAACACTTTTTTACATTGTTTAAAATTGAATAATTTAAAATTAATTTTTTTTTTTTTTTTTTAATTAGTAACTGATGTTAATTTTGCTAATACTGCATTTTTTTTTTTCAGGATATTTTTTTTTTTTAATTTTCAAAATTGTATAAAAAAAAAAGAAAAAGCTTCACTTAATCTTTCTCTACCTCCAAATCAAAAAAATTAAAAACAAAAACTTTAGATATGAACATGGTTAAAAAAAAAATGATCAGTTAAAAAAATATATTCTTCGAAACGTTTTTTTTTTTTGTTTTTGTTCTTGGGAAGGAACACATTAGTGAGAGTATTGTGTGTGTGTATCTATATATATATATATATATATATATATAGAGAGAGAGAGAGAGGAGTGTGTGTGTGTGTGTGTGTGTGTGTGTGTGTGTGTGTGTATATATAGATATATTAGTTGTATTCAAATTCAAGCCCTTTAAACTCAATTGATGATTCTAAGGTTATAATACGTAATTCTAGAGCCATTATAAATTAAAGTATTTTCTAACAAACCAAAAACATTTTGTTTCAAGGAAATTTGTTTTTAATTGCTGTTTCATTATCAGCACAATGATCATTTTCAGAAATACGAAAAAAAAAATTTAAAAATGGTGCCTTTTAAAGTTTTTTAGCATGTTCATCAGAAGGTAATTGGAGAAATGTAAAAAAATTTTTTTGCATTTCTGAAGATTCATCCTATCTATAAGATTCAAACTTTGTGGACCCCCCCCCCCCCAAAAAAAACTAATATTTTGATTGTATGGCGGTGATGGTGAAACAGCAATTAGACAAATTAGCTGGATACTAGATTTTTTTGTTTTATCACAAAGTAATTCAATTTATGTGTGTGTGTGTGTGCGTGTGCAAAGATGTTGTATACAAATCACTGTAATAATTAACAGAGTGCAGCATGTATAAAATATTAGTGCAAATGTTTTGTTGTAGCCATACAACAAGATTTGTCTTTTCTTTAATAAAAAAACTCTGAGCTTTTTTTTTTTGATGAGGACATAAAGTAGATAATATAAAATATGAAAAATCAAAAATGGAATTTTTTTTTTTTTTGCATCAGATCAAAAGGACAATGTTCGGCTGAGATCTTGATGCAGGGTTTCAATTCTAGCTCCAATCTCAGCACAGTCGGTGGTATTGTGTGCTCGTTTAGCGCAAGG
This sequence comes from Euprymna scolopes, assembly GCF_053919585.1. Lineage (NCBI taxonomy): Eukaryota > Metazoa > Mollusca > Cephalopoda > Sepiida > Sepiolidae > Euprymna > Euprymna scolopes. Next base: position 74,884,367 of record NC_136487.1, on the reverse strand, counting down.
GCATTTATTATTATTATTATTATAATTACAGAATATGACAGTCAGATAAGAGGTGTTGCTAGTCTTGTAAAGTATCCTGGGTTCAGATATTATAAAAGTTGGTATCGATCAAGGGTGTATGTGTGTTTGTGGAGAGGAGGAGGGAGATCTGCCCTTATCACAGTCATCAGCTCTGCGTCCACTGAGATGGCAAAGAACAAACAAAAAAAGACTCTTTCCATTTGGAAACAAGTTGTATTCATTCTGATTAAAATATAAGAAATAATTTCCTTGAGAAAATGCATCTGTCATTCAAGTTGTGATGAAGAATCTTTTTCCTCGTGAGAATTATCATTTGGCAGGCAGAGGTTGCTACGACGATGGTTAACTGTTTCAGATACAGGATCCAGAACTTCAACTTCCTCATCGTCATCGTTGTTGTTCTCATCATCTTGGATATTGTCAACTTTAGTGTTACTAGAAATAGCATTCGTAATGGTGGGAGTAGTGAAGATTGTTGTTGTGTTGGTGTTGTTGTTAAGGTTCTTGCTGTTTGCATCGTTGCTGCTGTCAATGATGATTGACGTGTGTCCAGGTGAATTGGAAAGAGAACAATGTGCAGGTACTTGTTGAGATTGCAACCTTTCAAGCGACACTGCGAGTTGACCATCAGCAGTTACAACTGAAAAATAGAAAAAAAAAATTGTATTAACAAAAAAAATTTTTTTTTAAATACTGCTGTAATTTTAACTTATTTTATTTATTCTCATCTATGCCAATCTAAATTCTATTCTAGGTCTTTTATTATTATTTTTTTTATGTAATGGTAAACTTGAGAGACCTGATAGGGATAGATTAGTTTGTTAATCAATTCGTAAAAGCTACCCGAAACATGTCAGTGTGTAAAGTAGACATTTTATATGCTGGCATGTGTTGGGTGGCTTTTACGAATTGAAAGCTGATGATGCCAATAGCGATGATGATGCTGTGTACATAAGCAGACAATATATAATTTCTTCAATTTCAAAGAAAAATATATAAAAATATGCAGATCAAATATTTCATCATATAGACTGTAAAATGTCATAAATCCATTCCTTTACCATTTTGTAAGAGAAAAAAAAAGGTTACCGTATGTTTTTATTATAAACTAGCAGGGTTACCTGATGTTGGCTGGGGCCACTAAAAACAAAATAGAAGAGGTTAAAAAGTGTGACACATTTTTATTAACCATTCTATCTCTGTCTTATCCCTCCTCCCCTGTTTCCTCCCACCATTTTTACAACTCATTCTTACCATATAGAGTAAAAAACAAAATAAAACCGAGAACATCTCTAGATCACTAGTGAAACCACCCAAGTAAAATTAAGGAAAGCTTCAGAGCATTACTAAAACCACCCTTTTTGAGTTTTTTGCATCCCACCTCCCAATGGAGAGGAATGATGTTGATAACGACAAAAGTCAAAAGAGAACGTTAAGAAACAATAAATAAAATCTAGAGTTCAAATGAGTTATCATCGTCTTTCCAAATTAGTACATAAGATCTAAAATGCCTGAAAAACTGATCCCTTCTTTAACAAAACCTGGCCTTGTTGATCCTTAAAGAACAAATAAGTTTCTTTTAATTTTAGGTATTATTCATCCAGAGCAATGCCAATCAAGAATAGTCCAACTTTGTGGTTTTAGCTGAACACACACACACACAATTGCCTTTAATATAATAGATTTCAAATTTGGAAAAAATCTAACAATACAAAGTTTTATAGCGACAAATATGATGACTTAAGATAGAAAACGGTTTAATCTATGTAATTAAATCACCTTGCACATCAGATGAAGGAAAGGCAGCAAATTATTTGGTTTCATAGGTATTGGGTGGCTTGAAAGCTGATGATGCCAATAATGATGATGATGATGTGTACATAATCAGACAATATATAATTTCTTCACTTTCAAAGAAAAATATATAAAAATATATGCAGATCAATTTCTCTTTTCTATCTCTCTCTTATCCCTGCTTCCCTGTTTTCCCCCACCATTTTTACAACTTAGGCCACCCGAGGATAAGTGTCTATGAGATTGTCAGTTAAATGATGAAAAATCCTATGAGAGGATTGAAAACGATGAATGAAACTGACACAATTTGTTTATTTTAGTATTTTTTGATATTGAACTTGAAGACGACCATGGGGTAGTATGCAGGGAAATCTGTTCTATGAATGAAGAGTTCTTGGAAATAAACTGTCCATAACAATGGGCTTCTGCTAAGGATTCTCCTTTTTTTTCTCTCTGCTTAGAATTTCATAGTACTTTTGTTCTATGCTGGTCACTGCAAGAAATTAGCCTGTGTTGTTAGATATTTTTTCCTAGCGATCATCTTACTATTTTTATCTAATATCTACACCTTGATGAACCATCGACATCTTGAATTCCATTCATTGCAGCTGGAAGCTGGCTGAGGAAGAATATGAACAACATCACATATCACAAATATTAATTCAATTCTGAAAACTGTCATTTGTGTTGGTTAGTTGCATTAGATTCCAAGAAACTTTTCATAACCATCATGATGCAGTACGCATTCTTTCTTTATATAGCAATGAGTTACCATTTGCCGAGGCCAAAGGCCACTCGAGGATAAGTGTTTATGAGATTGTCAGTTGAATGATGAACAATCCTATGAGAGGATTAAAAACGATGAATGAAACTGACACAATTTGTTTATTTTAGTATTTTTTGATATTGAACTTGAAGACGACCATGGGGTAGTATGCAGGGAAATCTGTTCTATGAATGAAGAGTTCTTGGAAATAAACTGTCCATAAAATTAATGAGATTTTCGGTTGGATGATGAACAATATGATGTAAGGAATGATAGCAATGAACGGAATGGACAAAATTTGATTACTTAAGAAGATAACTCAACAAATATTTGTTTAACATCATTATACTTAAAGATGACCAGAGAAGCAGTTCTATAGTAAAATGTTCTACAGATGTGAAATTTTCAGAAACAAACTCTGTTCATGAAAATTCTGTTTTCTTTTAGTGTAACAAGAAGAGTTCTTGCTGTCAGTGTTTTACAGAGAAGAACCAGAGATTGGATCTCAGTTGAGAACTTTTCATAGAAATAACAATAAAGTAGACACAGACTAGCCACGTTTTTTTCTGTGAAATGAGTTGCAAGGAAGAGAGAAGATCATCATTCACTCAATCGTTAACTCATCAAATCCAATTTGGGAGATATGTTCTCTGAACACTCTTGCTCCAAATTATGTACCAAATGATTTTATCCAAGTGAAAACAAAAGATGGTAAATTTGTAGTCATTATTTACTTATGTCTCCACAAGGACAGTTTTTAAAATTTTTTTTTTAATTCCATTTTCACCCCAAACAAGGCACAGTGCCACTTTGATGCAGGGGGCTACTATCGGGGACATAAGTTGCAGGGATATTATTTAAGGAGTTAAGCAGCAAGATGTCTGTTCACATTACAATTGAACTTCTGCATATCTTGAGAAAGCAGGAACCCAGAAGCGAGTTCCAAGATCTAGCAGTTCTGGAGAAGAAACTATTAGAGCAGAAGGCTTTCTTACATTTAGGTATCTCTACTGTGTATGGATTTTGCTGCTTGTCGGGTTCGCCAGGAGTATTTACGTCAAGAGGGTACGAGGGCTTGTAGTTTGTTGGAGCATCCACCATTAAAATAGAACAGACAGAGGGATGCAATATTTCATTGATGGGACATTGGCTGAAGCTTAGCTGACAGTTCGGAACCAATTAGATTGGCGACTCTCTTTTGAACCATATCTAGGAGTGAGAGACTAGTAGCAGATGCACCAGCCCAAATGTGACAACAATACTCCATACATAGGCGAATGGTGGCCTTGTAGAGGTACAGGATACTTTCAGGCATAAATAACTTTCTAGCCCACCTTCCTCGCGGTGGTCCTGGCAATTCTCTCAATATATCTGTTCCAACTCATGTTCCTTGTGAATGGTAAGCCGAGGAATTTGAAAGAAGTACTTTAGATACAGAGCCAGTTTTAATGTGAGGAATATCCAGCTCCCCAACATGGGACAGTCTGGATTGAGACAAAAATAGAAATTACTTCAGTTTAGACAAATTTTCTACTTCACAACCCAAAAAAAAAAAAAAAAAAATGATGTATCAGAACAGATATTGCATTTTGTTCTTACCCAAAAAGCCTAGTTTCCTTCGGGTTCCTGACTAAAGCAGGCAATCAATCAATTTGATTGAAAAATGATCGATTTCACTGATTTTGATGAGAATAAAAGGTGACTTTAACATTTGTTGATCTCCATTCAATCCTGAGTAACGTCTGGTCTCTCAGCTAGTGTAGGATATGCACGGAAACAAGCCCCCCTTCCACCTCACTTCCCTGCTAAAAACTGGTATTGACTTACTGGCAGTCGAAGTAGTTGCTGTTGGTGCTACAGAGAGCATTACTAAGTGTTGTTGATTGGACGGTTGATTGTTAGCGACTAAAGAGGTACTGTCATTGGAACCTGCCCCACCACCAACACTGCAGCCGCCTGGAGATAAAGGACTGGAATTCTCTGAAAGGTCACCTTCATGGGAAGAAGGCATTTGAGGGCGGAGGTTGGCAATGTTGTCTGGCCAAAATCTCTGTAGAGGTCGGTTCTGGAGTTTGTTCTTTTTCATTTTGGCTTGATCAGGGTTGCTAGCATCCAACATGGGCTGAAGGATACGTCGACGTGCATTGATGAACCTGAAAAAAGAAAAATATATACATTTTTTTTTTTTTAAATATTAAGATATATTATACATTCTGTTAAAATTCTAATTCTTTGAAATTTAATAGTAATTGAAGATGTCTAATATAACTAAAAACATTTACATATAACTGGTAGTATTTAGTAATTATTTTCCTTGAAGTGAAGATCTATTGCTGGTCAGATTAAACTTCAAATTCATATTTACAATTTTAAAAGTTTTACAAGTTTAAAAAATAACATTTGCAACATGAGATCAAATAATCCAAAAACAGTAAGCATGGTTGTGTTCTTAAAAATACTATGTGTCGACGCTGCTTTTTTTTTCAAACAAAATCTGTAAAACTGTAAATGAATTTAACAAAAACCCATTTGTGTTTATTTAATTATTTTAAATCTAAAAAATGTTCATAAAAATATTTTCCTATTTAAAGTTTTTTCAAGGTGCATTCTTCCTTGAGATATTCTTTCTTTAATTTTACTTTTATTTTATGAAATAAGGAAATCTATTTAAAAAATGAATTTTGATTCTTTACATTCAAATTTATTCCAGTTATTTTATGCACCTAACTGATAATTACCTCTAGTGATCCCAAATGGAATTAAAGGGAAATTTCGATGATGTTTTTAGATTCTGTGAAAAAGTTAACTTTCATTGAAACTCATTTGAATGTTCTGTTAATATACTGATTTCTATAATAATGAGTTTATATAACACATTTATAAGTCTTATTTTATAGGAAAAAATTAATGAAAATTTCACTGTTGAAAGCCCTGGAAACATGATATTATTCAACAAATATTTGACGCACATTGTGCTGTATGAGTTAAAAAAAAATGATTGTGTAGCTGAAACAATTCAAAATATTCACTTATAAAGAAGAACGACTAAATGAAAGAACATGCAAAAGATGGTTTACAACATTGGAAATGAAAAGTTTGCCCTTGAATATTAAAGTAACATCGTCTTTATGAGTGATAAAACACGAAGATGAAGAAATAAATTGAATGAATCTCTGTATAGATCAACAAATATAATTATTATATAATTACAGCTAAAAAAGAATTACTTTATAATGAGGACATTATTAATTATAGTCGTTAAGTGAAACGTCCATTGATATTTGTCGGGTTGCCAAATGCAAGAGATATAACTCTGCTTTCCAAAATGGACAACAAAGTGCAATGAATTACCTCCCTTCCTAATACAAACGCTTTAATTATTATTCTTAGTCGGAAATCCGATTCCACCTAACAAACATAAAGACTGATTAAAGCATCCAGCTGAGTTAATATTTAAAATACTGGTTTCTCAGAGAAATGCTATTCTATTTTCCTGTTATCTTGTTCATGATTAAGATAAGGATGGAATTAATTTTCGAAAAAGAAAGGAAAAATAATGGTACTCACCAATTGTTGACTTGCAGCAGAGTCAGGTTTGTTTGGGCAGAAATTTGTCTTTTTTCATCTTCTGTAGGGTAGGGATGCTAAGATAACAGAATTTGAAAGAACAAAAATCAAATTTAAAGATGAATCAATTATCTTGTCAGGATTGTTTGTCAGTAACTTGACATAATTTACTACTGATCCGATCCTCTTGAAAAATTTCACCATTCTTTTTTTTTTTTTTTATTGTGCTCCAAGAAAATCCCTATTAATGTTAGAAAGTTATCTTGACCTGAATCCAAAACTGAAAACTTTCTGGAAGGATTTTTCAACATTCTAAGATCGGGTATTTTCAATTTGATACATATATCTTGGAAACTGTCATACACAAAAAAAAAAAAAAAAATGAGCACCATTCTCAACCACATTAAGCCTAACAAAATAGAGCATTCAAATACAAATACCACTAGATCAGATGGGCAAATATTCACTTTTAAAAACTTATATATAGATAATAAAATCTTCTAAATAAATATAGAAATGAACACCTACCACAAATTTATACAGAATGATGGATGAAGTCAAGTTGAATATTGATGAGACATAGATAAGCTATACACTCTCCTATCAATATTATTAATTTTTACTCTTCAATTCCAGCTACAATTTCTGGTTATATATAAAAGGCACTTTGTGTGTATGAGTGCGAGTTCGTTTAACATGGACTAGAAAATGGTTGGTCCGATTTTTTTTAACATTTCACACAAATGTACTTTACATGGCCGAGAGTGTTCTTAGATAGGTTTTGTATTGAAATACCTCCAATAAGTACCAACAATCGATAATCAAAAAAATCTGATTAAGAAGGAAGAGTTCAATTTTCAATGTTAACACTTTTATACAGCCTAACATCACAAGTGCATTTGAGAAGTTTTATGACCGCACAAGCAGAAGTGTCTGGCATATAAAATCAACAATAGATTATTTGATAAAACAGGAGCACATTCAAAATGAATGTTTGTGCTTAGAGCCCACCAGAACCATGATTATTGACTTTTGTATTTTAAACTTTAATTCAAGCCATTATATAAGATAATTTTATAAAATCAATAGAAGTTCTCTACAGTGCAATGTAGATGACAATTTATTGTGAACTAAGTCATTGTTGGAAAGCATGTGAAGCTTCCTCTAGGTGCACTGCAGTGGGTTCCTGACTAAAGCAGGCAATCAATCAATTTGATTAAAAAATGATCGATTTCACTGATTTGGATCATAATAAAAGGTGATTTTAACATTTGTTGATCTCCATTCAATCCTGAGTAACGTCAGGTCTCCCGGCTAGTGTAGGATAAAAATGGAAATTCTTATCATATTAAAACCAGCAAGATGCTTATCTGCTGCTCATTTGAGTTGATCCAGAATGTAGTGGCAGATGTAAGATATAGAGTTACTTCCCCTTACACCAACAACTGCACTTGCTGCCATGGTTTAAAAAGTGAGTTGTTTATATTTATTGAATATATGGAACTACATGTGTTGGTAACAAGATCTAAAACTCATCACATGAGATTAAAAAAAAAAAAAAAAAAAAAAACAATGTAGTAAATAGCAGAAAGAATAGTATATTCATTTTTTGTTTAATCATTTCTAAGTAAATTATTTCCAATTCAAACTCCTACTTACCACAATATGTTGGAAGAGCCAGGATTTCATAATTTTAGTGGCTGTCTTGGGTAAAATTCCTCTTTTTGTTTTTCTTTTAGATGATATGTCCTCATCATCAGAACTCATTTGAGAAAGTGAATTTGTAGCAATGGAAGCAATTTGGGCTGACACTGAAATTATTCAAATGTAATATGCAGATGTAGAAAAGGGGAAAAAATGTGTAAAAGACATAGATTAATTGTTGTATTATTTCGATTATTAGGACTACCTTTCTCATCTTAGTTGCTATATTCACAATGTTTTAACAATTGGAACCGTTGATCTTCACGTGCATCTTTTTGAACTTGAAAAAAACTAATACTCAGAAATTGTTATATCAAACTTGAGAACTTATATGACAGAAATGTTGTGAATATAATAACCAAGCTGAGAATAACAGTCCAAAAAATGAAAATTATCAATCCTCATTTCAAAACATAACAATGTGGTAACATTCAATGCTGCCAAGGTTAAACTCGTTTCCTTCAATAATTACAAGAAACCTTCTCAACCACCAATAGCTATGGCTAAATATACAAAAAGTACTTTGTTCAAACTCCTCAGCTTAACATTCACAGGGAACATGAGTTGGAACAGATACATTAAGAGCATTGCTAAGGCTGCTGCAAAGAAGGTGGACTCTCTCTACCGTGCTAGAAAGTTACTTATGCCTAAGAGTATAGGGCACCCATTCACCCATGTATAGAGTATTGCTGGTGCATTTGCTACTAGTCTCTCCCACCTAGACAGAGTTCAAAAGAGTGTCACCAACCTGATGGGTCCTGAATTGTCATCTAAGCTTCAACCTCTATCCCATCGACAAAATGTTGCATCCCCCTGCCTGCTTTACAAGTATTTTAATGGTGGATGTTCCAACGAACAACAAGCCCTTGTATCTCCTTGACGTAAATACCCGACAAGCAGCAAAATCCCACCCCTACACAGTAGAGATCCCTAGATGTAAGAGAGCCTTCTACTCTAATAATTTCTTCCCCAGAACTGCTAGACTTTGGAATTCTTTTCCGGGTTCCTGCTTCCCCAACTGTACTGACATGCAGAAGTTCAAGTGTAATGTGGACAGACACCTTGCTGCTCAACTCCTTACACAGTATCCATGCAATTTATGTCCCTGATAGTAGCCCCCTACATCAAAGTGGCACTGTGCCTTGTTTAGGGTGAAAATGTAATAAAAAAAATAAAATAAAAATAACACTAAATGCTATTCAGATACAAATCCAAATGTGGGTAGAAGATTGCATTATTTTTCACGTGTTAACAGTGTTTATTACATTGTTTTAAAAGAAAATATATTTATTGAATGCAATTAACACTTTATTCTACTGAAAACACAAAGTTGATTTGTGCGCATCTGCTTTATGGTATATCAAACAGCTTTGATTTATTTAATGCAGAATCATAATATCTAGTGCAAAACCATTGCATATGATTATTTCAACACTGCAATAGCTGTAGTGAGGGGGTTACCTTCATACCTTTCTCAACAATATTAGTAGTTAAATAACAATAATAGTTCTGTAAGAGCTGATTCCATAGTCCATAATGGAATCCGTTAGTTTAATTCTGGTATAGAGTTACCATCAGTTAAAGAAAAAGTTGAATAAATTTAGTTAGCAGTTAACATTTTATATATATGTATATATATATATATATATATATATATATATATATATATATATATATAGCTGTTTCTACTTGGTAATGCTTGGAATACTGAAATCATTGACGTTTTTAAATTTTATTTGTTTGCACATTTTTAAGCTTAAAATTGACAACTCCTACTAGATTGTAATTTTTTACTAAAACAGTTTCTTTACAACTTTCACTTTGTGATAGCAGAAGTCCTGCCAAATCTTGCTGGTGTATACCGAGGAAATGTCCCTTCTGATTAATACTTATGTAATTCCAATTTAATTTTAAAACTCTGCATAAAAAATAACTAGTCTTTACTGTGAAATGATTCTTTTTTCCAAATGGTTTTATTATAAATAAAATATGTTACAACCCAAATATATTTTTTATAGTCTTTAGAAATTATTTTTCCATATATATTTTAAAAGGTTGCATAAAAAATAGTCTTTACTTTGAAATTTAAAATAAAAGAATTTTTTCAAAGTAAAGACTAAAAAAATATATTTTGCTTATAACATATTTTATTCCCAATAAAATAATTCTGTAAAAGAAACGTTATATTATAAAATACAAGATCTCCATCGAGCCTATAATAACAACATAAACAAAGTACAACTTACATCAGCAGGAGCCAAGATGCCCAAACAGCAGTAGCAGCCAATGATAACAACAATGACAACATACAAGTAAAGATGGCGCCGACTTGTGTTTCACTTCGACATTCAATCAACTGCTAATAATGCATTAAGTTGTCGGAAACTATGTTTTTCATACGCATCCTTCCGCTATGATATATAGTTCATTATAGTGTAGAATTATTGGGCAAAGCACATTGCCCAAGAAAATAACTACACTAAGAGAGACAAGGTTAAGAAAAAATCCGACAGATTAGATATGTGGTAAAATATCTACAAAAAGAACTACGTGACAAACTTAATATGAATTTTCCCACAGACATACCAAGTTTAAATGGAAATAACAAAACACGGATTCAGGAGAACAAGCATCCCTTAACAACAATGGATACCAGACAACAAAACACAATGGCAGACTAAGTGTTTCTACCGATTGCAACGCAAGCCAGTGTCTAGTGCTATGTTTGCATCTCTCATATATAAAGGCTGCGTCATCAACTATCAGCAGCAATTAGTGGTAGCAATCACCTGAACGTCTCATGTGAATTACCTTCTAATAGCAGCAGTAAACAAGAACGCCTTCGCCCTTTCTTTCTCTGACAGTGACATCAACAAATAACGCAAAAGCCGTCATCCTTTCTTTTCTCATAGCAGCAAAAGCCAATCGCACAACGACGGCAACAAGCATTACAATTACAGGATTTTCTAATTCTTTTCTCAAAACTTTTTGTTAACAAAGAATATTTTTAATTAATTACGATTGAACTAACTTTGATGTTACAGGACTTTTCTATCTCGTTTCCAAATTTCAAATTAACTAACCCTGATGCCACAAGACTTTCTATGTTTCCTTCTCCAAACTTTTTTTTTTTAGCAAACACAATTCTATTTAACTCCAGTCTGAACATTTCGGAACTTTCTTATCAGCAAGAGGATTTTTCATTCAATATATTTCATCAATAAATATTTAATTTAAATTCCCCCACCCCAAAAAAATGAAGTAAAAAAACGGAAAGAAACTGAGGCATGTTTATTTCTTGAAAGTAAGAAAAAAAAAATACTCTAGCTGAGATCGAAATCAAAACCTAAAGACAGTGAGTCAAGTATGATAACCTAGGCCAGCTTGCCACAATCTTTAAAAAGTGTTTTCAAACCTACTTATTCTTAACATGAAGCTGTCATATGAATGATTTGTGCATGTAGTCGTGAAACAGTTGATAAACAGATAAAATCCGATGATCCCCCAAATACCAATTTTTCAATTTTGACCCCTTAGTAGCCCTTTTTTCTGGATGAAAGAAGATTAAAAAGTTTTCCACATGTCTGAATACTCTATATACCAAATTTTAAGTCTATAGATCAAAAATTTGTTGAGTATATATGGTAAAGAAGTGTCCTCTCTCTCTCTCTCTCTCTCTCTCACACATTCTCACTTATATAGATATACTAACAGTTTAGCCCGGCTTTGCTTGGGCCCTATATACTGTTCATAACTTGCCCTACGTGTGAATACATTTTATGTAAGATTTCAAATGTTTAGACCAAAAATTGTCTGAGTAATTTCGTAGAGACCGCAGAGGTAAATTTTTTTTAACTTTGACCCCAATTTTGACCTCTTAACATTTATTATTTTGATCTCAAATGAAAATAAAAAGTTTTACCAATGTCCAAGTTACCTACATCTAAAATTTAAAGTCTTTAGACCTAAAATTGGTGGAGAAATTTAGTAGAATCTGCAAAGGTCAACTCTTTCAACTTTGACCTTTTGGTAGCCAAATTTTTGCCCCGAAACTGATTAAAATGCTTGCAGCATGTCTGAATACCCGTTATGTATAAATTTTAAATATTTTGACCCATAATTGGCTGAGTAGTTTGCTAGACACCGCAAAGGTCAAATCTTTTGAACTTTGACTCCTTGGCAGCTCAAATTTTCGACCCAAACTGATTTAAAAGCTTGCCCTATCTCTGAATACCTTTTATGTAAAATTTCAAATGTTTAGACCAGAAATTGGCTGAGTAATTTGGTAGAGACCGTAGAGGTCAAAATTTTTTTAACTTGGATCCCAATTTTAACCCCTTAACATTTATTTTTTGGGGCTCAAATCAAATTAAAAAGTCCATGTCCAAATAATCTGCATTTAAAATTTCAAGTGTTTAGCCCCAAAATTAGCAGAGGAGTTTGGTAGAGTTTTCAAAGGTCAAATCGTTGAACTTTGACCCCTTGACAGCCAAATTTCTGGACAAAAACTGATTAAGAAGATTTTCCCAAATCTCAGTACCCCTTACAACAAATCTCGAGTCTCTAGACTGAAAATTGACAGTATTATTTGGCAGGGAAATGTACACAGACACACACAAACACATTTTCACTTTTATAGATATATAGGTAAGAATATAAAAGCAAATTTATACAGTTCAGATCGATATTTAACAACAGATTTATTAATAAATAAAACAGTAAATTCAAGATTATATAATTCTATGATTTAATAACAATTTCTAAATAAAATAACTTTGATATGTGTTTCTAGAAGAGTCAGAGGAAATGACATGTAATCCAGACTGCATCCACTTCTCCAGAAAGTCAAAAAAAAAAAAAAGAAGACAAATCCAATCTGGAGAAAACTTTCAGAAAATGTCAAATGGATGATCAGAGATTTGAAAACAAAAACTAATCAAATTTGATTAAAAACATTAAAAAAATAAGGAGAGTGCTGGAATGAGCAGCCTGAATTATTTGTGCTTATTTCTGTTTCTCCGAGTAACATGCATAAAAGTGATTTTATTCTTAAATTGTTATTAAATCATAGAATTGTATAATCTTAATGTGTGAGAACATTTAAAATTGTAAGGGACAAATAAAGATGAAATGAACACGTTTAAAAGAAGATGATGTTTACCTGTGCCTTGAGTTGATGAACCAGAATTGGTAGCAAGCTTCCCTGCAAGTGTTGATGTGCCAATTGCACCAACCTGCGAGAGGGGTGTACTACCGTGGATGAGAGATGGGCCAGTGGTCATAGTATTCATTTGGTTGGAGATAGGGGTGGCTTGGATCTGAAAAGAAGCCAAATAAAGTCTTTGCAGTTAAGATACTCTGAATACAATTTCATAGAGATACAAAATAAAATTAAAAAAAAGAAATTAACTCGTCAGTTATGGAAGAGGAAAAGAGGTTAACTGGAATGAGATATAGTGGGGATGGTGAAGAAACCGAGAGTGGCAGAGACCGGGATGGAAGATATGATGTGGTGAGGGGAGGGGGCTGGAGACAGAGAAAGGAGACAAAGATGAATATAAAAAGAGAGAGGGCAAAATAAGTCAAAGATGAGGTTGAAGACAGTTGGGGAAGCAAAGATCGATGAAGAGGCTGAAAGATGAGTGCTTGGGTAGTGAGAGTGACATAAAACTAGGGTAAGAAAAAGCTGAAGGGGAGGTTTTGAGAAAAGAGTCAGAGAGGAGAGAGTGGAGAGCCTGATGAAAAACAAAAAAAAAAAAAAGATTATTCATGTTTTAGATATTTCTGTAATGAAGCACAAAAGGATCAAGAATAATTATATTTTTAAAAAAATTCTATAATTGTATCACATTTTATTAAAAACTTCAATAATTGCATCACATTTTATTTTTTTTAATTTCTATAATTTTATCACATTTTATTTAAAAAATTTCTATAATTGTATCACATTTTATTAAAAAAAACATTCTATAATCGTATCACATTTTATTAAAAAAAATTTCACATTCATGAGAATGACCAATATTTGTAGAGCGAAATACACATGCAACATTTCTTTTTTAATAGTTACTTCTGTTTAATCATTTTTTAATTAGAAATGGAATAGTTTTCTCAATCTTTTTTCGTCTTCAAATCACAAAAAAATCTCATTTCTACAAAGAATCAAAACTTCAAACGAAATAAGTTCATTTCCTTGACCTTGTCACCTAAATAAGATCAGTGAACTCCAAATTCAATCTACTTTTGTTTATATTTAGTATAAGCATCATCTATATATATATAAAAGGCAAAATGTGTGCGATCATTTTATTTATGTCTCGCAAAGGCTTATTTTGCCAACGGTCCTGGGGGGGTAACTATCGCTTATAACTGTTTATATACGCCCTAGATAATAATATCTAGGATTTGGGAATGCGGGTCGCCTCTAGATTTATTCACATCGATTTTTACAAAATTATTGCTATTTCAGCCCGACTTGTGTTCATTCAGCTTTTTTGTATAAAACCAAAACTAATTCAAAGCTAAGGTTCTGTTCCCGGCATTCGCACCGGAAAACGTCCAAAAGCAATCAGCTTTGATCAATGTGGGGCCCAAACTCCTTATATCAGACAATTGCTATTCAATCTGGACAATGGGGAGCTGGTTTCCCCCCTCCCTAACATCTTGGGGAAAAAAACAGTCAAAGTTGAGTAAACAAACCCAAAAACTGTCCCGCAATAAAAGTTAACTGCGCGACTTCTATTTGACCTCATTAATGAGGTCAAATAGAAGTAGCAGAGTTAACTTTTATTGCAGCCACGTGTCAATTCTGTTTTTAATACTTAATTAAATAAGTTCAAACGTGTTTCCGTTAGTATTTCGCGGTGGCCCAATAGTTAACGTCGCATGTTTTTTTTCACACTTTAATTTCCAACTTTGCCTCAAGGGTTTGGGTTCGATCCTCATACTTACCAAAACTTTTTTTTTATTTTAATCCCCCCTCCCCCTCCAAAGTTTTGACTTACCCAAAACCACACACACCTCCAAACACCCAGGCAACGTATAATAAAAGCGACACTAATTCTGGCGGTATTTTTCCGGTCGCGATCGCCAGAAATGTCCGAAAGCAATCAGATTTGATCAATGTGGAAATATTTTCATTATATCAGACAATTGCTATTCAATTTGGACAATCCCCTTTTTTTATGGGGAGCTGGCACCTTCCCAACATCTTGGGAAAATAAAAATAAAAAAAGCGTTCCTGCAGTAAATAAAATGCTACCCCGCAGTCAAAGTCATTAAAACGTGCACCTGCCAATTCTAAATAGTTAAATAAATTCAAACGTGTTTCCATTAGTATTTTGTGGTGGCCCAATGGTTAACGTCGCACATTTTTTTTCACACTTTAATTTCAAACTTTGGCTCAAGGGTTCGGGTTCGATCCTCATACTTACCTACCAAAACTTTTTTTTTTATTTTAACCCCCCCCCCCACCTCCCGGAGTTTTGATTTATCCAAAAACACACACACCTCCAAACACCCGGGCAATGCCGGGTACCCCCCCCCGCTAGTCTATAATATAAATCTCAACTGTTTATTTAAATGTATGTATGTATGTATGTATGTATGTATGTATGTGTGCCTAAAACTTTCGACAGAGGGGACAGATTTTCGCAAGATCAGTATTGTTTTGAAGCTCGACCCTTTGGATGACAAATATCGAAAAATTGGCTAAAAACATTAATTCCTTCATCCTCAACTAGACACTTTTCTACAAGGAAGGGTCGCTTTTTTTGCCAATATTTTCAAAAATCATCCCCTCTTTTCGGTTGACTAGCCTTAATTTAAACTTTTCTTTTTTTTTTTTTACATAGGCATCACCACTTATCAAGGCCAAGAGGCCACTCAAGGATAAGGATTAAAGAGTGTACAGTAGACATTGGACAATATAGTAATCATTAGTAATGAAAATTTGGTAAATTTGATAACTTATATAGAACGGCTCATCAAGAACTTGTTTACGTCAGACTTGAACACAACCATATTGTAGTCAGCCAGAAAGCAGGAAAACGGAAGACAATTCCACAGGCGTGCAGTTCTAAGAAAGAAGCTTTGTTCATGGAATCTACGTTTAGGTTTAAGCACAGATAAAGAGTGGGGGGAATTATTGATAGTGTGTACAGCTAGACGAGTGTTTCTTGTGAAAGTTTGGCGAGGGGGGGGGCCATAGATTGAAGCTCAGTTGAACACCTTCCATGAAAATAACGATACATCAGAGACAAACTCGCAACATCTCTTCTGTGAGATAGAGGTTGCAAGGAAGAGAAAAGGACATCTCCTACGAGGCTACGAAGTCTATTTTGAACTCTATCAAGGCAGGACAAGTCCTTTCTAGCAGCTCCTGCCCAGATGTGGCAACAATATTCCATCCTTGGACGTACCTGGCTCTTATATAGATAGAGAATAGCATCAGCAGTGAGATATTTACCGGATCCCACGATTTTTCCAGCGACCTTGGCAACAGATTTGATGTACGTGTTCCATTTAAGATCAGGAGTAAAGGTTTCGCTACTTCCGGTTTGGTGATGGACACAACGGCAAAGACGTCACTTTTTTTTTCACATTCTTTTCCTCCTTCACGGTATGGGTTCAAGCCTGCCTACTACCACTTTTTTTTTTTTTTTTTTTTGCTCAACACACACTTCCAAACACCCGGGCAATGCTGGGAACCCGTTAGTTTACTGATAAGAACAAAACGATTTGCATACTCTCTCCAGAGAACTTCATCATACAATTGAGAACAAAACTTTACATCTACGAGAAAGTTGTCTTGTTGTGTTCAAGATTCCACTTTTTGCAAGGAGGTTTTGCTGTTCTCCCACATACAGTGCCTAGTATTTTCAAATAGTCACTCATTTGGTACTGTTCAGGTTAAATGTTGCATAATTTTAGTGATTTAACAAAAACCAGCTTGTCAACATGATTACGTCGCATATTTACTGGTAGGTTAGAATTAATAATGGTTGACATTGCTTCAAATAAATTAAAAGTAAGGTTATCTTTACAATTATTGTTTCCATTTCAATTCCGGTTGTTCCTTTGTTTTTAATTAATTTTTTACAGTATCTGTTGTTTATTAAATTGTTGGGTGAAAGTAGAAAAACAAGTAAAAAGGAACCGGAAGTGAAATAGAAACAGTAATCATAAAGATGACTGAAAAGTAATACCAATGTATTTTGACAAAAATTTATAAATTAATGTGAGATGGACATGAGAAAAATTGCACATTTCATTTTTAGAATACTAAGTAAAAAATAAAAGAAAAGAAATATAAAATAAATTTAAGTTTATAGAAGGCAATACAATGCAAAGGTGTAACAGAAAGACACAAACTGAAGCAAATTAAGATATAATCTTGGAATAAGCTATGTAGATTCACCTTTATTAAGACAATATATATATATATAATGTATTGTCTTCTTACTTGTGTTAGTATAATCGGGTGGAGGATTCATATTGTAATATTTCGAGAATATCCCTTCATCAGACATTTGTTCAACTTTCAAATGTGCATATTATGACCATTATAAAATGAGCAAATTCTACAGAAATAAGAAATTAATTTGTTTTAAATCTATTATTATTTTACACAATTTGTGAAAGAAAGAAAATAAAGTATGAACATTTATTTTTTATTTTAGCAAATTGAAATGTTAAATTAATTCTCCTTGCATTACTACTTTGGATATATGATTAGGCAAATGGATACAGCCTCAGACTATGGAATCGGTCTGGAATCGGTCTAAACAAGTTCAAAATCTATTGGATCTAGTGTCTTCAACCACACACTAATAATGTTAGGGAAAGGTATGAACCCATACTTTCCTTCTAGTTACAGGTAAAATAGTAACTGATATTCAATTAATCATCAACAATAGATATTGTGTTTTAGCATTAAATAACAAAAAAGGGTTGATATGCTGGTTGCTTTTGCTGTTTTATCAACCAATGCTAAAGATTAAAGATAAATTACATATATTTAATAATATACATGTATAACATCATCACCAACTTTTTACTGTAGTTTAGATGATGGAGTCTACAGGCTCATACCAGATATTCCGGTCCCACATAACTGCTTCCATATCTCACCTCTCAACATTAGCATTCCTTTGCAATGGCATCTGGTTATGAGAGCATTCTACTTCTGGAGTAAGTAGTAGGGTTTCACAGAAGTAGGGAAGGAATAACTTCATTTACTGCTCTAGAATAATGTCTTGCAAACAGAACACGTCTTGCTTTGACAACAGATGATGCAAATGGAAGTTCACCATAGATTTGTTGTTTGATTAGATGGGTCTTTATGAGAAACTTTGGAGTCTCATGAGCAGGTGGGTATATGTATCATTCAGGAATATTTCCAACTTTTTGGTAAGTGTTTGTGTTTCCAAACCATAGAAGAGAAAGGGCTGTATTATAGATTTATAAATTTTCAATTTGATGTTTTTTCTTAGATGTGATATTCATATTTTGCTCAAATCATTAGAAGTAGACCATGCCATCTCTTTTCTGATGTTGAAATCTTTGAATGAGGATGCGATGAAGAATCCTAGGTACTTATAATCATCAACCTGTTTCAGTGATATTTGATTCAATGTTGTGATACTGTGATAGGAGTTGATAAAAGAGTATTCATATATTCAGTTTTTGTCTCATTGAGGTACAGCCAATACAGTTACAGACTTGCTCAATAAATTGTAGAGGAGTTGCAAGTGATTGGCTAATTAGTGCAATGTCATCAGCAAAATCGATGTTTGTCAGGTGGACAGCTAGATGATACAAGCTTTGTTGAGGTTTTATCTGATACTCCTTTGTGTGGTATGCGCAAGATGTAGTCCACAAAAGAAATGAAGAGAAACGAGGCCAGGATGTCACCTTGGAGTATGCCTGCCTAGATCAAAAATGACTCCGTCTTGCCATCTGGTGTTAATATAGTAATGGTTGTGCCAGTGTAAAGAACTTTGATAGCATCAATTAACTTTGTTGGTATACCATATAATCCTAGAACCTCAAACATCTTATCTCTGTCAACTGAGTCAAATACTTTTGAAAAATCAACAAACACAAAAGCAAGATCTATGTTGAAGGCTTCTGACTCCTCCAGGAACCTGCGAATGTATAAGATTTGATTAAGAGTCGATTGTCCCTCCTAAAATCATTCTGGTTCTTTCTGAGTAATGGTTCAACAGAAGGAATGAGTCAGTTATCATTTTGTTGTAAATTTTAGCAGCAATTGACATTAGGGATATATCTTTATAGTTTGTGTCAAGCAAAAGATCTCCCTTTTTAGGCAATGGTATTACCTGGGACTGGCACCAAAGTTTCTGCCAATGTGACCAGATCAACAAACTCACTTGTTCTGTACACATTTTTCAATACTGTCAAGATGTCCTCAAATTTAAGCCTGTCTCTAAGACGCACATTACATATTCATTGCATTATTCTCAAACCATTGGCTAGCTCTCACACTGTGTACATATGCCTGATAAACTCTTGACTTGGTTGACAATGGTAATGCACTGCTATTTAGTAATGGTAGAAGTTCATGTATCTAAAGATTACAAGAAAATATTTTTCTTTTATAGAAAAAGAAGGTAAACGATTTTATCTTGCCACGTTTTTAAATTTTATCTACAGTTTGCTGTTTATCAACTGAGTCTGTGTGACAAGCATCTGAATGCTGTTGCCAATCTTTCCTTTGACGCTTTTCACTTAAAAAAGATACACAAGTCTTGTAGATTAGTAAAATAATTTTCAGAAAAATGAGCCAAGCAGCAACATGTGGGGAAACAATTATGTGCATAAAGCAACATGTTATGCACAGTTCATGTAGGAAATGACTTGCAGAATTGAGCCTACTCAAAAGAGTAAAGTTTCAGGTTACGTTCTTTAAGACACTTTAGGAAAATTAACAAATAACACTAACATCAAAGCTATCCATATTTTAAAAAAAGTTTATAGATATAGTTTTAATTGAATAAATTACAAAAGTTCAAAAACATTTTTAACAAAATATATATTATCATACTAAAAACTAAATTAATCAATGTTTTTTTCTCTAAGACTATTGTATTTCTGCTGTGTTTAAAAGAATAATGACACATTGATATATGAAAATACAACAATATTTCTTTATTGTCGGTGACGATGATGGATGGTTAGTTGGTTGGTAGGTAGGAGGAAGATGCAGGTACAGGAATTCAACAGGTTGATTCTTCACAAACCCAAATTGTCAATCAACTTTGATATCCATTTTTAGTTGTTATTATATAACCATCTGGGACCACCTCAAACTCCTCCCTGGGACAGCGTTGTCACTGTAGCCACACTCTCTATTTTATTCAGTGATGGTTGTTTCAATGAATTGACTTGACTATTGATTGGATTACACCCGTGTATACCTTTTACCAAAAATGACCTTTCAAACGTCCAACATTTTATTTATCTTTTTGACAATCGATCATGTTTGTTGTTTCTTCTCCTACAGGTGCTTGGTCTTAGGCTCATTATTTTTTTTTTTTTTTCAAATGATGTTGGGAAACTATTTTATATTGTTTCTTGCATATTGTTGTCAAGTGCACATATTCTTATCAAAAATGATTTCTTGATACACACAACCTGGATATTTAATATGATTTTCCTATATATTCTAATCATACAAAATACAGATTAATGATTAAAATAATAATTCATTTTAATTGTCCTAATTAGCCATAGTCTGCAGTTAATTAACTCATCAAGTAGCATATCTATTACTAACTTTCTATCACTTTTACCCTCTCTTACTGTATGTTCTTTGACCCACCCCTATCCACCACTCTTATTTACTCTATAAGTAGTCTATTTGCATTCCACTCTCTATCTCCCTCTTTCCAGTCAAAGATAATAAATAAAATAAAGAATACAAAAGATAGGAATAACCCATTCTAACCAAAATTAAATATCACCAGAATAGTAATATTATTTAATCAGTTGTTGAAGAAAGAGAGACTAATTTTGGATTTTTTTTTTTTGCAAGTTCACTTTTTTCTGATTCAGTTTAATTCAGCATGTCACATTTTTTTTTAATATATTTATAAATTCCTAAAAACTTCCTTTAAACTGATTTTTATCAACAAATAATACATCCAATAAGTTAAATAGTTCAAAATAAAAACATAAAATCAACAAAAAACACCCGTCTAGCAGAAAACACTATCAATAATTTCCCCCACTCTTTATCTATGCCTAAACCTAAACATAGGTTCCATGAGCAAAGATTCTTTCTTAGAACTGCACACCTATGGAATTGTCTTCCGTTTTCCTGCTTTCCAGCTGACTACAATATGATTGTCTTCAAGTTTAATGTAAACAAGTTTTTGATGAGCTGGTCCATATAAGTTAACAAATTTACCGAATTTCCATTACTAACGATTACTATATTATCCAATTTCTACTGTACACTTTTTAACCCTTATCCTCAAGTGGCCTCTTGGCCTTGATAAGTGATGATGCCTATGTAAAAAAAAAAAAAAAAAAAAAAAAAACATGATATAAAAGTTAGCAAAGGAATTTTTTTAAGTTAATGCTGTTGATGATATAAAAGAATGTAATATTTCAATGTTATTTAAATAACTTAATATTTTCCTTTTTTTCTTTTACTCCATTCTATTTCTATTATTTTATCAACAACATCTCTTTGCATTTCTTTCGAACACAACTTTTTTTTTTGTCCTTCTTCACCATCTTCGATGCTAATAGCAGTATTTTGACTTTAATTATGCTGTTCAAATTAATCTGATTATTGCGTATATATATTTCTCTGCTGAAAGTTCATAAAAGAAATTTCTCCAAAGTTTACAAATATTTTCTTTTAAATGTTGTCGTTTGACACCATTTTAAAATACTATGCCTATAAAATCTTTTTTAAATAATCTGTATTTGACTCATGTTACCCAAAATATAGTGAAGTCAATTTAGTTTTAATTTTTATTTGTGTGAACATTTTTTAACTTAAAGTAGACGACTATTATAATCTTCAATTTAAAATGAGTTGTCTCCCTTTGAAAATTTATTTTTATTTTTAGGTGATTATTTAAAAATGCTTCATTGTAGCAATTGTCAGGGTTATAGAACGCCATTTTTAAAATAAATTTTTACTAATTACATTATTATATTGCCAATAACATGGTACGATATTATATTGCCAATAACATGGTACAACAATAGCAAGTGAAAATTGACAAGTCAAAAACAAAGTTTAATTTTACAGTTTAAATGACTTTGAAAATTCAACAAGGTAATTTTATATGCTAGTAGGAAATCAAATATATCTTTACAGTAATGAATAGGATGCTTTCATTTATTTAATAAGTCGTATATTTTTTATTAAAGAAGAAATGCATAAGAACAGAAGGATGACTATGGCATTTAGATTAAATAAATTATGTTTTGCTGAAATTATTTAAAGTGTAACATCAAATTATGTTCTTTTAAATTGACTTAATTCTAAATAAATCATCTACATATGCTCTACAAGCATTTAGAAAAAGCAGACTTTCATTACAGAAAGCCCTAATCTCTATTCACATAAATTTAAGTATATATATTAGTGTAGGAATTAATTTATCAGAACTGGAAAAGTCAGAACTTTGGGGGTATTGGAATCAATATCATAATTAGAAAATTTGTACTGATTTTCCGATGGCAAAAATTATTCTTTTTTTTTTGGGGGGGGGGGGGGGTATCGAACTTCATTTTTTTTCATTGCTAATACTAATGATAAACTGATAAACATTTATTGATTTTAAACTACCAGTAAAACTTAAATCTATATATCATTCCCCACATATTTATTTTTATGTTTGTGGAAGTATATGCACATATTACATGGGCCTTTATGGTGATCCAAAAATTTTTAAAAAAACAAGAAATCTATAGATGAATATTCAGATTTACAAAAGATCTGTATCTAGAATTTAAAAGAGAATTGGTTATTGTATGAGAATTTGGAAAAATAATGGAATCGTCCTGTCACTAATTTCTATATATAAGATTCACACCTAACCAAATTAATCGATCATTATGAATTTTGGAAAACAGCTGCAGGAAATGTGGAGTATATTTTGTTTACTTTTGTTTTATGCAAAGGAGGTGGAAGATGTTTGTATAACTCCATATAACTATGATTATTTTTGTAAAATTTTCATGATCAATTAATAAATATTCCCTAAAACTTTGGAGTTTTAGGAGTATCTAAAAAGGTTTAAAGGGCATTATATGGACACGATCTCCGATTTGACAATTCAAATGTATCAAATTTGCATTAAATTTGATCCATATTCATTAGACAACAATGAAATAAGAGTTGCTGAATTTAAATTTCTTCTGAAGGCTCCTTAAGCTGAAGCCTTAAATTTTAAGCATTTTCTAAAATCATGTAATAGATTTTCATTAAAATTGTAATAATGATTCTAGACACGCAGTTGCATGACATCTTGATTTTAATCTTTATGAGGGAACATACAAGTTACGCAAAACTGTTCTATTCAAGAAATTAATTTTATCCATCCTGACATGGATGTTTTTCTATTAACTTATAATTGTCTACATTTCTTCAGCTCTCCTGCACAATTACCCAGTCTGATAGTACCTAAACTATATATATATATATATATATATATATATATATACACACACACTCAAAATATCCTATCCTTGTCTTTTTCACTTGTTTCTGCTTCTACTGTACTGACGATTAACTATCAGTTTAAAGTAACCATTTTTTGGAGGTTGAAAGTTCAATCCTTACTACAAGCGATAATAACTAAGAATAACATTTCTACCAGTCATGGTTGATGTAACAAGAACAATCTAGTCCCAATGGATTAAATAATGGATTCAGTTTGAAATTCTGCATCAGTTCCCATGTTTCGTGTAAACATTCCCAAGTTCAAAAATATGCATCTGAAGGTGGGAGGTTACATCAGCCAAAATGTTGTTAAAATGACAATGAAGATGAGAACAATAGTCCGAATAATCAATATACTTAAAATATTCATTAAAAAAATAATTACTCTTTTTTTCTTTTTGTTTTAGAAAAATCCTGATCAGAGTCAATGTTAACTTTGGTTTCTTTTGTAAACTAATATTGTAAAATACTAATAATATCCTTTTAAAGTGTAAATGTTATTTTTGGGATGCAACAAATTATTAGGCATGATTGATAGAGTCCTGTGCTTTGTCACCATGATATGGAAAATAGATAATTGGTTAACTTAATCATGAATTTTTGTTGTTGACTAAACTTTACCAAATTACACCATCCTGAAGCCTCTTCCTACTCCTACGCTAACAATGGAAACTTTGCTAACACATAAAAACATTCAAAATTTGCTGATCTTCTCTCAACTGAGTAGTGAACTGCAAACAACCAATCGTGAAAGACTGTAAACTATTAAGAAATCTACTTGATACAAAACAAGGCTTTATAAGAAGAAAACAGCTAACACTAAATGTAATGAAGAGAAGTATGAATATATCTTTGCATCCAAATAGATTGGCAATAAACTTAGCAACTTTTAACATGTATATTATATATCAAATGATATCAATGTATATTATATATCAAATGAAGAATCCCACAGGAAAACAAAAGTATGAAAATTATAGTAAAACAATCAAGAAATGATGTTTAAATTTTGTGGGGCATGTCATGAGGTAGAGTGAGAATACTACAGTTCGAATTGCTCTAAAAGAAGTTCTAACCCCAACTGATATGAAGAACAGTTAACTGAATGCAATATGGAAAAAAACTGTTGTAAACGATTGGGACTGTGGTGCCTTTGCTATTAACACCAAACATCCTAAGAAAATGATCTGCTATTAGCAAACATTACAGAATACAAAAAATTATGGTGAAATATAGTGAAGATAGTCATACAATAATGAAACGCAAAAGAGGAAAAATAATACAGACTTTAGTGAAGAAACATATCATATAAGATAAAGATACCCTCCCCTTCTTAACATGATACAAAAGCAATTCTGATTTAAGGAAATGAATAATAACTAGTCAAGTAAATAAAATATAATTAAATTAAAAATTTTGGAAAACCAATGCCATATTATTTTTTATTAAAGGAGAAATCACTTTTTAATTATTTTTAGGGTGGATGGCACTGAAAGTCTCAGAAAAAAAAATAATTCAAAAAATTATTTTTCATTTAATAAACAATTATACAGTATTACTCGATTTTCTAAAATTTTCAAATTTAACCTTACAACATAATGCTTTTAAAAAATATGACTAACTCCTTCTATTCAATTTTTGTGCCAATTATGTGGATTAGCTCTGACTTCAATACAATCATTAATGAAATCAATCATACAATTTTCCTCTTCTATTGGCCACCACCCATGGACTTAAAAACACCAACTATATGAGGAAAAAGAAAAAGAAATAAGATTACAAAGTCTTCTTCTATGATTAAGGTGGATGCCACCAAAAGTCTCAGAAAAAAATAATAATTCAAACATGATTTTTTTTTTTATTTAATAAAAAATTATCAGCATTACTTAGTTTTCTAAAATTTTCAAATTTAATCTTATGAAATAATGCTTTCAAATGATGTAATTAGCTGTATTTAAAATGGAGTTAAATTGAAAATGATTGTCATCTCCTAAAAGAACAAAACATCAACCTTGACATAGAGAGGGCACAAAATAATAAGAGAATACAACAATATTTGTTCTTAATAAACTTGTGACTTAACTTTTATGACATTGATGAACTCCAGTTTCAGAAAGTTATAAAAGCAAATTTTTCATCAGTAAATATTATGCATACATGTTGTAGTTCTTGTCTGTTTATTTATTTATTCACAAATTCCTCCAGAGCTTTCTGCCCTAACCATATTACATTCTGAAATTATATAATCCAGTATTTTTGGATTAATATATTTCATTTTGATAGAAGGGGTGCAATATGATTGTGGGATCTGCATTATGCCTGATATCCCTAAGAAAGAAATATATTGTACTTTATTTTATTTATAATCTCAGGAAATACCAAATGTGTCTTGAAAAGGGAGGGAATAAAGACTATAAATTTACAAAAAATTATTTCATGGTCACTTCACTTACATCCTCCCTCACATTCAATCAATGCTTAGTACATCCTTTGGGTCCCAATCCAAAAATTGAATATCATAACATGTAAAAAAAAATAAAAATAATAATAATATGCTGTTATGGGTTGGAAAACAAACCAAAAAAAAAAAAAACAGGGTTTCTCATTCCATCCTGAACAATACCAGATCATATTGCAATTACTAACATAGAAGCCATTGAAAATGCAAGGATTATTAATACATGGACAAGCACCTCTCAATTTAGAAATTTAAAAAAAATGCAGTAAATAAATTAACAGGAAATCTCTTTGATATACTTACATATTAGAGGAAACTAAGTATCTACACCAAAAATTAGAAAAAATTATCTTGTAGAATTTTAATCTCCATATTTTGATTGCAGAAATTCTCCTCTGGACCAAAGTACCATAGGTTTTCAACAACAGATGCCACATACAAATTCAATACATCTACCCTAATAACCATTATCTTATGTAGCTTACAACCACCATTTTTGCTACTTTCACTTGTGATAATAAAATGCTACATTCCATCCAATGAGCAACACCATCACAATCGCCACATCTACAGAGGAAGGAGTTCCTATTTTTCTCTCTCATTATTTAGTGGTCTCATCACTATCAGTTGACACTATGACAAATTCTATATTTTCTTACGATATGGTGCTTGCACCACCATTAACTGGTTATTACATACACACACATAACATAATCTTTTCATTTTCCGATTCACAATAATAAAGTCTCCCTAGCCTGATTCTGTCCATTCTGATTGGATAAGCTCTGACCATTCTTATATTCAGGATTAACAGTATTCACATCACAAACAAATATTAACCTACCATTTAAATATGGCGTCACAATTATACCTATTTTTCCGCTCTGAGTACATTGCTGCATTCTTTTTTCTTATATTATGCTGACAAAACGCACTGTACCTTTATTAAATGAAATCAAGTACATTGGTTCTTTTCGTTTTTACACTTACTGCGACACGCCAAAATTTAGGTAGATGACGAACACACAGACATAGAAACACACAGGAGAAATAAACACCAGAGTGAGACAACAGAGAGAGAGAGAGAGAGAGAGAGAAAGAGAGAGAGAGAGAGAGAGAGAGAGAGGGGTGGAGAGGAAATAAAAACTTTTCTAGATTTCTTTTTATGCCAAAAACAATAATACAAAACATTATTTTTAGTAAACAAAATATTCTACATTGAGTAAATCGCTGCCTTCTTTTCATTTTTATGTGAATTTTCACTATTTTACATTTATTGCGACACAGGAAAATTCATGTAGATGCCAAACACATGGACACAGAAACACACAAGAGAAATAAACACCAGAGTGAAACAACAGTAAGTGAGAGAGAGAGAGAGAGCGAGGGGGGGGATAAAAACTTTTCTAGATTTCTTGTTATGCTGAAAATACAATAATACAAAACATTATTTTTAGTAAACGAATGATTCTACACTCGGAGTAACTTGCTGCCTTCTTTTCATTTTTATGATGCCGACACTATCTAACAAAGTCTTTATTTCCTCTCTCTCTCTCTCTCTCTCTCTCTCTCTCTCTCTCTCTCTCTCTCTCTCTCTCTCATATATGTGTGTGTGTGTATAGAGAGGGGGGAGGGAGAGTTGGGAAAAATATATAATAAACTATGTCATTTATTAATTAACTTAAGGATACATTTTTATAATTAAAAAAAAAAACAGTTTGCCACACTAATTCCTTCTTATAAAAAACATAAATTTTGCCGGGGGGGGGGGGGGTCATTTAAACAAACTGAGCCACAGCAACACATGGCCGGATACGGCTAGTTAAAAATAAAAATCAGCTTGTCATATTTTTCTGATTTGCCATTGAAACAAACACACATAAAACAGGGGAGATAAATCAGTCTGTCATTTCACCAAGTCATAATTAGGGCTAGGACAACAGAATACTCTTTTCATTGTTTTTACTCTCGAGTATATATTTGACACAATTAATCAACCAAGAACCACATCACTCTACATAAAAACATAAGATATCAATAGATATATACCTAAGAGTCAAAACAAGGAAAAGAATATGCTGTTGTCCTAGCCCTAGTCATAATCAATGGCAAATCGGAAAAAATAAGATAAAACTGACTTAAAATTCTACTGGATAATTTTGCCTACTTTTGTTTATTTTTGCCTGATGTGTGAATATGACAAAGAATTTTTCTGTTAATCTTTTTGCAACTTGATGAGTATAGCTTTCTAAAACAAAAGGTTCATCAGCCAATTATTGGAACATGTTTTTGAAAACAATACATGGCCTTTCCTTTAAGTTCACAAAATTTTTGTATTCATTTCAATCAACAGTGTTCTTTTTGCTTAGTATTTTCAAAGAGTAGGTAGGAGTAAATGATCCTACTCTAAATACTAAGTGCTCATGTTTCAACCTATGATACCATAGAGAAATACAAAATAAATCTAATTTGAATAATTTTTAGTATTACATTGTGTTACATCGTTTCATATTAACCATTATGAAGACTAGCGATTAGACAGCTAATAAAAAAACAATTGATATTTTTTTTACAATTAAAAGTCATACAAAAACTCAAAAATCCTTAAAATATACATAACAAAACTGACCGAACATTTCTTTATTTTAAATTAAAACTTAAACATTATGCACTATTTTTCAGTTTCTTTCATAACACAAGATTTTCAATAAATAATTCCTGACACATTTTTTCATTTGCTTACAGCTAAACAAACCATAAACACTTAAAAAATGTTCAAGAAATATTTGTTTTCATTTTTCTATATAATTATATTGATTAAACCGCTTATGTTGTAATTATTAAATCCCCTACAAATATTCAATTAATTTATATATAAAGTGAATATTTACATAATTCTCAGTGCTGTTTATTTTCATTAGTATAGATCAAGAATAACTGGCAACAAGTATAAAATTTAATGCAGTGTTAAAGATAAACACCATAATTCTGTAAATACTTGGTAAAAAAATTATTAAAGAACACCACATTCCGATAACATGGAATCATCAATTAGAGGTCTTAACTTCTTGCATCCGTATGTACATTTTTAACATTGCAAATTATTTTGACACTTTCTTAAAATAGATTAAATAACCGGTTTGAATTTCATTAGCTGGTAAAGCTATGGTAACATAAACACTTGAAATTAATAATTCTATTCTATTATTTCTTTTTATTTTCTTGTGTATAAAAAATTAATGATTGATTTGCATTGTATTGAGTTCTCTTATTCAAGATCTCCTATGAAAAACACTCCATTCTTCATAGATCCAACTTATATATATGTATATATATATATATATATATATATATATATATATAAGTACAAAAATATCTACCAAATAAATTGTGTGTAGAGTTGAAAAAAGTGAGTGGAATAATCTAAAATTGTTTCAGCTGTAAGTAGTTTCTGGAGTAAACAGCCCTTTGATCATAATTAGTAAAATGTCATCATTGTGATATAACAAAGCCTCTGATCATCTTATGACCTGCTAAGATTACCGAGCTGTCCTGATTAATGTTTAATTACAAACGTTTTTGTCCGATTTTGAGGAGGGTAACAAGTTATCGATACATGCATTGTTCTAATTCAGACTATTGTCCTCACCATTGCTATTTATTTTTCGATTATGTTTTCATTTATGTGTGCTTTGGTTACCTTCAAGCATATTTGTTGATTATTCACAGTGATGTTTGTTACTGTATTCAGACAGAATTAATTATTTATTGCATATGCTGAGATTTCTTTTGTACTTCAATGTGTTGAACTGGGGTTTTTTTATGCTAATTATTTCAATTCATGAACAGTCATGCATGACATGATTTAAGTGATTGCATGGAGCATAACATTATTAAAAAAAATAACATAAAAATGTAATTGCATCAGTTTTTAAGAATGTCCTCTCTTGCTCTACATAACTGTTTATCCCACAAATGTTCACGAATTGAATAATTAATATAAAAAAATTAAGTTCAGCAGATTTATGTATAAGGTGACCTCACCCCAACAAAATGCCACCAATGAAATCGTTAATAAAACTCATTTTTTTCTGCAATCTAATCATATTTGGTACAAATAAACTTCAGCCTATGCCTGACTTGTCAACCAAGGTCAGTCATGAATATTAAGTCTTTGTTTTATTGCTCATTTAATAAAAAGCACACCTGGATATTATGTGGAAAATTGTCAATAACTTTAACACACCCTTCTCTTGGCTCTGCCCTGATTTTAGCTGTGATGGCCCTCTTCAATTTAGGAATGGTTTGAGAATTGTTTTGACAAACATTATCTTTAAGATAATCCCTGCAAATAAAAATCTGGAAACTTACTCCAATGAATGTGAAATTTAGGATCAAACCTCTTACTGATCACTGCTACTTCTACAATCATCAAAGTACCCATATCCCGTATCTTTGAACAACAATAAAAGAATGACTGTTGGTGATTCATGACCGAAACACGTCAGGCTTAAACTGAAGTTTATTTGTACAAAATATGATTGGATTGCTGAATGGATTATTGTGAATTTTATTAACGATTGCATCGCCATTCTAAAGGGTCAGTCTTTATATAAAGAAACATCGGCATACAAAATAAATAAATAATCAACAACAATCAACATAAATGAATAATATGCCTGAAGAAGGAAACATTTGCCAAATGTAATTTTGAAATCAGTTTCTTTTATTTATTTTACCATTTACATCGCAAACAAGACTAATTTAAAAATAGTTAATGTTACGCATTTTAAAAAGACCATCTGGCTGGGAGTTAAGATAGAAAAAAATAATTCAAATACATTGATAATAAATTGTAGATTTTTTTACTATTTTTATGAATAGATAAATAAATTTTAAAAAATCAAAAAAACACAAGACACATATAAGAAAGATTAGTTCTATTAATTGAAAAAAAAAAATCCCAAACAAACAATATTAGAAATGTAAAAAAGAAAAACCAACAATTTGAATTCTTTCTCAAACAGCAACAATGTTCCCAGCAGTATTTTTTCTGATAATGAAATAATATGTAAATTTGAATCATGCACAAAAGTCGATTATAAATGATGAGACCAGCACCAACCACAAAGTCAAACAGAAAAACAGAAATTAGTATGAAGTTCAAATGTGAATGGATGAGGGTGGAGGGAGGAGTATAAATTTGGTTTAGTGTTAGTAGCAACTAGTGTTGTGCTTGTCATTGTTGTTTTAGAAAAGAAAGCCTGTTAGTGAAA
Source organism: Euprymna scolopes (assembly GCF_053919585.1). Classification (NCBI taxonomy): domain Eukaryota; kingdom Metazoa; phylum Mollusca; class Cephalopoda; order Sepiida; family Sepiolidae; genus Euprymna; species Euprymna scolopes. The sequence continues at coordinate 74,853,072 of NC_136487.1, read as the reverse complement.
ACCTTAAAACTTTAAAACATAAAAAAATTAATTTTGTATTTCAAATGTTTTAGAAAGAAAAGCATTAGCTCAAAGGAGAATATTTTTTTTTAATAAATAACTTAATGAAATTTTTTTAGTTGCTAAGAGATGGGTCACAAATATTTATTAACAAGATTCAATAAATACAACCTATAGTTTTTGACAATAGAAATACAATCTAACTTGCATGTAAGATTGCATGTTATCGATTTTGCACAGTAAATATTTCCTCTCTACTCTCCTTACTAAACTAGAATTTTGGTTGGATATATGACATTTAGACCGTGAAGTGTTTTTCAAAAAATAAAACTATATAATTCAGCAAAATGCAAAAACTTTTTTGAATTATAATGGAAATTCCAAGAAAATATATAATAATCCCACTTTTTTGTAAGAATGTCTTACTATTAAAAGTCTTAGATTAAAAATCAAAACCATATATCACATATGTAGGATAGGGTCTATTAAATGTTTTTCAAACGATTTATTTTTTGTTGTGTAATCGATAACAAGTTAGGCTATCAAATTATTATCATGTTCAATCATTATTGGGTGCCATATAATTCTAATCTTGTGCTTTAGTAAATAACAATGAAATAATATTCTTTTAAAAATCTATACTAGTAAAACTTGGCAGACATTTTTATCTGACTTATTTGTATCTAATCACTAGGGCTATGACTACAGAATATTCTTATCATTGTTTTGACTCTCAAGTATATATCCGACACAGTTAATCAACCGAAAACCACACCACTCTATATAAAAGCATATAACATATCAAAGGATACACACACACAAGAATCAAAACAATAAGAATATGCTGCTGTCCTAGCCCTACTAACCACCAACCACACCAGATGATATAACAAGAAAAATGTATGACATCACAAAGTTACCATTCATCCCTTATGATTTTATCCATTTTCAAGTAAAAATATACAAATAGAAGTTAGTGTTTATTTCTCTTCCATTGCAGGAAAATGTAACAAGGTTGGAAGATGGGGATTTGAAAACCAGCACTCAAAATGAAGAAAACTGGTTTACAAAAAGTTTCTGAGCAGCTTAGTCGGCATTATGTGATTAGAAATAAACTAATTCTTTCACAAAGACAAAAGGTAGCCTTGGAAGGTGGGCCTTCTAGAACTACAGAGAACTATACTTCAAACCAACAGAAAAATGGCTACTGAGTTTAAATAGTCCAGATTTTGTCAGAATGATTGTTTAGGATATATCTTTGATTTGGTAGAAAATCTCCACAACAGGTTGATCTAAGTTCATCAAGATATATTTTGCTGATTCCAAAAAGTTTTCATAAGCACAGATGACATCACAAAATGAGCTTTATTTTTGTAATAATATATATATAACAAATACTGATTCAACAGGTTACAGTTTAATAACTATTACTATCATTTGCCTTAAGGTTGGATCAAAAGAGTTAAAACTCCTGGAATTTCTCCTTTTGAGAGAAATTTCTCATGAATTTGATGTCAAATAAAATACCCCTGTTTTAATTCAATTTAATTGAATTTTTTTATGAAGATTAGATAATAGATTTCTTTTATCATAAACAATATAAAGTTTTTGATTTTTAGCTGTGTCTACTAATATTTATAAGAGGCTTTGTCGTTTGTCAGAATTCAATTTGAAATAAAATTGTTTTTTTGTTTAATGCAAACTAAATGGATGTATCTTATTTTAAAGATATTTACATATCCTCAAAACAGACTATACTATCAGTTGATTTGTCATGCTTAAATTTAAAATAGCATTTTCTTTGGTCTGTTACACTTAAGTTTGAAATAACTTCATTTGTAAGCACACAGACTGAATGGATAAATTTTAAGAATATTTGTTCTTGTTCATCTAAAGATTAAAGTAGCATTCACTCTCTCTCTCTCTCTCTCTATATATATATATATATATATATATATATATATATATATATATATATATATATATATATATGCATGTTATAATATTATAATATATTTTCAACAATATGTTATGTGTTATGCTACTTTTTTATTACTGATGTTGATATTTTCGCCGGTAATATCACTAAACAAGCAATTTATTTAATCTGCAGGGTTAGGAATAAACAAAGAATATCACAAAGTGTACAAGCCTCTTTTTTCACTATGTAGTACTCTTTGTTTATACCAAGCCTCGTGGACTAAATAAATAATTTGTTTAGTGATATTATTAACAAAAATCACGGCACAATATTAATAATACATTAAATATATATTGTTATTATTAGATATGCTTATGAAAGAAAATATTTTTTAAAAAATAAATAAATAAAGCACCTTGACAATTATCCCTTTTCATGCAAAATAAGACATTTTAAGAAGTCAAGAACTCTTAATAAAGTATGAATAGCTAGTATAAACTGAGAATAACGTATTCCTAAAGAAAATAATTTAAAAAAAACCATAACCCCCTTATCCTAATCTCTTTAGAGATTGAAAAAGCTTAACAATTTCATCAAGCAAGTTAAAATATTAAATTCGCTTAGCAAAGAATTTCAAATAAAAGCAAGCCAGTCTTGTTTAGGGATATTTGATTTATGTTTTCCCCATGGGATTCTTTAAGTTTTTATAGAATATCCCTCTTCAAATCGACTTATTAAAGTTTTGGATATCTTTTGTTATTTGCATTAAAAAAAATGAAGTGAATTAATAAATATAATTGCTACAACTTTCTTTGTACCAAAGAAGATCAAAGATGTTCTAATCATTTTGCATTTGTTGTTAGACCCATTTCAAAGCTGATTAAAACAATGGAAGATTATTAGCCAAATAAAATATTATTCAACATTATTGTTTGCAATTGACTTCATGTTTCAAATATAACCTTTTAAAAATTCAAGTTTGGTCATTTTAACATGAGAAATAGATATAATTGAAATAATAAATATTTTTTTAAATATAATTCAAATAATCAATAAATTTTAAATTTAAAAAATGAACAATTTCTTCAGAAAAACTGAGCAGCAATTTCATTTTCGATTTTGGATACTTAAGAAACAAAATCTATACATGATGCAAAAAACTTTTTGCCTGCCATGATTAAAATATTTACAAGTCAGAATAGTAAGATTTTATACACATGTCTACACTTTTCTATAATATTAAAATATGCAAACATTATTGAAAATTTTTAAACATAAAATCTGAAATATGAAGTCATTCCTACGAAAAAAAAAATGATTTTATGAAAGTCAACTGGTGTTTCTTTATAATCATGAAAAAGGCAACTTATTACATTTTTTTAAATAGTTCAGTTTTTGGATTGAATATTATTAGACATAAACTATCTTTTGATAACAAATAGTTTCATTTTATTAAAATTCTAAATGTTACTAACTCCAAGATTCAATTATGAGTGCCACCAGATTGTATCAAACTATGGCAGCACAAAATTCTCACTATATTTGCCATTTGGATACTCTGTGAATCTTCTACAGAAGTACATCTAAACACTAAATATAGTTAGCATTTTGTGCTACCATAGTTTAATACAGTAACTAGAAAATATGGCAAAACCTTTTAATCATATTATGCAATTAAAATTTTAAATATAAAAAAGTATTTGTTTATGACAGAACTTATCTTCATCATTCAGTTTTGTTATTTAGGATGCTGCGAGTATCCCAGACTGTCAGGTAGATAACATAGCAACATCTCACACCTGCCCTCAATACAGTCTAAAGGGTTAACATTAACTAGGTTGCACGCTGTAATATCACATTTTACACACCCAAAATATGTCTTCTTCAGTCTGCCATATTCTCTAATGGCTGATATATCCAACTGCATTATTTATGTAAGAGGTAGCATGGCTGCACCACCTAATACGATTTTGAGTGCAAAAAGCATCCATAATCTTACCAATATTATTATTGATAAAGCAAAATTGATAGATTTTTTTCCTTCTAATTTGCAGCTGCCCATTCACCTGACCATGGCACAAACATTACACTGAAGCCATCGTACATCAAACAAATCTGGAACCCATGTACTTAGAGTTTAAGAGTTTCTATTTAATTATTCATTCAAAAATTAACCTATTTAAAAATTGATAAGACACTTTTTCATAGTGGTATGGCTGTAAAGAAGAACCAGTTAACATTTTAGAAGTAAACTTTTCCTTAATTCTTATAAGTAAAGAAATTCATTTTAAGCAAAAAAAAAAAAAATATGTAGTAGTGAAAAACGTGCATATGCCAAAAAGAGATTATTTTAAAAATCATCTCGTAGATTTTTGCAAGGTTCAAAATCAGTAGTTGCCGCCGTCCAGAATGAGTTAATAGCAAATAGATAGGAATTGTTTTGTTTACATACAAATTCTGTCTGGTAATGAAGAGTGGAGAGGTTCATTCAGCTGAAAAATAGATATAACCAAACTTTAGCAGAAATGGTCGAGGGGTGGGGAGAGAATTTTGAAATTTCGACTATTGTGCCTCATGTAAGGTGGCCATATTAACACCAAGACTGGCTACACATTTTGATTTTCAAGTCATCTCCCAACCCCCCAAACCAAACAGGTCAATAAGGCTTAAAAAAAAAAAAAAAAAAAAAAAAACGAAGAAAAATCTGCAAATGAGATGATTTGTTTATTAAAAAAATGCAAATTAGCATTAATCATCTAATAAATTTTGCTAATGGTTGCTTTTAAAGATAAATATATGGAAAATTATGTTTATTTTTGTGGGTGAGAAAATCAAATTAAATCAAAGAAGGAAAGATGGAAGAAGGGACAGAGAAAAATGGTAGAAGGGAAAGCAGCAGAAAATATGCCAGTTACCTGTTGCTTTCCCTTCTACTTTCAAAAGAAAAAAAATGATGTGCTAGAGGAATCAAAGGGAAAAAGAGAGTTTATGCTTCTGGATATTTTTAGATGAGAATTGATTTGGATTCTTCAGACTACTGTTCTCATCTTGAGTGTTATTTTCACAATGTTTTCATCAATGTAACCTCCGACCATCTTTAGGTGTATCTTGATGAACTCAGGAATCTTTCTGTTGAACTCTGTCTGAAAGAACCTGTGGCATAGTGGGTAAAGTATTTCGTAAAATTCAGTTGTAAAGTTACACTCTTCTGGAAAAGATTCAATCCTCAGTGTGGGTAACGATGAAAATACACTTGTGAATTACTTAGGACTTCTACCTAGTCATGACTGACAAAACGAGCGAATGCTAGCCTCGTAGATTAAACAAAAGGTTCTGCTTGAAATTCTGTGCAGATTCCCGAATTCGACAGAACAATTCCTGAGTTCAACAGAATGCATCTGAAGAAGGTCGTAGGTTACACCAACCAAAACATTGTGAACATAACATTCAAGATTAGAAAAGTAGTCCAAAGAATTCAAAGAATATGATAGAGAGTTTAGCTTAAACTGATTGTAAAAAAGACTAGTATCTGTTACAATACAAGTATTATATCTTAGGAAACCAAATAGCAAGAAAACTAAGAAAACTAAGGAAACTAGAAAAGATAAGACGAAAAATGTTATGAAAGAAAGAAAAAATAATATACATCATCACTATCATCAGAGTAAAAGTAATAACAAGTCAACCAAAAAGTTAAACAAGGACTAATTTAAACTGTTTGGAAGTGATAAACTTAAAACAATTGCTAGCTTTAGTCAACAGTTAAACCACTATGGAAAGGGTTCCTTCATATATTCTCACATGCAATTACTGCAGATAAATGATTATGTAGATTTTAACATTGATGCAAAATCATCTGAAATTGAAAATATTAAAAAAGAATATCTTAAAATTTGTATAATCAGAAACTTAGGAAAAAAATACTAAAGTGAACTATTAAAATAATAATGAATAAATAATAATGAAATTATTGTGCAGTACAACTCATCAAATTGTATGTGCGCATGTGTATAAACGGGGAACATCAATGTGGTTTCGGTAAACTTTGTCAAGCAAAAGGATTTTAAGTGATCCAGTATCTCAGCAGTCAATAATCGATGCAGCTAATTTGTTTCACACTCTAGCAATTCCGACTATGAAAAAAATGTTTCTAATAATTATGGAAGCTCTGCTGTTTTCTGAATTTGTAGGCATGTCCATGTGTGTTAGACACATTGAGATAAAAAAAAAATGTGCTCAGGATCATTGTTTGTGAGATGGTTTACATATCTAAAAATCCTTTGTACATGGGCTCACACATGAGAGAGAGGCTAACATTCTCTTAACTAATTAACTATCTTATTAAGGATAAATGGGTGGGCACAGCAAACAGAGACTTTAGGGAGGTATTTCACTCTTGGTGATTATCAAAGTTTTCCTTCCAGTTATTAAAGCATTATTGGCCATGTGAACCACACATGTCCCACAGACAAAATTGGTCCTTTATCAAACTTGCCAGCTGACATCTCTTCATTTTTATTCTACTTTAATCTGTTGAATCTTATATTTATTTTATGTCTCTCTTCCTGTTATCTTTCATGGGAATGGTTTATTTCCTAAACTTGTGTCACTTCAATTTGTACTTAGTTTAACCATTGTCAAGATTAATAATAGCTGATATAATCGCTATCTGACATAGGGCCATCCATTATGTAACAGTTAATGAGATGGTTAATAATTTTGTAGGTGTTTACTAAGTCAGTTTTCTCAATATCTTCTTTTTTTTAAGTCTTTTTTATATTTGGAACAACTATTGTTTACTGTTCTTTAATATTACACGTAGATGATCAAAATAAAGCAACAATCAATAAAATTAAATAACAATCTGAAATATAAAATTTCTTAGTATTTGTCAAGATTTCTCAGACGAGGTATTGTTAATATTTGCATTTATTTCTGGTTTCTTTGTAAACCTTTTCTCTGAATTTCTTTCCCCAGAGATTGAACTTACAACTTCTAAGTAGAATTCACTCTAGAATACTTCTTAACCAACTCATTTAATAAAAATAATTAACTGATATAAGATATCAAAAATATTCTATCCTTAAAAATTAAATAAAAGATACGGTTCAAAGTTCTTAGAGGTGTAATGGCCAAAACAATGAATACTAAAAAACGTGACCTTTTGTATCTCTTATTGAGCTTGTATTAGATTGTTTTGAATCAGGAAAAAGTGAGTTTGCAAAGCCAGTTAATTTTTTTTTTAACAAAAGGACAAAACCCAAAATTAGTCTCTTCTGCTCACTATATCTCCCCTATTTCTGTCTCCCCTTATCAGCTATGGGTTAAATAGTATTAATACTTATAGTAATATTTCTTTTTGTTTATAATGGACTATTACATGGGTTTAATAGTTGTATTACTTTTCACTGTTAATAAACAAGGAGAGAATGACAGAAGTGAGAGTGATAAAAACTGCATAAAATAAAAGTGGAAAGTCAAAAAACATACAGCAAGAGACCATGAGAATGATAGACACTTAATAAAAGATTGGTAACGTGCTGAGTTCATTGTAAATCATGGTTAATAAGAAGAACTGAAATGGATTTTATAAAACATAACTTAATCTTAAAAATGTACTGTGTGTGATAAAAATATATATGAAACAAACATTGGTTAACTTGGCTTTAGTATAATAATAGGTAACAATAACCATAATGTAGATAATAATCTGAAATATGTAAATAATGTATATAAGTTTCTTGTTATAATTTTACAGTAACAAAATTCAATCACTTTAAAGTTATACAATAATCAATGAAATTAGGAGGTCTTTTAATTTTTGAGATAAGGATTAATTATTTGTATAATTTGGATTCTTCAGACTACTGTTCTCATATTGAATGTTATTTTCACAATATTTTGGTCTAAGTAACCGATTTTATTTTCAGGTGTATCTTGTTGAACTTGGGAATCTTTCTGCTGAACTCAGAAATCTGCTGTCCCTATATATTAAATAAAGGGTTCCATGCAAAATTCCATGCAAATTCCTGAGTTCAACAGAAAGATTCCAGAGTTTGACAAGATACACCTGAAGAAAGTTGGAGATCACAGCAACCGAAACATTGTGAAAATAACAGTCTGAAGAATCCAAATACTACAAAATCAGCACGGGTTTAAAAAAATTTTTTTTTTTTTTTAAATATTCTCAGCAATTTTTCTTAAAAAAATTAATTTTATTGTTTTCTTTAAAAAAGTTTTGTTTAAAAATATTGGTAAATTTTTACGTGTCGCAGCGTATTATAAACACCCCAACCTCCCCATGTTAAGAACGGCTTTCGGAATAAACACCTCTCATCCTCGAAAGTCATTCCTAACATGGGGAGGTTGGGGGGGGGGTATTCCAAAAGCCATTCTTAACATGGGGTTGTTAGGGTGTTTATAATATGCTGGGTCACGTCGTAAAAATTTACCAAAAAATTAATTTTATTTACGTTAAAATAAATTAAACAATTTCATAAACTTATCATTTTTAGTGTAAGCTATAAGGAATATTTTAAAATATGACTAGGATGAAGTATGGAATAAGGACCTCGGAAAACGAGAGATTCAACTGGGACACATTCCAATTGACACCAGTTGACTGCCAACACATGTGTCATCTGTAAACAAGCATACACAACCTGAGTTGTTTGTTTTATTCGTTGATTTTTAATATAAAAGAAAGATTTAAAGAAAAGTGGGAGGGATATATTTTTCTGAGGGGTTATTCCGTTTTTTTTAACAAAACTTTTTAATAAATGAATGCAGAGATCGTGTTTATCGAGTGATTTATCACTTTAAAAATCTTTACAATTATTTAATTTTTTTTCAGAAAGGCATTTAAGAAAAAAAATATTAAATATATATATATTTTTTTAATGTAGACTGCATTTTTCTTTTTTCTTTTATAAAACTTATTAATAAACAAATGCAGATATTGTGTGTCTATCTTGTTAAATTATTTTTTTTTACTCAATTCATTCTCTATTATGCGATTAATATTTAATTTAAATTTATAAAATAATACATTAAAATTTTTTCTTAAATAAAAAAAACTCTTAGTCTCCCAAGAGGCATCCTGGATTAACACAAATATTTAAATTACCTCAATCTATATTTAAATATTTTTTAAAATATTAACTTTAAATATTTTTAAATAATTTTTTTACAATATTAGATTTTAATTTGCTCTCATGATATATGCAATGAGTGGAAAAACATACAGCATGATAGAGAACAATCTAGGATTTTCCCACTATACTGTAAACCATTCAAAATAGTTTGTGAATCCTATAAATCAAATTCATACTCAGACATTAGAAAGCTATTGGAATTGTTATAAACGGTTAATTAAATCAATCCTTGGTTGTAGAAAATCTCACTTAGATTCCTATCTAAAAGAAATTTCTGTGGCATGAAAGACACTTAGAAAATACCTTCTAGGCAAGTAAATAGAAAATTTTTTAAGTAAAAGTTATAAAAGATATTGTGAATAAATTTATGTATTTGTTAAATCTTATTTTGTTTACAGAAAAAAATGAAAAAGTTTGTAAACTGTACTCTGCAATATTTTGCTTGTTTAAAAAAAAAAAAAAAAGAAGCACGCATCTTTAAAACTTATTAGCATTGTCTTCTACTTTCAAAGAAAAGTAATATATGAAAAATGCCACAAAATATTAAAGTTAATCCCTTCATGAAGCTTATTACCAGATCTTTACAGAGTGGACCTTGTCCAAAAAGAAAGAAGTAAAGCAAATAAACTCTGCCATAGTCATAATTCACACTTTCAAGAAGGATACATTCTATATTGTTGAAAGAAAAAATATATATTGGTTTGTCAACTTTAAAATATTCACTACAAATTTTCTGTTAGATTGTGATGACGGTGTGGAGAGACCTAGGGATAAGCAGCCGCAACTAGCATGCACACCCTGCAACGGAACGGTTGCCACACGTGGGCATGAAGCTGAAACCATTGAATTTTGAGGTAAAGGTTGTCATGATGCAAACTAGGTGCTATTGACAGTCCAGAATAGCTGAATAAAGAGACTGAGATTTTTGTCTGACGAAAGAACAATCAACAACCACTGAGCGAACTCCTTCCCTGTTATTGGTGAAGAAAAGAAAAGAAAGACAAATAATCTGACACTCTGCATGAATACTGAGAGTTGGCATTCAGTGTGTTATTTCAACTCTAAATAATTTACATGACTGAAATAAGAATTGCGTGACACTGCTGTCCGAACTTTCACCTTCCCGTGCCCACTTGACACGTCTTCTCTCCACTCCAAAACGAACTTCTGCAACTTTAGCTTTTCTCTTCTGCAAATACACCTTCTCTGCTCGCAATCAAACTTCAGAAAATGCCCTCCTTCCCCAAATCACTCCTCTTTTATTTCCAATCAGGAGCATCTCATTTGCATACCTCGTGGTCACCCTGTAGGCATATAAAGAAACAGGGCAGCCATTTTTATTTCTTTCTTCTTCATTATGAACACGAGGTAAGCCACACGAAAACGCGGTCGGTCGTTCTTGTTTCTCTTTTTCTTCTTTCACACCACACCAAACATATTATCTATGGATATTTTATAGATTTATAATAACCATACAAGTATTTAATAAAAATTAGACGTTTTTAGTGAAAAAAAAAAAAATGTATTCAATGTCTCCTGAACACTAGCACAATTTAATATTAAACCAACTACAATAATGACATATACATAGATTCTCAATGTCCTAACATAGCCTTTTTCACTCAATCCTTTTTACATAACTAGCATGAGTGCCCAGCATTGCCCGGGTGTTTGGAGGTGCGTGTTGAGCAAAAAAAAAAAGTGGTAGTAGGAAGGCAGGCTCGAACCTGTACCGCGAAGGAGGAAAAGAACGTGAAAAAAACATGACGTCTTTGCTTTTACAACCACAGCCAAATCTGAAGTGATGCAGGTTTAAATTTAGGCTAGACAATAGAAAAGAGGGGATGACTTTCGAAAATATTGACGAAAAAAAGTGCCCCTTTCCTGTAGAAAAGTGCCCAATTGAGGGTGAAGAAATTAATGTTTTTAGCCAATTTTTCAGTATTTGTCATCTGAAGGGTCGATCTTCAAAACAATACTGATCTTGCGAAAATCCGTCGCCTCTGTCAAAAGTTTTAGGCAGACATGCAAACATACATACATACATTTATATATTGGTAACTCAAATTTTCGATCCAAACCAATTAAAAAGCTTGCCCTATCTCTGAATACCCTTTATGTCAAATTTCAAATGTTTAGACCAGAAATTGTCTGAGTAATTTGGTAGACATTGCAGAGGTCAAATTTTTTTTAATTTTGACCTCTATTATCACTCCTTAACATTTATTGTTTTGGGCTGAAATCAAGTTATTAAGTTAGATCCATGTCCAAGTAACCTACATCTAAAATTTCAAGTGTTTAGACCCAAAATTGGTGGAGGAGTTTGGTAGAGTTCTCAAAGGTCAAATCGTTGAACTTTGACCCCTTCACAGCCAAATTTCTGGCCAAAAACAGATTACAAAGATTTTCCCAAATCTCACTACCCTGTATATCAAATTTCAAGTCTGTAAAATTGACAGAGTTATTGTGTAGGGAAATGTACACAGTCGGACAGACAGACAGACACTTTCACTTTTATAGATATATAGATTCTTCTCTTTTTATCCAGGTTCACTTTTTCCCCTATTTTTCTATATAATGGACATCTTTCTGCGCATTACTTTATAAAATCTATATTTCACTAGAAACATTTTAGTTTTTTTGTATGCTGTTCTCTCTAGCTATGGATTAAATAGTATTAATAATTGTGATGATATTGTTCATTGTTTATGGTTGATTAGCTTTCTTTCTTTTACCTTTCATTGTTAATAGAGTGACAGAAGCAAGAGTGATAGACACTGTATAAAATAAGAACAGGATGTGTGTGCCAAAGAGCATACAATGAGAGAGGGTGACAGTAACAGACTGTAAGAGATGGGTGACTCAGTGAATTACTTGCAAATTATGAATAATTAAAACAATTAAAATGGATTTTTTTAACATAACTCAAAATAAAGAAATATTTTATCATGTATTTTGTGTGATTAAAATATGTTGAAAAAAAAAGCCTTAAGGAAATGAACATTTATTAACTCAGCTTTAATAATAGTTAATCTATATATCTATATCCCTGTTGTTAAGTAGAGATGGAGAAAAATTATAGCTTATTTGGTATTCATGCAAAATAGGGATTGCATTATCATTGGCATATTTTGGTGTAGGTTATGTAAACCACTGGAAAGTGTAAATAAGAACTTTGGGTTATTTTTTTAATCAAAAAATGATGGCCAATGGGAGCAAACAATTAAAACTTGAGGAAAAAGATATAATTATAATCAAAAACAGTCATCGTATGGTAATTTCAATGAAAAGAACGGGACTTTTAACCATTCTGTACTTTCACATAACAATTTAATAAACAAAAAATACTATAAAAAAAACTTAATAAAACAAAAGGTACTGTTTGCCGATTGTCAACTGCTACAATTCCATTAGAATTTTGGCACCTTCTGGCAGTTTATGTAACCTACCTAGAATATGTTGACAATAATGCGGTCCCTAGTCTGCATAAGTGTTGTTTATGCAAGTATAAAAGCTTGATGATCATACATAAATGCTTGTAGAGGATTTTAAATGGGGGTTTGGTGCTAAGAGCAGCTTGAAATAGAGTGGAAAGAAATTTACTGATTCAGATTGATTTTTTTTTTTTTTACAATCATCCCAAGACAAAAGGAGTTAAAGTATGCACAACAACACCATGTCAGACATTTTTACATCCTGCTATCTACCATCTGCACTGGACATCAAAAAACGTTATAAAAAAGACCATGTAGATACATTACATATCATAAAATAAAGAAAAGAAAGGCAACCAAATACCTATGAGAAGAACAAAAATAACATGTTAATAATATGTAAAATATACTTCACATTTTATGTTTTATAATATACCATAATTAATTTTTCATTTTTGTTTTATTTCAATATCATTGCAACAAGTCAAACATTCAAGTTTATCAATTTGTGGTCTGTCAAAGAACATACAAGGAGCAACCAATCAAATATTGCTATTTTAAACTCTCCCTTTACCAGATGATGTTTGCTATCTTTTCAGAAATCATATAGGTTATTATTGGCTTAACATCCATTTTATATGAGTTTGATCAACTCAAAACTTGGTTCAGGATAATGAAAGAGGATGCTTAACTGATTCTGGACCCCCACCTTTATGGGGTTTGTCATTGGAACTGCGAATGGCTTGCACTCATAACGCCAGCAGCCTTGTATTGCTGTGCCTAGTCAGCCAGTGTTCGGAATGTGGTGAACTTGTCGGAAAGAGCCGGCCAAATCAACCCAGGGTGAATACCACAACCATAACTATGAACATTTTACATGCTGGCAAGTGCTGGTTGATTTTTAGAAATTGACTTCCAAACTAACCTATCTCTGGCCAAGTCTTTCTTTTAAGTCCATGCTTATTACTTTTTTGCATATTTTCCATGGACTTCCCTTGCCAACTGACCCTGCTACCTCAGCTGTTCTACATTTACTAAACCAAGAACTTTCGTCCATTCTTTCAACATGACTGTACCAACAAAACATTTCCCTATACTGTTCAGATTAAAACTTCCTCTGAGGTCATCAGATCTAAGCCTATTTTTAAGATTCACTTTACACATCAATCATATCATTATTCTCATATAATTTCTCTGCATGCAAAGTTTCACTAGCATATATCATCACACTGCTTACCTATGCCTGATGATGGACTCTTCTTCTCTTGGTAAGCAATGGTAATGCTCTGTTGGTTAGTAATGACAGAAGGGTCCTGAACTTATTACTACGTCTGTTCATAACTCTTGCAATCACACCAGTAAGTTGTTTCCAGATATAATCAAATGCTTTAGTAACTATGGATCTCAAGTTTTGATAATTTAATATTATTTGGAATTTCTTTAAAATACGCAAGTTGTTTTAAAAATACTTAACTTTTAGATGGATATATGCTGGAATGGAAAGATTGAATAATGACAAACACAAGAAAGGAAAACAATATATTCTTTGAATATCATACAATATTAAACAAGCACAAACACTGGCAAATCACATAGAGTAGATGTTTACAGAAATGAATAAATTTAACAAAAGACTTTAGAAATAAATATTTTATAACAGACGAAATGATACAAGTGTATTTGCTTTTTTAAAGTTTTATGGAGTAGAGACAAAAAAAAACTTAAGATTTTTATTTTATTTTAAATATATGGAAACATGAAAAACATCAATACTTATGATACTTTTTTTTTACAAGGCAGTCACTACTTATCAAAGCCCAAAGGTTACTCGAGGATAAGGGTTAATGAATGTATGGTGGTAGTGTAGTAATCATTAATGGTGTAGACTGGGTAGAATTTGGATTCAACAAGAAGTTGTTTACATTGGACTTCAGGGAAGCAAGCCAGTGGAATAATGTTTCACAGGCGGGCAATTCTAGGAAAGAAACTTTGTTCATGGAATCTGCATTTAGATTTAGGCACAGATAGAGAATTGAAGAAATTGTTGATGATGGTTGTAACTAGTCGAGTGTTTTTTTGTGAAAGTTTGGCAAGGGGGGATCATAGATTGGAGCTCAGATGAGCACTTGCCATGAAAATAATGATAGAGTAGAGACACACTCGCAACATCTCTTCTGAGGGAAAGAGGTTGTAGGGAAGAGATAAGGCCATCATCTACTAGCTTTTGGAGCTAGTTTTGAACTCTATCAAGGCAAGATACTTTGTGCTGAGCAGCTCCTGCCCAGATGTGGCAACACTACTCCATTTTAGGATGTACTTGGCTCTTATACAGATAGAGGATTGCATCAGCAGTAAAATACCTACTGGTGTGATACAATGATCCAACTATTTTTCCAGTGATCTTGGCAACAGATTTGATGTATGTGTTCAATTTCAGATCAAGAGTGAAGGTCAGTCTCAGAAGCTTGTCAAGACATGGTGCTTCCTCAAGATGAGAGCCATTCATTTCAATTGAGGCCAGATGAGTGTCAGAGCGATTATGATAAGAGAGAGAAGCTTGATTTTAGATGTAATAAAATTAACCAGACATCTTTTTCCAAATTGCATCAAGTGTTCAAGATCAGAAGAGAGAAAATCAAAAAGATCTTGGTCATTGTTAGCCTTTGAAGTGTTGCCATAGATTGTGGTGTCGTCTGCATAAATGTCTACAAATGATGTAAGAATGTGATTTGGGAGATCAGTGATGAATATCAAGAACAGAGCTGGGCCCAGGATGGAACCCTGAGGGACGTCAGCGTTGATACTATGAGCTTCTGATTTCTGCGCATCGATAACTACTCTTATAAGCCTATCAGAAAGAAAGTATTTAATAATTGAGAGGATATTTTCAATTATTCCATAGCTGAAAGTCTTGTGGAGTAGACCTTTATGTCATACCCTATCAAAAGCCTTGGATATATCAAGAGCTACTGCCCTAGAAATGAAGTCCCTGTCAAAAATCACTAATCTTGTGTGATATTACAGTTAGCACATCAGCTGTAGATCTAGCAAAACAGAAACAGTATTGCATGAGTATAAAACTGATACCATGAAGAGTAAAATTCTTTATCAATTCAAAATTTGATGTAGAGTAATTCTTTTCTCTATTAAATTTTTTGTCTCTAATCTATATATAAAAAAGGCAAAATGTGTGTGACCATTTCGTGTATGTCTCGCAAAGGCTTCTTTCGCACACGCTCCAGGGGGGGGGTACTAATACTTAGAACTGTTTATATACCCCTTATATAATAATATCTAGGATTTAGGAAAGCGCGTAGCGTATAGATTTATTTACATCGATTTTACAAAATTATTGCTATTTTGGCTTCTCGCGTGTTGATTGGGCTTTTTCGTATATAAAGCGAAACTAATTCAAAGCTAACAGTGTTCTCGGCATCACGCCGGGAAACGTCCAGAAGCAATCAACTTTGATCAATGTTGTATATCAGACAGTTGCTATTCAATCTGGACAATTTGGAGCTAGTTTCACCCTCCCCAACATCTGTTGGAGGAAAAACAGTCAAATTTGGGTAAACAAACCTAAACGCTGCGTGACTTCTATTTGACCTTTTTAATTAGGTGAAATGGAAGCAGCAGAGTTAACTTTTATTGCGGCCACCTGTTTTTAATAGTTAAATAAATAAATTCAAATGTGTCTCCGTTGTATGTCGCGGTGGTCCAATGGTTAACGTCCCACGTTTTTTATTTTACACTTTCATTTCCAACTTTGCCTCAAGGGTTTGGGTTCGATCCTCATACTCACCTACCAAAACATTTTTTTAAATTATTTTAACCCCCCCCCCCCCGGAGTTTTGATTTACCTCAAGACACCCGGGCATCGCCGGGTACCCCCTGCTAGTTTATTTTAAAAGCTTCTTTTTTGAGGGAGGCGAGGGGGGGGCACTCCTTAAATGGTAAGGTTTATAAATAATAATGTGCCCATGTTACTCATTGTGTTGTCAAAAATATATATTAAAAAATTCATAATGATTAGATCACTAGTTTAGGAGTTCATCTTCTATATATATAAAAGGCAAAATGTGTGTGATCATTTTATGTATGTCTCACAAAGGCTTTTTTCGATGACGGTCCCGGGGGGGGGGGTTCTATCACTTAGAATTGTTTATATACGCCCTAGATAATAATATCTAGGATTTGAGAATTCGGGTCGCTTCTAGATTTATTTACGTCGATTTTTACAAAATTATTGCTATTTCAGCCCGTCTTGTGTTTATTCAGCTTTTTTGTATAAAACCGAAACTAATTCAAAGCTAAGGTTCTGTTCCCACCATTCACACCAGGAAACGTCCAGAAGCAATCAGCTTTGATCAATGTGGGGCCAAACTCCTTATATCAGACAATTGCTATTCAATCTGGACAATGGGGAGCTGGTTTCTCCCTCCCTAACATCTTAGGGAAAAAAAACAGTCAAAGTTGGGTAAACAAACCCAAAAACTGCCCTGCAGCAAAAGTTAACTGCGCGACTTCTATTTGACCTCATTAATGAGGTCAAATAGAAGCAGCAGAGTTAACTTTTATTGCGGTCACGTGTCAATTCTGTTAATAAATTCAAACGGGTTTCCGTTAGTATTTTGCGGTGGCCTAATAGTTAATGTCGCACATTTTTTTTTCACACTAATTTCCAACTTTACCTCAAGAGTTCAGGTTCGATCTTCATACTTACCTACCAAAACTTTTTTTATTTATTTTACCCCCCTACCCCACGGAGTTTTGATCTCCCAAAACCACACACACCTCTAAACACCCGGGCAATGCCGGGTACCCTCCGCTAGTCTTATATATATAAAAAAAAAAGAAATATATACGTATATATATTTCTGTGGAAATATATTTTTATTTGCTTATTATATATACCAATCCTTATTTAAAAATCTCAATGTAATTACAGAGCAATATACTGAATAAATGACAAAAGACTATATTCCAAAGTTCATGATGTTAACCACCTTATAATTTATTCCTTTAATTCAGTTGACATTTACAATTCTTGACAGTATCTGTTTCGTAGCGCAAAATCACTCAGTGAATCTATTTTGCCCTTAACTCATCAGAAGAAATAGCAACAATCAATCCATCAAAAGGATTGAACGTGCATTCTGACGTGATCAAAATTCGAAGACAAGCTGTAAATAATTTATAATATGTTTACATTACGCCATTTTGAATTTTGAAATGGCATAATGGAAACATATTATAAAGTATTTACAATTTCTCTTCCAATTTTCTATGTCAAAACGCATTTTATTTCCTTTTGACGGATTGATTGTTGCTATTTCTTCTGATGAGTTAAGGGCAAAATAGATTCACTGATTGATAAAATAATTAAGTGATTGACTTTGCGCTATGAAACAGATACTGTCAAGAATTGCAAATGTCAACTGAATTAAAGGAATAAACTATAAGATGGTTAACATCATGAACTTTGGAATACAGTCTTTTGTCATTTATTCACTATATATATATATATATATATATATATATATATATATATATATATATATATATATATATATATATAAAACAAATAATTAATAAAGCATGTTTAAAACACTTTAATTTTCAAAAAGGAAACACAAATTCAGTGGATTGTCCTTAATCCATGAAATATATATATATATATATATATATATATTTTATACAATCAGAAAAAACAACACCTTTTTTTTAGTAGTACACAATTTTTGTTTTTATTATTTTTTTATTTTTTTATGACATGTTATTATATATTTTTTCTTAGTCTGACAGCTGTTTCGAAGGGTAAAAGGACAAACGGTTGTTTTAATTATAACATACCGAATTTTCATTATTTACCGTTCTCTTCGGAGACAATTAAAATCAATTAATTACAGTCAAAAAATTGTTTTTAAAACTCACATAGAGATCTATAAAAAACCCATGGAAAATTTTTAAAGATGGCAACCTCGATAAAAAAATTCCATCCCCATGTGAGTTTTAAAAACAATTTTTTGACTGTAATTAATTGAATAAATTATATTGCTCTGAATTCTCATCGAGCTAAACCGAGGTTAATATTGGTACAATAATCAATATAATACCATTTAAAAGGTATTAAAATTGATTGTTAAAAAAAAAAAATCCACATATATATATATATATATATATATATATATATATATATACTAGCATGGGTGTCCGGCGTTACTCAGGTGTTTGGAGATGTATGTTGAAGAAAAAAAAAAAAGTGGTAGTAGGAAGGCAGGCTCAAACCTGTACCGCAAAGGAGGAACGAGGAAAAAACCTGACGTCTTTGCTGTTACAACCACCGCCAAACCAGAAGTGACAGAGGTTTTAATTAAGGCTAGACAATCGAAAGGAGAGGATGACTTTCAAAAATATTGGCGAAAAAAAGCGACCCCTCCGTGTAGAAAAGTGCCCAGTTGAAGGTGAAGATATTAATGTTTTTAGCCAATTTTCGATATTTGTCGTATGAAAGGTCAAACTTCAAAACAATACTGATCTTGTGGAAATCCATCGCCTCTGTTGAAAGTTTTAGGCAGACATGCAAACATACATACATACATTTATATATTGGTAACTCAAATTTTCGATCCAAACCAATTAAAAAGCTACCCCTATCTCTGAATACCCTTTATGTAAAATTTCAAATCTTTAAACCAGAAATTGTCTGAGTAATTTGGTAGACACCGAAGCAGTCAAATTTTTTTTAACTCTGACCCCTATTATGACCCCTTAACATTTATTGTTTTGGGCTCAAATCAAGTTATTAAGTTAGATCCATGTCCAAGGAACCTATATCTAAAATTTCAAGTGTTTAGACCCAAAATTGGTAGAGGAGTTTGGCAGAGTTCTCAAAGGTCACATCGTTGAACTTTGACCCCTTGACAGCCAATAATTTCTGTCCGAAAACCGATTTTCCCAAATCTCAATACCCTGTATATCAAATTTCGAGTCTGTAGACTGAAAATTGACAGAGTTATTGTGTAGGGAAATGTACACAGACAGATAGACACACACACAGACAAACAGACATTTTCACTTTTATATATATATAAAAGTTTTTCACTTTTATATATATATAAAAGTTTTTTAATTTTTTTTCATAATATTATTTTGTATTCCTGCACGTCACCAATTAAAAACGAATAAAGAAAAGTTATAAGCTTTTATACTTTTCGCATTCTTTTTTATTCATATATATATATATATATATATATATATATATATATATATATATATATATATATTGTTGTATAAGATGAACTTCTAAACTAATGACCTGATCATTATGATTGTTACCTAGTACCTTGGAAGGATTACAAGATGTGTTGGATCTCTTTACCTCCTTACTACTATGATTTTCCATTTCAAAACTTAGCAATCATTTTGGATTTAAAGTACAATATCCTTTTTCTGCCTCAATGTCCATTTCCCTTATTCTATGTATTTCAAAACTTTAATTTTCTATGTTAATTGCTTTTAGCAAATAAGGTGCAAACCAATGAAAACATTTGCTTATATTTTTCCTCTGAAGAGATATGAATAAGCATCAAAAACTCATGAGTTAAGGAAATAGATTTATTCAATTGTATTCTTTGTTTTTAAACAATAAAAAAATTCTAAATTTGAAGATTAACCTTTTCAAATCATAAAATTTAAATACCTAAATTTGGATTCATCTTATATATTTAGCAATTTTATTTAGCTGGGATTGTCATATATAAAATATTACATCTAATAATATTTTGTAAGACCGAAAAACACTGGATTTGCATACCAGCAGATATATTTCATTTCATTATTCTGAAGTGTATATATATATATATATATAAACACACATACACACACCTAACTTTATATATAAAGAAATTTACCCACTTTTTAGACACTATTTTTGAGTGCCTAAAGTTTCTCTGTACAGGAATTTGTCAGGACAACCTGATATGTCACGGTAAGATATATTGTGTAGGTTTTTAACAGTATTTTGTATAATTTTTGTTATTTTTAAGCCATTTTGAAAACTTTCAACATGTAAGTGTCAATCGATGTCCATTTTTCTTGTTCTCATGTAATGCTCAACACTATATGTTTTTCGAATCAAATAACCATTTTAAAATAAATAAAACCATTAAAAACTTTTCCAGATAGGTAGAAGAGTAACTTGCCTTTGATAATATTTATTTGTTATATATATTGGAATTTCTGATCACTTTTTCGAATATCTGTGAAATCTCAAACCTGAAAGTTGAATTTAAGAAGTAAACAACTATCTATGATAACATTAGTTTCTCTCTGAGTAAATTCTCTCCAAATAAAACCATTTATGAAAACTCTCAGCGAACGTCTCCTTGTGTATTATTTTCTGTATAAAAGAAGAAGCATAACAACCACTAGATGAATGATGATAATGGAAAGAAGCAGAAAGCACGTAAAAGATCAGCATGTATAAACACCCCACGCATATATATGAAGATTTTTTATTTTGTTATTTAAAATGTTCCATATCGATATTTTTCTATTTGCATAATTTACACAGAGAAATATACAAGTTTCACGCAATGGTGAATGCAAGGGTTTTTTTTTTTTTCTTTTTTTAAACAGTGATCACCACTTATCAAGGCCCGGAAGCCACTCAGGGATAAGGGTTATTGCAAGTACATTACGTTAGTGTGGAGATTTGATGAAGTGTTTACTTAAGGAGGCGGTTCATTAGGAATTTGTTAACGTTGGACTTGAAGACATCCAAGTTGTAGTCCGGTGGGAAGCAGGCAGGAAACAGAGTTCCACAGGCGTGCAGTTCTAATATACAAGATTATTTAATATCAATTGAATTATTGTTTCCCAAGATATTGAAATTCAAGCAGGACGTGTATGCTTTTTTTTCCTCAATCATATATATATATAAATATATATATACTAGCAGTTCAGCCGGCTTTGCTCGGGCCCTATGTAATGTTCATAACTTTATGTGCATATGCATATATATATATTAAAAAGTTTGACTCATATCCAGGTAACCTACATCTAAAATTTCAATTGATTAGACCCAAAATTAGTGGAGTTACCAATATCTAAAATTTTAAGTCTTTAGACCCAAAATTGATGGAGAAATTTGGTAGAATCTACAAAGGTCAACTGTTTCAACTTTGACCTCTTGGTAACCAAATTTTCGCCCAAAAACTGATTAAAAAGCTTGCTGCATTTCTGAATACCCTTTATGTAAAATTTCAAATGTTTAGACCGAAAATTGGCTGAATAGTTTGTTAGAGACTAAAAAGGTCAAATCTTTTGAACTTTGACCCCTTGGAAGCCAAATTTTTGGCCAAAAACTGATTAAAAAGCTTGCCCTATGTCTAAATACACTATGTAAAATTTCAAATGTTTAGATCAAAAATTGGCTAAGTAATTTAGTAGAAACTGTAGAGGTCAAATTCTTTTAAACTTTGACCCTAATTTTGACCACTTAACATTTATTATTTTGGGCTCAAATCAAATTAAAAAGTTTGATCCATGTCCAAGTAACCTACATCTAAAATCTCAAGTGTTTAGACCCAAAATTGACGGAGGAGTTTGGTAGAGTTTTCAAAGGTCAAATTGTTGAATTTTGACTCCTTGATAGTCAAATTTTCTGTCTGAAAACTGATTAAAAAGATTTCCCCAAATCTCAAAACCCCTTATGTAAAATCTCGAGTCTGTAGACTGAAAATTAACAGAGTAGTTTGGTATGGAAATGTACACACACACACACACACACAGGCAATTTCACTTTTATAGATATAAAGACAGAGCCAATTATCTATTGATTATTATATTGTACCCAATATATTGTAATGGCCCTCCAGCATGAACCAGTCATAAAATATGCTTTAATATTTTCTTACTATTACGTTGTGATTTGGCTTTCAAGCGCACTTGATGCATATTCTATTTTATTCAAATTAAATCAACGTTTCTATATGGAATTCACACCCTTGACATTATGCTTTAATGTATTTTAATTCAAGCAGATTTTGTATTTATTATTATAGAGGCAAAACTCTATTGATTATTATGTTGTACCCAATATGTAGTTATGATTTCAAAAGTTAAAAACCATATATATGACTTGGGTGCCATCAGCTAGATTCAAAACTAAAACATATAACTCTCCAGTTTTATTTATTACCATCTGTTCTCTGTCCTAATGCATACAAAATTTTTCAAAAATAATACAGGAAAAGGTATAAATGTATTTTGCACATATTTGCATAGAAGAGCACTTTCAATCAACTTTAGTCTACCAAGTCCCAATTTTTTTCAATTTTGACCTTTTAGCTTTACCAGCTAAAAACCAAATCAAATTTGTTTCATAGGTTCAAATCCCCTATATATCAAGTTTCAAGATTGTAGACCAAAAATTGACAGAGGAGTTTGGTAGAGACCATTCCTCAGACAGACAGACAAGGTCGTTTTTACATATATATATATATATATATATATATATATATATATATATATATATATATATAACAGAGTTATGCAATTTGCAAATTTTATATTTAAAATTTGTTGTTTAACCTTTTTTTTTACTCATGTAACAAACAATGTAAATTACAACTGAGATGTAAAGGGCTACTGTGAATTAGGGGCCATGTCTACAAGAACAATCTAAGTAGGAAGTTGAGCAGCGAGATGTATGTTCACATTATACTTAAATTTCTGTATATTTATACAGTCAGGAAAGCAGGAAATGGGAATGAAATTCCAAAATTTAGCAGTTTAAAGGAAGAAACTTTCAGAGTAGAAGACTCTCCAGCATCAGAGGATTTCTACAGTGAAAGCATATGATTTTGTTGCTTTTTTAGTTAGTCAGGGATATTTAAGTCGAGGGGTGCACCAATAGTAAGAGTTTTTTGGAGCAGATTCCATTAAAATACTTATAAAACAAGCACAGGGATGGAAAATTGTGGTGATGGTACAGGGGTTGGAGCCTAGTTGACAGTGCATGAACTATTTAATTGGAGATTCTTTTTTGGACCTTGTTCAATATGAACTAGTGGTTGATGTACTGACTCACATGTGGCAACAACATTCTATGCATTGGCAAATCGTGGCTTTGTAGAGATATAGAATATCAGGTGTGAGTATTTTTCTAGCATGTTAAAGGGAGCCCACCTTCTTTGGAGCCGCCTTGGCAATGTCTTCTTTGTATTTGTTCCATTTCATGTTACTTTTTCAACTGCTGTTTTACATTAAAATAATAAAGTCTGTCTTTGTACCAGACAACTACAAACAGCAAATAATTCAATAATTTATGGTTGAAGCCAGGAGTTTCTTGGGTTACTCTACTTCTTCAGACAACATAAGGACATGTGACTGCTATATATATATATATATATATATATATATATATATATATATATATATATATATAATGCATATATTATCCAAATATCTAAATGCCAGACAAAACGATACACTTAATTTACATTTCAAAAACAATTTAAAAATGAATATGAATTGAATAATTAAAAAATATAGTTTTAAAATAAATGTATAGCTGATTAAAAAACACTCAAAAATCAATGCTTATTTAGAAAAAAAAATGACCTGTAATAGTAACACAATTTTTTTTACAAATTTCAAAATAATATGTTCCAACATGGAAATACTGGCAGGTACTTAACATTCATAGGAAAAAATATTCTACAAAAATAATTACAAAATAAATAACTTTTTTTTCTACAAGAAAATTCTATTGCTTAAATATAATTAATATCTTATTGTTTATCTTTTTAAATATTCACACCGTAGAAATTCAGATTTTTTTTATAATGAATTGTGTAGATGTTAGAAAAAATATATAAGCATTTCGTTGAATAGAAGCACGCACATCCTCAAAAGCATTATTTCATAAGGTTAAAATTAAACATTGAAAAACCGAGTAATGCTGTAGTTTTCATTTAATACTACAACAAAATTACAGCATTACTTAGTTTTTAATGTTTTCATTTTAACCTCTATGAAATAATGTCTTCAAAGATGTGCTTGCTCTTATTCAAATTTACATGCTATGTGACACATTGTCCAAACGGGAACTTAATACAACTATTAAAAAGATCAGACATTCAATTTTCTCTTCCAGAATTCATGGATTTAACATCACCACAAAAATGAAGAAAGAAACATACATATTACAAAGTCTTCTATGATTAAGGTGGATTCCATCAAAAGTCTTAGAGAAAATTAAATAAATATGATTTTCAATAAAAAAAAATACAGCATTGCTTGGTTTTCGAATGTTTTCATTTTAATCTTAAGCATTTTTATTTTGTCTAATTCGATTGCTATAACATATAACATCCTTCTCCCCACTTTGTACTGTATACTCACATCCTCTTTTAATAAACAAATGAGATTTTAAACATGACGTCACATTGAATCTGTATAATAACATGCTTTTTCACATTTCTACGCATGCTATCACCTCCCACATTTATTTTTAAAAAATGACATTATCCGATCACCAAAGATGCAAGTAATTGAAAATTAACTGTTGTTGTTAAGGTAAAAGAAGAAAAAAAATCCAATTTTACTTATTTCAAAACAAATTGTTCTAAAATCAAATTCTGTCGTCTCATTGGCTTAACCAGGTTTAAAAACCTATGCACTGCATTTCTGTAATGTAAATTTAACACACAATTACACTTTCCAATAAATTATAAAAGTGACATTTGTTCAATCTATTTAACTATTTAGCTGATCATTATTTTTAAAGTCGCATGAATTAGTCTAGTGTTTCAAAAAGATTTAAATTGTTACAACTTTCAATAAATAAATAAAACGAATATGTCTCTTTATTTATTGAAAGAATACTTAACTGGCAATAGCAATCATTTGTATGGAAGAAGAAACAATTTTATAATATTATTTAATTTTACATGCATTTATTATTTCAAGAGAAATATTATCATGAACAGTAAATACAGATATATGTGGCATTAAGTACATAAATACTCGATGACTATTATTATATAGGAGAGCCATATAAAACAAGTGCAGAGTTCATAAAAAGAAAAGGTAAAATCCCTTCAAAACATGTTGAACTTAAATGAGAAAATAAAAGTCAGATCGAGCATACCGGAAAACAAATTTGTCAAAAAATAAAAAATTGTTTAAATTATTTATTTTAAAAATATTAAGCATTAAAGTTTTTTCCTTTTAAATTTCCGAGTTGTCAATTTGGTCCAAGCTGTCAATTTGGTCTCATTTCATTTTCCGGTACACTCAATCTGACTTTTTAATCACCTGTCGGTCTACTGAACGTCTGCTGAGCATCGCCCATATTTCATATTCTTCATTAGCTATTTACATGCAGAGTTCATAAAAAGAAAAGGTAAAATCTCTTCAAAACATGTTGAACTTAAATGAGAAATAAAAGTCAGATGGAGCGTACCAGAAAACAAATTTGTAAAAAAATAAAAAATTGTTTAAATTATTTATTTTAAAAATATTAAACATCAAAGTTTTTTCCTTTTAAATTTCCGAGTTGTAAATTTGGTCCAAGCTGTCAATTTGGTCTCATTTCGTTTTCCGGTACACTCAATCTGACTTTTTGATCACCTGTCGGTCTACTGAACGTCTGCTGAGCATCGCCCATATTTCATATTCTTCATTAGCTATTTACACAAGACATACACATTTAAATTATGATTTTCTCTAATTCAGATGGGTACAGTAAATAAACTTTTAACTCGAAATGACCCCTAATGTATTAATGTATAACATAAGAAACAGAAAAGAAACATTTGTAATGCGTACACAGTATTTTCTCATATAACCTCAATACGTTTTGAAGGGATTTTACCAAAGAAAATTATAGTATATGCAATGAGAGTGTATTAAAAAGAAATAAAAGAAAGAGAAATCATTTAAATTGAAAATGCACACACACACACTGCTTTACTCACTCAATGTTTGAAAAGTAGAGAAGAATCTTAGTTGGACATTTGAATATCTATGTATCTCATATAGAAATCAGGAAAGGTTCCCTTGATTTCTGAGAGTTAAAAGGGAAGTAAAATGAAAAAAATAAAATTACATTATATAAAAAATTTAAATGATGAAAAAAAAATACATTTATTGAATAATCAATGTTTTATATAGCCTTCATCATTCAAATTTGTTTATATATTAATGCTCTATCTAAATAATCAAGCATTTTTAACAACATAGAATCTAATAGAAAAATATGTACTTTTATATTATTTAATATATATATATATATATATATAAATTTATATATATATAATTTAAATATGTTAATAACATGAACTAATATTTTTTCAAGAGTGTTCAACATATGAGTAGAGCTTTTTGAAATAAAATTATCTGAACATTAAGGAGGAACCTATGTAGATCGACTTATGTTTCAATGTCAACATATCTCGGCAGGGTTCCAAAATATAATATTGTCTGGTACAAAATATATATAAGCGTGAATGTAAAATAACAACATTGCAATTTACTAACCTGAATGGGCTGTGCAACTATGCCTTGTGGTGTCTGCACCATTCTATAAACAGTTCCCCCAAGTTGTCCCTGTCCAAGTGATCCCATGGGAACAGCAGCAGACTGAGCAGCAGCTAAACTTTGTGGCAGTAGAACATTGTTGGGTGGCATTGAGGCAACAACTGGTTGCTGATGATGATGATGATGCTGTTGTTGCTGCTGTTGTTGTTGCTGTTGCTGCAATTGTAACTGATTTTGGAGGGTGGCGGCAGCAGCTGCGACAGTCGAAGCGGAAGACGAGATAGAGGCAGCAGAAGCATTTGGGAGCTGTGAGGACGATGATGCAGACAATCCAGCGGCTGTATGGTTAGGAGTCACGCTACCTGAACTGCTACTACTGAGCGAGCCATCAAAATTGGGTGGCGGTGAGTGCACCTCCGTGCGCAGGAGGTGCTCGCTCTGCATCTTGCTTTTTAGACATGTTATGTAGCGGTTACAGAAATCTTTGCACAACTCGTTAACCTTTTCCAACTCCAGCAGGTGGATCCGCAAAACCTGGATAGCTTTCACCATCTAGAAAAAAAAAAAAATAACTAGCATGCAGATTGAAAAATTAAAATCAAAGACAAATCGAACAAATAATGCTTTAACCGTAATTCCTTTTGAATAGTAAGGCTATCACTGATGTAAGTGGCCAATGGCAAAGAAGATCTGATATTGACATTAATTTCCCAACCAAACTTATACCTTCACCAATCCCTCCTCCTATTATATGTATAAAATTTAACATAAAATGATTCCTCTCTTCCAGGCTGCTCTAGATTTTTAGAGCAGTTGGACAAAAATATATTTTACTATCAGAAATAAATTCTATGTGTTTTTTTTATATTTTGTTTGGTTTAGTTGTTTTGTTCTACAGCATATCAACTAGTATTGGGACGATTAATCAGAATCGAAAAACAGAGCTTTTTGGGGTATTAGCATCAGTATCAGAAAAATTTGAGCTTATTTTCTGATGCCAAAACCGATTCCTTAAATTATCTTTCTTATTTGATTTTGGTTTAAGAAACATCTTCCACTGCTGGTAGTAATAATAAAATAATAAATATTTATTGATTTAAACTTCCAGTAAAAAACTAAAATCTCTAGATCACAAGTGTGTTTTTATGTTTGAGAAAATATAAGCAAATTTAAGATGCGTTTTTACAGTAATTGGGACAAAATAACACTTTTATAGTTAAATATTTAGAAATTTATAAAGAATCGAAATTGGAATCAGTAATTGTATCAGAATTGGGAATTTAGTACAGAATCAGTAATTGTATTAGAACTCGGAAAAATATTGGAATCGTCCCATCACTAATATCAACCCTTTTTGGGTTATTTAACACCAGATCCAATAATTTTGGTAAAAAGTTTTATGCTTCAAGCTCCTTATAGCCCGAAACACATAGTCACACTGTTTGGCCCAACTTCCTTGCTGTACAGTGCATCAAATTTTTGCAGCTACCCAATGCCAAATCTAGCCATTTTTGTAAAAGTTTCCATATTTCAAGTTCCTTGCATTTTCAAATATCCAATCATAGTGTATGGTTTGGCTGTTTTATAGAAGAAAATTGTTTTTTGTTTTTGTTTTAGCTTTGCAGAACATGATTAAGTTTTGCAAAGAGAAAAAAATAAATACTAACAATTTTGGGTCAGGAAGCCGTTATCTTTAAATAGTCTGATCTGGTAGCACCAGAGTAGTTTTTGAAAGGGGTGGGGGTGATGTTGAAAAGTTGGTAAAAATTACTTACTCTACACTTATTAAAAAAAAAAAAGAAGCCAAATTCTACTTTTTCTGAATTACAAAAAAAAACAATTCTGCTAAAAGGCGCAAAACTCACATGCTTTGACTACTAAAATTATGCACACTTTTTATTTTTACATGAATGATTTAAATGATAGGAGGATAATACCGATAAAACGTGAATGACTTTAGCACTATTTAGATGCAGGTTTGTATGTAGCATAATGGCGTAACTCCAATTTTGGGGTATCTGGGAGCTTCTACATTAATAAACCTTGTGCCTAACTTGTTCTGTACATGTGTGGAGGCAAACATACACACATTTCAGCAAGTACACATTTTTAAAGGTTGACACTTGAAGATTGACAGCTGTTTATGAATTCAGTGCATAGTGAAAGTTGAGCAATGTTGACATCTGAATGTGGAAAACAAAATTTGGGCAGTGAAACATATATTTCTTGCTTTCTCTCTCTTTCAATAAAGATAAAAATAAATAAATAAATCTCGTATGCAAAAGACATAGATAGTAGTTTTTGGCTGCACGCTTCGGGTCTCAGCAGGTCTTAATTTAAATATGCTCCACTAGTGTTAAATGTAAACTAAATTATATATTTTTATTAAAAAATGCATTTGTTCGCTATTTTTGTACAAGCGTTCAATTTCAGCATGCAGTCCCTGCTATTAATGCCGATGATGGAAATGCTGCCTGTAATGATGCAATGAAGACTAGAGAAGCGACCAATGCCAGACGGTTATAACCGACAACATCTCAACCTGTTGCTGTTTCCATGTGCCTATCGTTCGATATCGTATCTAACACCTGAGGAGCTGGTTTCCTCAACCAAGTAACACTCCCCAGAAAACGACAGAAAAAAATGCTAGAAACAGTATTTTCCACGTAAAGTGAAAGTAGTGGAAAATTCCATTATAAGTGAAAAGTTTAGAATTAGAAACAATGTGTCATGATATTGCTTCAGACAGGAAGTTACCAGAGATATGTGTATGTGTGAGTGTGAAACAGCACTAACCCTATTCGGGTTTAACTGGCTTCCTCCAAAGGAGGAAGTTCCATGGGAGTATGAAATTCATAAGTGGTCCCCAGTCCCATGTATTTGCCAGAAATATGTAACAGATAAGCTGTGAAAATCTTTTTACTGAATGATGGAAGAGAGTAGTTGCACTTTAGGAACAGTTGCTCTCTCCTCGGTGGCAGATGGGTGAGAGAATATTAAGTATGAAAAATAAAAATTCAAATAGTATTTTAAACACCAAATGACTTTGTGCTATCAGTAATTACAACCGCTATCATTAATCAACATACATGACAGAAGAACAACAATGAAGAAGAGAAAGAATGAATTTATGTAACATAGCACCAAATGAACAAGGCCTAAACTACAAATGTGATGTACCACTCCATATAATCTGCTGGAATCAAAGAATACTGCTATATGTAAAGAGAAATGGTGAAAGGAACAGAATGATGTAAATGAATAAAAGAGAGAGGATGTAGAAGAGAAACAAGCAGAAGAGAGAGAAAGAGGGAGGCAGAAGAGAACGCAGGGGTTTATTATGATATCACAATAGTTTCATAGATATTTGGACATTTAAAAATGTTTTTATAAATAGTTGGAATTTACAAATTTCGGTGAAAATCTTTTGAAATTTCCAAATTGAGGGAGAAAAGTGAGGGGGGGATAAAGTGAAGGAATAAGGGGAAAAAGAAGAGAGGGGAACTCGAAAGAGAGAGAGAAAAGAAAAAGAGAGAGGTAAAAGAGATAAAGAGGAGAGAGAAAGAAGAGAAAGAGAAGAAAAAGGGAGGGGAGAAAAAGAGAGAGAGAGATAGAAAGAAGGGGAAAGAGTGTGAAGAAAAGGAGAAAATCTTTAAAATAAAAATAAAAAAAACTTTAATCCTCTAATTTGAGGAGATGAGTACAATGCTTACAAGACCATCCAATTCAGTATCATCACTAAAGAAAGGCTTGCGATCCTTCTCCTGGTGCTGTACAAAGGCCTGGATGTCCACATCAAAACTGTCAGCTGATGGACAATCCGGAGTCTGTGTGGCCCGTTCACATTTTTCAAACAACAAGGCCATCAGAGGGAACAAAGGATGTCTAAGAAAAAAAAAAAGAAATATACTTTTAGGAGTATTAGAAAAATTTAATAAATATGGTTAACTATTATTTAATTAGAAAATAATAGAAAATAGACTACGTGAAATAGAACAAAAAAAAAGATAGCTTTTTAAATTGAAGTTGTTTTGGTGTTTCGGATTGCAGCAATATTCAGACATGGGTGTATTAAAACGATGTACAAACAACATTTTCTCTCTAAAGTTAGATTAAATAAAAAGTAAAAATTTTCACTAATAATGGTGCATATTAAGGACCCTATGTTGGTAATAAGTTAATTAGTGTGAATTTTGACAAGGGTCACTTTTAGTGCATGTCAGGATAACCTTAATCTGCAAACAGAATCGTTCCCAGAAATGGGTGATGTAAATTTGAGGCAGGTGACAGAGGTCAAATACCATAGACAAAACAGAGAGACAATAACAATGACGTCACATTGTTTGAGAGCAAGAAAAATAAGGTTTTCAGATCAGTCTCTCATTGGAAGCCGTGCATATCAGTCTCTTTCATTAGCATTACAAGCGTAAGCTGTATTTTCGTGGACATCGGCAATATTACATCCTTAATGTGCTTCAACAAGTCATATCTTTTATTTGTTGGTCAATTTTTAAAAGAATTACATTGATGGAAAGAGAATAGAATAAGCATTCGAATGATGTTAATTTATTTTTTCTTTTATGCTCCAAGTTAAAAATAAAAAAAACAGTAAAAAATGACGACAACAAAAAGGGAAACTGTTTTTTCAATGTTTACATTTTATACATCACGTTTGGATACACATGCACAGAGTTAAATTTGATTGGATACGGCTGAAATTTTACAGGATATATAAGCATAGAAATCCATCTCTACTGGACTTTGATTTATATTTTTATGACGATAGGAAGCAAAGTTACGACCGAGCAAAGTTGACAAAGAATATTTCAAAATTGATAAGATAAATCGGCATATATCATCGATTTTCATATAGATAATAGTTTCAGAATTATTTTCATGTATAATATGTAAATATTTGATAATCATTGATTATGTGGAAATTTCTTTAAATGCTATCTTTTATAGAAATTCAAATCTGTTTAACAGAAAGACGGCTCGCTAAGCGCCGCTGAGCTGACTAAAGTATTCTCTTAAAAATAGAAAACTGTTTTTCTGCTATCGTCTTACTAGACTAGTAATTTTTTATTCTGAGTTCGTCAATATAAAAAAATCATTTTCAAGTTTTTCAAATTTGATTTCCAAACAATACTATTTTGTTGTTTTTAATGCTTTCAGTACACATGTACTAAAAGCATTAAAAAAAACAACAAAATGTACTAAGTGCATACATTTAACTTCTTACTTTTACTTAAGGTAGAATTGTGTTTTTTAGTGGTTAAAAACAAAAAAAAAAAACAAATATATAACAAATAAAAAGGTACTTGTGCACTTATGCTACCATGCTGAAATAATAACGTTATTTAGAAACCCATTCTTAACATGGGGAAGGAAGGGCATTTTGTTAACAATTCTGCACTTTCACCTAACAATTAAATAAAAAAGATATCATGAAACTTGAATTTATTTTTAACTCATTGTCAAGACCATATTTTTCGAATCTGTAAAACAAACCCATTTTTTTTTTAACTAAGGATATCTAAAAAATAATAATAATAATTATTAGGTGGTTCGATAAAGAATTTCATTGTGATGCATTTTGTAAACATTTACCTTGTTTCCACCTTAACATTTTTCTTTAAAATGACTACCTTTTAAGGTTTTCGGTTATGCTGAAAACGAATATCGCATTTAAATTTTCCATAAATAAGTAGCTTTCCAGATAATAAGCAATGTCATTTCTTACGTTATTGGTGGTGGCCATCTTGGTATGCGCGTTTGTGCATAGTTTCTCGGGGTTGTGCTTGCACATACAAGGATGGCCATCAGCGATAACATAAAAAATGACATTGCTTAATATCCGGAAAATTACTTATCTGCAGAAAATTTAAATGCTATATTCGTTTTCAGCATACCCTAAAACCTATAGAAGTAATCATTCTACATGTTAAGGTGGAAACAAGGTAAAAAATTACCGTTTTATTTCTTTGTTTACAAAATTGAATTTTCAGTAAAACAGTAATAGAAATGACAAAAATTACCATCAACTGGTGAATATATAGTTGTTGCTTATCAGGATTCTTGATATCCTGGTACTGTGAAAGCTACATCAAGAATTCATGTAGAGTACGATTTATGGTTGCATCTCAGAAAATAGGGGTATATTTTGGGCCAGATAGAGAGAATTTACAAAATTGAAAATTGGACTCGTCCCAAAATGCATAAGTTCTGGTCGATATGGGAATTTCGATCTTTTACAGAAATTCAAAATCTACATGAAAAATTTTCATAGATTTATTTCTGAGATTAATTCATATCTACTCAATTTTTTTCTTTTCTTTGAAGGGAGTAAGTAGTAAATATCGGTCATGAATGCTCTTTAGGCTACACCCAAGATTAAGCTCTCCTTTGGTGAGGAGGCAGGAAAATGCCTATTCTCAATAAAATTATATTTAAATACCACTATAATACTTAGTTTTGTTCATAAATAGACACCTACTGTATGATACCATGCGCCAGTTTAAAAAAAATTGAAATTTGTACATCTGAATTTATAATTCATGGCTTATGGTAAAGAGATACATCAGATTTGACTTCATAATCAGAAAGAGCACACAATTTTACATAAGAGTGCCAAGTTTCGTGAGAATAGCTTGAAAAATAAATAAATGATGGTGAAATTACCAAATTTCTTGAAATGTTGAGGTCCGTAATTTAGCCCACTTTTTCTAAAGAAAAATGTCCACGGAAAAACATAATTTTTGGCACTTAAAATTCTCATAACTTTTGAACTACTGATGGTATTTGCATAATTTAAACGGTTTTAAGCATCTTTTACATAGCTCTTTTCATGCAAGTTGATAAAATAACAATTATCTAAAAAGAAAAAAAATCAACGCTACTCTCATGAAGACATGTGAATGAGATATGGCCATAATGTAGAATAATTGAATGTTAGATATTTGTTCATCATTGTCACTCATTTCTTAAGTTAGAAAGTTTAACATAACAATAAATTCAGTTTTTCTCTCCTAAATTTATTCTCTCCAAATAAAACAATATATGAGAACCCCCAGCGAACGTCTCCTTATGTTTTTCTTGCATGAAAACTTAATTTGTCTTAGTTAAACAGATGAGATGATTGACGGTCACTAGACAAACTGGCAACAAGTCGAAAGTGCATAAAAGACCAGCACATGTAAACATTCTGAGCATAAATGCATAACGACATGTATGTGGATTATTGAAGAAAACTCATTAATGAAAACATTATAGTAATCTAAGAGTAGAAATTAAGCTGATGTGTTCAAGAGATTGCATTACAGACAGGAAGTCCCAAATGACACGTAACAAATAAGATAATCAAATTGGTCTTTAAATCTTTCAGTCTGATTGAATTCAGGCATATTTTACAGATCTTTTAGGGATTTATTTCACAGCCCCCAAAATCAAGAGTATTCCTGCAATAATCTGGTCCCAGTTGATTGTGGTTTAATGCTGATTCTGTACAGTTCTAGGAGGTTCACCCTCCCAGGCTTTGAGGTCAGAGTACCTCCTCCTTGGGGCCGCTGACTTCTCAATCCACTTTCCGACCCTGGTGTCAAAGTTCTTGCATTGGGGGAGAACTAAATACTCTCTCCCAGTGAACGAGCAAAAGAAAGACTGATATTATGTAATATTAGTATGATCAATTTGCTTGTTGAAAGAAATAAAAATGTTTTTGTAAAAAGAAAAAAAAGAAATTGAGAGAATAATATGGAAGCTGTGAAGAAAAAAAAATTACAGCTACCATAACAACAAAGAAGAGAAATAAGAAAGAAAATGACTGGCATATTTGTTGTATGCGAGGAAATCACAAAACTACAGGATGAAACAATAAAATTGTCGCCCTAGTAAAGACGACATGATTCTATTTCCACTTCATAAAAAACATTTTTTTTTTTGTTGCAGACCATCTACTAATTAGCCAAATCCCAAGAGCAATACGATATTTCTATCATGTCTTAAATGTTATACACTGTTCAACAAGTGAGATCGGAGATGTGCCGCTGTACAACTCATGCTCTCTACCAATCCAAGTTATGACAACAGGACCATTGCCAGCATCCTCAAAAGGCATCGCTGGATTGCCACAAATAACAGGGACATACTCAAGGTAATGAAAACAAAGTTTCTGGCCACAGTTATGATCTTTGGTGTGGTTTCAAGTGAGGGCCACATCATGCCAACCTTATATCTTCAAAGTCAGCTTGAAAGTCAACAATAAAATGTGCTGAAGAGTGTAGTGATCCGCTGGTGCAATCAGGTGGTTGCTGGCAGACCTTGGGTGTGGCTGCAGGACTCGGCGGTGGCACACAAGTCCAAAGAAACTTCAGAAGGAGTGCTACAACTTTGTACCCTTCTCTCACTGGCCCCTCCTTCCCCCCTGAGCTGAACCCACTGGACTACTTCATTTAGTCATATGTTGAGAACATCACCAACATGGCCTCCTACAACACCAAAACCAACCTGATCACTACCATCTCGTGAGTATTTGTCAAGCTCTTGCTGGAGCTTGTAGAAAAGGCATGCTCCCAGTTCTCGACCCATACTGAGGTGGTGATTGAGGCTGAAGGCAACTACATTGAATAGATGTCAGCTCTACTATATAATGAAGTTACCCGAATTAATTTTTTCAATAAAAGTTTTAAAATAAAGCTGTAGTGTTGTTTTATTTAGGGCGACACTTTTATTGTTCCATCCTGTATATGACACAGTGCATTATGTTACACACCAATTTATTTGTACAATAACATTCCATAATTGCAATGAAAATGGGTATTTTCAAGAGGAACCCATTCAATATGTTTATTTAGCAGTGTAAATTTTATTTCCAATTTAAATATAACAGATCAATCGATTGTAGACGGAATCTCTTATAGAAATGCTATTTCAAACGAAAATGCTGTTGAAAATTTAAGCCAACAGATTCCTATAGCGATGCTCAAGACATAAATGAAGTACTATAGATACTCGCTTCCTTTATTTCCAGTAAAACTATTGCAATTTAATAGATACTCACTTCCTTTATTTCCAGTAAAACTATTGCAATTTAAAAAGAGATGATAGCTTTATTCCTCTGAAATCCAGAAGTCAAGATTCTTCAATTTTAGCAGGAATTAGGAGTTTTTCAGTCAACTCTCCAGCACTTACTATTGTATTTTTTTTTATCTCTTTATTTTGTTGGTAGTATCAATCCAAGGAGTTGGCTCCTTATGGAGAGAGAAACATACATGTCTGGTATTGTTGATGGGTGTCATAAATATGTACTACATAAGAAGTGACTAAGTTTCTCTATTCGAAATTCAACATGTACGTTTCTCTCTAGGAGAAGCCGATCCCTCAAGTTAATAACACTAACAAAATGGAGAGAAAAATAAAACAAAAAAAATAGTTTTCTTCTTTGAATAAGTTATTGTAACAATGAAAGTCTCAGAAAAATCATTTAATAAAACAATTATATAAATATTATTTGGTTTTCTAAATTTTCAAATAAAGATATTAGATTTTGAGTTTTATGCACAATAAGTGATTTGTATGTAAATATCTATTCACTTTTGTCAGGTAATATAAATTATTTTGCTTACACAGATAATACTAACATTTCAACCTACTGTTCTCATCAGCACCTAATGTACTTTCATGTCATGCACATAGAGTAGATTTTATCAAATCCATATTTTGAACGCCAACAGTTGCTGGCACTCTGGATCAAAGTGGACCTAAAAGCAATGACAACTAAGGAGTGAATCTACACTCCCTAAAGTTCTAAAATGCAATTTCTTGTTATACCCAAATGCCACAAAAATCAGTAGAAATGTTATCATACACACAAAAATACAATTTTAATAAACAAACCAAGCATGCATAGTCCTCCTCCATGAGTGAAAAATTTGCTTTCACCATGACTAATGTTTGTGCAAAATTTTTAAAAAATCCAAGCCATGGTTATTAAGTGCAAACAAACAAACAGACAAACAGGAGTGAAATACTAGGTTCAATCCGTCCTTTGTCGGGGGAACAATAAATGAATAAATAATACTGACAGATTTTTTTTAAATTGCAGTTAACTATTTTAAATTTTAGAATAACAATAAAATTCCTTCATCCGGAAAGTAAGCCAAAATAAAAACCATTTCAAAGATGTAAAGGTAAAGACTCATTCAGTTTTGACAGACTATCAATACCCAAGGGTGCCAGCGCATGAAAATGAAATTTTTGTGGCAAGAGTTGCACAATCTCCAACCATACCTCTCCTGAGTCGACATTGTTGAATACCCGTGGCAAGGGGAAAGTATAATATATATATATATATATATATATATATATATATGTTCAGGACGATTGAATATAATGTCGAGATAAGTGGAGAACACATACAGCACCTAGAATTCCCAAATGGTCACCCATCTAGTACTAACCAGACTCAATATTGCTTAACCGATAATCTCACGAGAACCTGTGTGTCAACATGATCATGCCGTATGTGCATACCAACAAATTGTAATAAATTAGAGAATCTTTTTAATTTTTCTTAAAGAAAAGATTTATCAGATTGTATATTAACAGCATGAAACTGATGTGAGAGCTGCATTTAACTCACCGATATATTGCCTTCTTATCATTTTCCAAGCTCGGAGTTTCATTAGCAGTAGTACTACTGCTACTGCCACCACCACTTGCTTGTCTACTGGAAGCGGCTTGTTGGGTTGCCACCGGCACTGGACTTGGACTGTTGCTGTTACTGCTACTACTGTTGCTAGTGATAAGTAAAATTCAAAGTCGCAATTAAAACAAATGTTACACAAGTTATTGAAAACAATCATTTTATAAAAATAAAAATGCAACAATAAAATATTTTTATTAGGATTATTTAAACTACTCTCCTCATCTTGAATGGTATTTCAGCCAATGGAACCTCCGACCTTATTCAGGTGGATTTTGTTGAACTTAAGAATCTTTCTGTTGAGCTCACAAATCTATAAATTTATACAATATATTAAATGAAATCATTTATTTAATCCAAGGGTGTGTGGCATAATGGATATGAGTGCTAAGTAATATTGAGTTTTAAGTGACAGTTTTCTGGAGTTTGAAGAATCAATTTTCAGCCTGAGCGATACAAAGAATAAAATTATGAATTACTTAAGACTTCTACCCAGTCATGGATGATGGTTGGTTGATTGGTTGTTTTTGTTTTACGGCATATCAACCCTTTTCGGGTCATTTAATGCCCAATCCAAAGATTTTAAAGAAAAAATTTTAATAGAATATATTTGTTGTTTTCAAATCAGTTTCTATTTAGCCTATAGTTGGGACCCTAACAGGTACTACTACTCCGAGTCAGAGTGGACCTGGGAACAATGGTAATTAAATGGTGGCTCCACACTCCCCAAAGCCCGCAAGCTGGGGCCTCACCACTGGATATAGTTTAAGATCATATCCAGGACCCATGGATGATGGAATAAGATCAAGCTACTCCTATGGATTCATTAAAGAATTCTAGGTTCTTCTTCATTATTGTAGTGAAATTCGAAAGTTGAAATATTGTATTTCAAGTGAAACTAATAGTATCTACTGAATTGTCATGTCACAGTAATGAACATATCCAGAAATTACAAAAAATGATAAGGTAGAAAATTAATTATTATTCAAGCATGTCTGATTGAACAAGACAAGAGTTATTCTTTTTTCTGATCTTTCTGGATATCTTTTCCATTTTGTGAGCGGTCTTTTTAATTTTGCGGTCAAATTAATTATTAATGAAAATAGTTTTCAGAGACATTTAGCGAAAATCGAGTTTGCAAAAAGAGAAACCGGATAGTTGGAATTGTAAAAAAAGGGAGGTAAATCTATTCTGAACACTGAAAATCTTTGGCCAATTTAGCAAAACTTAATTTTTGCTAATTGTCTTCCAAAGCTGTTTTCATTAATAATTAATTTCCTACCTTACCATTTTTCATAATTTTTGGATATTTTCATTACTGCAACATAACAATTCAGTAGATACCATTGGTTTCACTTGAAATTTAATATTTCGATTTTCAAATTTTGCTACAATAACAAAGAACCGAGTTCTATTGATATTATATACAGATTCACGAATTTAATAGAAGGATTCCTAAGGTTAACAAGATGCATCCAAAGAAGGGTAGAAGTTACATCAGCCAAAACATTGTGAGAATAACATTCAAGATGAGGGCTGTAATCCAAATAATCCAAATTGTCAATCGTCATCTAAAAATTGTAAAACATTATTTTAATTCCATATTTTTTATTTTCCTTTCAAATAAACAACATTACTTGATATCACTTGTGAATAATAATATTTCAATTACATTCAAGATGATAGAATTTAAAGCTCAATCTAGAGACAACAAGTGAAGAATGCATGGTCCCCCATGAGTGCACAATGAACGAGACATAAACAAAAATGACTAAGTTCAGCGCCCCCCCCCCCCCATTTAGTCCTAAAAGTTCCCAGAGAACGTCAAATCCTGGTGAAAATGAACAAACGGTGCAGTTTTAAGCCTTTAGTCATTTCTTTTTTTGCCTGGTTCTGCACCAGGCAAAAAAAGAAATGACTAAATCCATCATTTACTCCCCTCATTTAACCCTGAAAGTCCCCAAGACTTGAGCATATTTAAATTTGAGTTCAGCACCATGCAAAACTGCTATATAGACATATTCAGAAAATTTTGAACAAATATGGTAAAATAGTCCCAAAAATGGAGTGTTTTTATTAGCCCTAAAAGAGCCCCTGGGGCATACACAAGAGTTATCGCAAAGTATAGGCAAACAAAATTATATAGAAATCAGTTAGTTACAACTTTTCAGAAAGTTTTATAAAAATCCAAGGCATCAATATTTTTTAATAAGCACAAAAGCGTCTATTTTAGTCATTTTAACCCGAAAGGTACCCCTAGTGGGGGGGGGGGCAACCAGAGTTTTCCTGGAAAATCTGTTCTGTTACTTTTTTACTCATATCGTGTTTAATGTTTGTGCAAAATTTCAAAAAAATTCCAAGGCGTAGTTATTGAGAAAAGTGCAAACGGATGAACAGGTGAATGGACAAAGGTGAATTTACAGGTCCACCCTGCTTTTGTTGGGAGACTAAAACAAAAAAAAACAAAAAAAACGAATATAAATACTTAAATTTTACCAGTTACTTACAGGGTTACATATTTTAATGATCAGTAACTGATTCAATTATTCAAGGAGGAAAAATAAATAATTCACAAAAAAAAAAAAAATGTTCTACAATATAATAATATTCAGTCGTAAAAATGATAATTTCTAATTGCAGCTATTTTATTAATGAGTGAAATAATAGCCATTACTGTAAAGAAGTTTTTACTCACCCTTGGGATTCTGGAATATTAGCTGCACTTCCGGCAGACACTATGTGTGCAGTATTTAACATTGAAGACGAATCTGTATAAGAAGTAGGTAGAGCCTGCGGTACTACCGACATGGCCCATCGGGAACTAAAATTTCACCTGCAAAACAAAATAAATACAAAGCATTGTAGTATCAAATTAAGTAGTGTGAAATTCCATGGTGGTTTTGTTCATTTATATCCATAATTTACTGTTAATGTTATATGCACTCGCAAAAAAAAAAGTTAACCTTGTAGTTCCTGGAAGAGCATGATATTCCATGTTTGGATTGCCTGCACAATCTCCAAACCTTAATCCTATCGAAAACGTATAGCATTATATCAAGCAACAGCTACGCAATGATAAAATTTCAAATTTGGAAGACCTTTGGACAAAAATTAAAGAAAAGTGGAATGCCCTTTCCTGCCCTTTCCCCAAAGTATTGGTGCAGTCTAATTCAAGGAATTCCCAAAAGATTGCAGGCTGTCAAATTGCAAAAGGGCTATGCTACTAAATATTAACTAGTTCATTGTGTTCCTGTTGTATTTGTGTTGCATTAATGTCCTAAAGTTACATTTAAATAACAATTTTCCATTGTGCGGACTTACTTTTTGCCTCCTCAATTTGAAGTTATTTTTTTAAATTGACGTGAACACTAGAATATTTCAATTAAAAGTCAAATATGAACAGGTAAAATTATAGAAGAATAAAAAGGCCAATCAAATGAGGTATAGTTTGTTTAAACAGTTACATTACATTTAGCTTAAATTTGCAGTTTTTGAAAAAATTACAAGTGCAGACTTTCTTTTTGCTGCCTGTGTACATATCAGTCCCTTTTTCTTTCAAGACATATCTGCTTGTCTTCCTTCACTGGCTGAACTCACAATCAATGTCTGTTCTGTTTCAATGAAATGTGCTGATATTAAATATTCATTATTTATTTCTTCCTCATAAAATTTCTGTAGCATTAGAAGATAAACATCCTCAACCCATTTATTTTTACTGGCAGGTCAATAAGTGGGCCCATCCTTTCTCTTTACATGATTGTTGTGAGTGTTACAACACAAATATGGAGAAATAAATGGATGAAAACGATTCTACAGAGATGAACAATACAAATGAATTCTCAATAATTTTACAGCTGAAAAAGTTACTAAGAATGAGAAGGATTTATCTGTTGTTAACTTGACTACAGTAGCATCTTCCATTTTTTAATTTTCCTTGTTTGTTATGTCAGCTGGTCTATGCATGGGCAGCTCAATCATGCTCCAAAGTGTCTCTTAACAAGAGAGACAACTTTAGAGTACAAAAGAGATTTCTCCCTTCTATTTAAAAGTATCATAACAATGGTGAAAAGGGTTATGTCATTGAATTTTTTTATATTACTTAGCAGGCTGCCCAGTGTTGCTCGGGCATAAAATATGTATAAATATTATATTTTAATTAATACAGAAACTGAGACATATGCATGGGATGCAAGTATTATGTTTTTTTCTAAACCATTCACTTTTTGTAGATAAAAAAAAAAAAAGAAAATACTTACGCTGAGATCAAAACCAAAACCTAAAGACAGTGAGTCAAGTGTGATAACCATTAGACCAGCATGGCACAATCTTTAAAAGATTTTCAAACTTCTTATTCTTAACATAAGTAATCTGTAATGTGAACTATTCATGCGTGAGCGTTCATGAAACAGTTAACAAACAGATAAAAATTCGATGACTTCTACATACCAATTTTTTTCAATTTTGACCCCTTAGCAGTCCGTTTTTTACAGATGAAAAGGGATTAAAAAGTTTTCCACATGTTTGAATATCCTATATACCAAATTTCAAATCTGTGGGTCAAAAATTCATTAAGTATATAGGTTGAGAAGTGTCCTCACACACAGATTCTCACTGTTATAGATAGATTTCATACAAGAAAATCTACTCGGTTTTTCCTGGAATAGAATGTGATAGATATTCATAAAAAAAATGCTCAACATCCTAAGAATAGCAGGTGTGTCATTGTCCGCAATCAATAAATATTAATTACAACATAATATTGTATATCTGGACTATTTTCATTATCAACATAATTTCTCTTTACATTATTCTGAAACTAGGTGGAGGGAATCAAGCACGTCATGGTGTTTTGTTTTATTCAGCATTGTCCAGGATCAATAAATATGAGATTACAGTATTGCATTTAAAAGGGATAGCTCCAGTATCTAAATTACATTTTTCAGTAAATTAAAACAAAGAAAAATGAGTCGGGTGAATGATGAAGAAATGGTTACAGAGATTTGGTTGTTTTTTGCTTTACGGCATATCAACCTTTTTCAGGTTATTTAATACCGAAGGTTACAGAGAAGAATGGAAAATGAGAAAGAGAAAGATACAGAGACAGCTGAAGAAAGAGAGATAGAGGTAGAAATTTTAATATAAATATGTTACACACATTATTTAACTTCTTTTTAATTTTATATAGCCTTGAGTAATGCCAAGTAATCCTGCTAATTCTTCCATAAATAAGATGTTGTTTGTTTAACCAATATGGTGGCTTATATATCAACTGTCACACTGGTTAAACAAACAACATATCTACCATGCTCTTGAATTATTTGAAAATTGAACTGTTTTATTCAACAATTTTCTTATAAACATACTAGCAGGGAAACCTGACGTTGCCCAGGACTGAATAATGATCAATGAATGTTTCACACTCCCATATTTTTATTGTATTCAAAATCAGTGAAATTACTCATTTTTCAATCAAATCAATTGATTGCCTGCTCTAACTTTCGACCCATAATGGTGTGCCAGAAGGAAGCTTCACATGCCACCCTGCAGTGACTTAGTCCACAATACATTGTAGTCTACATTGCATGGTAGAGAACCTACTATTGATTTTACTGTTGATTTTATATGTCAGGCCTTTCGGTTTGTGTGGTAATAAAACTTCTCAAATGCATTTGTGATGTTAGGCTATGTAAGGTGTTAACTGGTCAAAATTGCCTGTTCCTTCTTTCACCTGATTATTTCGATTATCAATTACTGATACTTATCAAAGACATTCTGATACATAACCTATCAAGGAACACTGCCAGGCACAAAGTACCTTCGTGTAAAATTTCATAAAAAACCTACTAGCTGTTTTCAAGTACATAGGGAACTCACTCACTCAAAAGTTCCTTTTATATAATAGTATGTGACTATTAATTCATCTATCGGTTTTTGTTGGCTGTGTTGGTTGGTTGGTTGTTTTTGTTTTACGGCATATCAACCCTTTTCGGGTTATTTAATGCCGAATCCAAAAATTTTGAAGAAAATTTTTTTAATAGAATATATTTGTTGTTTTCAAGTCGCTTTCTATTTAACCCATAGTTGGAACCCTAACAGATACTACCACTCCGGGTCAGAGTGGACCTGGGAGCAATGGTAATTAAAGGGTGGCTCCACACTCCCCAAAGCCCGCAAGTTGGGGCCTCACCACTGGATATAGTTTAAGGTCATATCCAGGACCCCCACTGAGGGACTTTTACCCTCTGCAGGGGGGCAGTCGGTGTATTCTAATGCCCCACCGACAGGGCCGGTTGGCTGTGTATGCTACATCCTGGTTTAGGCTTTTGTCTATTTTTCTGATGTGCAATTTTGATTCTAACTGGTCAAAATAAAAGAACGGTCTCTTTGATTTTTTTTATTAATGAATACTGAAGTTTAATTAAAATAAAAATGTTCGTAAATCAGCTTGGTATAAACTTTACTGAATTTTTTATTAAATGCTATTTTAATTCTATATAAATACATATGACACGTTCGGTGAACAACGATGTAAGCGCCACTTGATACTTTTCACAAAAAAGAGGTTAAATGTTTGGAGCATAACGATACTTCTTTGAGTTTTTAAATTGTTGTACAAGTGTCTGACTTTGGAGAACAGAACCTGATATTGTAGGATACGAATACTCGTCTGTAACAGTCAAGGGTCACAAGTGCTTCTTCCGGATGATTCTTGAACATCCAACATTATAGGCTTGAAATACATTTTTCACACAAGTCAGATTACCTATATGCAAATAAACTTTGTTTGGAGAATGACTTCTTGAATAATGACTTGTAAAAGTTGGAAGTATTTCAATGTGTTCTTTAACTCTGGCTCTAAGTCCTTCATCAACGTTATTTGTATTGTTAGGTGTGTTCTTTCCTCTAAGATCTTTCTTTCTTGCTTATTTCCTTTCCTCAAAGCACTTAAAACCTGTTTATCAGAAATTGCATGAATGTTTCTACACACACACTTTTTGCAAACTTTGAACGTTTCTCCTTCGCACTTTACATGGTATACGATTGTTACGTGCTTTCTACTCTGTTCTATTGTACAACTTCTTATGACCTCTTGCTTCCTAACAAATTTCTGTATGTAGCTTTTTAGCTTGTAATTTCCTATTTTCCAGAATGATGTGAATATTAATGCAACCATTTCCGGGCCACCTATTTATATGAAACATTTTTTCTTGCAAAGA
The DNA here is from genome assembly GCF_053919585.1 of Euprymna scolopes. Classification (NCBI taxonomy): domain Eukaryota; kingdom Metazoa; phylum Mollusca; class Cephalopoda; order Sepiida; family Sepiolidae; genus Euprymna; species Euprymna scolopes. Next base: position 74,808,094 of record NC_136487.1, on the reverse strand, counting down.
ACATGCTTCTCCAAACTTACGCTTTCCTACAGTGGATTTTGAAGAACTACTGACATATTTTTCAACACTATTTCGCTTCCATTTTGCCGTTTTTCCTTCCCACTAGTCAACCATACTTGTTCTCTTTCTTCCACTCATATTTAAAGGGGCTTATAAAATTAAATTTTTTTAGATGTTCGACTTTAATGAACAACAATGATGACAGTGCTCATTGAATTGTAAGTCCATAAAAATTAAAACAAATAGAACATAATTAGGTAGAGAATTTAAAGAAAATCTATGGTCTTAAGTATCCACATCTCAACAGACGTATACAAATATTCAAAGACTTATTTTCACATAAATACTTTGAATTCAGAATGATTTTTCGTGATTAAATTCTTCTTGATACTTTACACATTTTGCGACAAAAACCTCCAAATTTCAAATTTTGGCGCTTATGTCGTTATTTCACCAAAGACATCATATATAGACAGAGATTTTACCCGTTCAAAACGAGTTACAAATAAAGAAAATACACTCATATATGTTCGTTTACAGATGTTCAGGAGCAGTATTTATTTTCAGTTGTACAATGGATCATAAAAATTATAAATTCTGACACATGATATATACATATGAGAAAGAAAATTAAAACTGTAAGTTGAAAATTACAATCAAAATTTATTGTTCGACTGAATACTCCAAAAAACAATTTACAAAGTCTTTATTCCGCAATTTCAAAGAATGCTATTCTTGCTATTCTTCTCACCAGAGGATAGAAAGAAATCAGCTATATATATATATATATATATATATATATATATATACACACACACACACACACAGACATTGTTACTCATATTGCAATTGTCTTTCTGGTATTTTAATCTACTATTTCTAACAAATTGGATCTACTTTTATTTGTTGTAGAATTGTTTAAAGTCATTTGTAGAGAAATTTTGCACAACACTAAATAAATTAGTTCAGGTTTGGTTGTTTGGCTTGACTGCTTTGTTTTATGGCATATCAAGCCTCTTTGGGTTATTTAATGCTGAATCCAGTCATTTTGGTAAAAGTTTTTATGTTTCAAATATTTATTCATGGTGTTTGGATTAGTTAAGAGATGTGAGTAGCCAATGGCAAAAATAACTGAAATCCAGATGAACTCATAGCACCAATGGCTTCTCAACATTACCCGCCAAGCAGCAAGATCACACCTCATCATTGTAAGGCCTTTTACTCTAATAGTTTCTTTCCTCAAATTGCTAGACTTTGGAATTTCTTTCCTGTCCCCTAAAAGTTAAATGCAGAAAGTTAAATGTAACACAAACAGATATCTTGCTACTCAACTCCTTACTCAGAATACCATAATGGATATGGCCCATAATTTAAAGTAGTTCCTTACATCTCCATGGCAATGTGCTGTTTTTGGGGGTATGAAACGATGAATAAAAACGGGCACTATTGAAACTCAAAATTTAATCAAATATAAAAATATGTTTTGGTTAACATGATGGAAGCGTTATCTCCATTAATTAGATATTATGATTTTAGGTTTACTTTCTTTGATCTCTTGACAAACTTTTTGCCCAGCAGTCCACCTTCAATTCCACAAACCATTCGCTATCAAAGTTCCCATGACAGACCGAAACCACATTTGATGATCTGATCATCAGCTCTTTCCATACTTTGGATATCATAAACACACACACACACACACACACACACACACACACACACAAAGCATGTGGATGAAAGAAAACACTTTCAGGGAGTAATCATTATATAAAACGGTGTTTTTATTTAATGATTGCTTCCTGAAAGCGTTTTCTTTCACTTTCTTCGTATATATATCAGACGGGCTTGTGTTACTATACACAGATTCGAAAAAGTTGTCAAAAACAAATATATAACAAATAAATGTTATCAAAGGCAAGATAAGTTACTCTTCTACCTATCTGGAATAGTTTTTAGTGGTTTTACTCATTTTAAAACGTGTAATCGGTTCGAAAATCATACAGTGTTAACGATATCTTTAAAAAGAAAAATGGGGCATGCTCGTTGTTGAACACGGTAAGTTTGCGAAAATGAGTTCAAACAAAGTATACAAAATAGTGTTAGAAACTCACCGAATATATGTCTGCCTATGTCACGGTAACATATATAGAGTGAGTTTCTAACACTATTTTGTATAATTTGTTTGTTTAAACTCGTTTTCCCAAACTTACTGTGTTCAACAGCGAGCATGCCGCCATTTGCATTTTTCAAATACATCGGTAAACACTGTATGTTTTTCGACCGAATAAACACGTTACATTAAATAAAAACACTAAAAACAATTATCCAGTTAGGTAGAAAAGTAACTTATCTTGTCTTTGATAACATTTATTTGTTATATATTTGTTTTTTGACAACGTTTTCGTATCTATGTGTATAGTAAAACAAACCCAAAAAAGTTTTCGTGATTAAATAAACCAAAGAAAAGCTTTTGCGCGTGCGCTTTCAGGGAGCAATTATTAAATAAAAACACCGTTTGCGCAGGGTTCACGTTCCTCGTGAAGTAAAGTACCAAGTTCTATTTTAATGTTTGATTTTTAAAAAAGTAGAAACACATATGATGTTTGATTAAAAAAAAAGTTCATAAATATATTTTTATTAGAAAATCTTATCTTGTTATGTTTTAAAAGTTCGATTAAAGACTTAAAAAAAAAAAATGAAAACCTCCTATTACTATGAGAAAGAAAAATATCAAGATTTTAACGCTAAATTATGTACACTGTTGATCATCCGTAGATTAAAATTCGCATATCGTCAGTACTGCAGAAAGTCTTTGGAAATAAGGGAATGCAAATCTCAATGAAAACCAAACTTAATGGGTTTAATCAAGTTAAAAAGGGCAAAAAGAACAATATTATTCTAAGGACGTGTAAGGAGGATAGTAATGAAATGAAGTCTCTATTCTTGTTTTAGAATTGAAAAGGAAGAGAAAAAATAGAAAGGAAAAAACTGATTATGTCGTTATTGTATTGGTTACGTGTTGAATGTTATTTTGAAGCAAGAAAGGTCATATTTAAAAAAAATATATATATATCACAAAAAAGGAAGCCATTTCTTTAGGGTGGCGTGGCTACTACCTCAAGTTGTCGAATTCAACTAGTGTCATCCATCGATTGTTTGTTTTCTTTATTATTATTAATTTGGGGGGGGGGGGCTTTCACGGATTTTTAATAATAACTAAATTTTTTTTTAAGTAATAAAAACCCAAAAAGTGAATCTTAAGCTTTTATTGACAATATTTTTATCCTCACGGTGCTCGGTATAGTTACTCGCCAATAAAGAAAAAAAAAAATAATAATTGCTAGTGTTGGGGGGGGGGGCTTGTTTTTCGGCTTTTTTTTTGTTTTTTAGATTTTTGTTAAAAATAAAATTCCTAAAATCACGCGGTAGATCAAGATTTAACTTCTGAGTAAATGTCCAAAATAGATTACCAAATTTTCCATCAGTTTTTGTTGTTGTTGTTGTTGTTGTCTTTTTATGCAGTCTACACGAATCTGAATTTTAAAATGATTTAAATCTTATCTCGTTAAAAAAAAAAAACTTAATACTTTAAACATAGGTTGTTTTTTTTATATATATAAAATTATATCAAAACGTCTTTTAAAAAGATTTATTTTTTTACACATTTTTATTTACTTTATACTTTGCGAGAGTATATAAACTAGAGTATTCCTACTTCTCACAAAAGACCCAATGTGATACCCCACCCACAAGGGGCACACTAAATGGTTATAAACATAGCCAGGGGAATACTCCTCGAGAAAGTGAAGGTACCCAACAATAACCCAATTCTCTTCCGCGATGGAGGCGATAATAACAAAGACGATAGCCTCCTGAAAGCGGACAGAAATATACTTAGAACTATTCTTCTCATCTCGAGTGTTATGAAAGATGAAAACAGTAGTCTGAATAATCCAAATAGAAATTATTAATCCTCATCTCAACAATTCGGAAACATAGTACCGAAAGAGGCCGTGCGAGGTCAGCTAGCTAACCCCCCCCCCCAAAAAAAATGTCTAGACTATTTTCCGGGGAAGGAAGGGTGAGTCAATGGTTGCCTAAAGATTGACGTTGACCAACCGCCCAGTAGTACATGTCAATCTAACAGGGTTACCCAGGGAAGGAGGGACTTTCAACAACACGGTATACACACACACACATAGTTACTGTGTAAACAAATACTTGTCGAATTTCCCATGTGGGTTTATTTTGAAGAATGATAAAAGTTCAAATATGATTCGAGATTAAATTTATTTACTTTTGGCCACCAGAAATCTACAAAGCAAACGATCAAGTATAAAATCATAAAAGACAAACAAATAACGCCGAATATTGCAAAGCAAGCAATCAAGTTGGAGGTCAAGATTTCGATTATATTCTTTTCACATCATCACAAATTAAGGCAACGAATCGTAAATTTGGTGAAGATAGGGCATAGAAACTGTCAAAAGTTTTGCTTATTATTCATCAAGCAAGTAATATTGTAGCGAAACATGTAATTGAAACATGGAACATGAAATAATAAAGCTAAAAATTTTCCATCATAAAATCTTCAGTAAAGTATTTACTTCCATCTTTATTTTCACCCCCTAATAGACATAATTAAACACACACACACGGTGTTTTTCGTAAGTTTCTCCACAAGAGAGCTTTTGATTTTTACCAGTGTTAGAAGATATATATATATATATATATATATATATATATATATATATATATATATATATATATATATATATATATATCCATGCAAGTGCTAAGTCTGCGATAAGTTAAATTTAATTTCTTTTTTTTCCCCCCGGAATTTAAACTGCATTCTTTATTTTTACTCAAAGCTTCTTTAGACATTATATGCAAACTTTTTGGAATTTCCAAATATTTTATAATTTCCGTTCTTAAAACGGCCGCATAGAAAGTACCCGGAGAGTTTGTGGTGCTCACTGCCCAGTTTGTTTAACTGTAAGCCAGCTTATAGTAAGGAATCCAGCCTTCATCCTTGCCTAAAAGGATGGGAGAGAGAGAGAGAGAGCTCTAAATGATTATAAAAATAGCCTTGATCAGACATCTGCATTCCCCGGTGGGAATGGGGCGCCTCAGGCGATCGGCAATAAACAAATCCTTCGTCCAGAAAGAGGTAATCCTTGGGAAAACAGCCTCATGAAACGAACAGAAAATATACTGCACGTTGATTTAAACCGAAAGGCCTAGTTCATGCTTTCTTGCTCTGTTTGGTAATAAGTCTTAGAGTTTTTAAGTTAAAGAGAAGTGATTATTTCGGTGGTGATGACTACTACTGCTAATTAAAAATTATATTGCAATGATGATAGAAGTTAGCTGACCATTTTGAATAAGAAATCGGGGGAAAAAAAATCAAGCACTTGCTTGCTAGAATAAGACCAAGCTAAATTCTTATAGTCTAGGTACAAAAGTAAAAGAGGAATAGTGTTTATATATTAATAGTAGGTCGATAAGCTTATTATTTCTATACAGATATCTTTCTCATAGAGAAAGCGTATTTTTTTCTCTAGAGATACAGTACAGTACACGTGTCCACGGTGGACCCGGCGTAATAAACAAATAAATAAAGCAGACGCATAAAAAAAAAAAAAATAAATAATAATAATAATAATAATAATAATAATAATAATAATGAAGAAAGAAAGAAAAGGAAATTAAAAAAGAAAAGAAAGAAAAACAAATTGCTTTTAGAAAGAGGAATTAGACAAGATCAGATCGTTCTCCGTTTGAAAAAAAAGGTAATTCGGTGGGGGCAAAGCAAGCTGCTGTTTTAAAAAAGAGACAGACACACGGTAGGCAAATCTAATTGGAGGCTCACCTCGCATATAGACGGCTGTCACTCTTCGTCAAAATGGCGGGCGTCAATTATTGCTGCACCCGCCCTGGTCACGTGACCAGTGACGTCAATTCGGGCGGTTCCAGTTCGATGCGTTCGTTATTTCATCCGGTGGATTAACGGAATGCAATTCTAAACAGACAACTCTATTCGCCTTCAGTACAAAAACATAAAAATTTAAACGCCGCTTCTTCTATTGTGTATAAAGAAAAGTCTCATTGTCATTCGAGACAGGTTAAAAGTCCGAAACCAAACAAGATGCGCTTGCAAACCTTATATTATTATCGGATTCAGTATGAACGCGACTTGGTCATGGTTAAATATAAAAAGAATACCCGTAATATTCATTATCTTGAGGTTACAAGGGACAAAATTAACTCTTGAAGAGAGAGGAGAGTGTAAAAATCCGAGGTTTTTATTTTTGTTTATTAATTTATTTTTAAATTGTTACTGGTACTTGTTTCAAAAATATAGAAACTAGGTCAAACAGTCAACTTTCTTTTACTTTCTTTCTATTATATTGAACAAGTTACCAGAGAAAAAGAGATATCAGAAAGGTCAGTAAGAGAGAGAGAGAGAGAGAGAGAGAGAGAGAGAGAGAGAGACAAGGGAGAAGTAGGAGAGAGAGAGAGAGAGATACAAGGGAGAAGTAGAAGAGAGAGGGAGAGTACAAGAGAGAAGTAGAAGAGAGAGGGAAAGTACAAGAGAGAAAAAGAAAAATGTTTTAAAAAAAGGACATACACTTTTTAAAAAAACTCATCCGGTCTTAGGGTGTCCAAAAAGTCACTGAAGGGTTTTGAACTTAAATAGATTCTTTATTTTTGATGATATATTTTTGAAATTTTAACACAATCTGACTAGGACATTGGGAAATTAAAAAAAAATGCAATATTTAAACAATTTTTATTTATGAAAAATAATGTCTTTTAAATGTTGCCCATGTTCAGCTTTGCATATTTGTGCTCTTTCCAAAACGTTCATGACATTGCAGAATCTTTGAATTGCAATTTAACTCCCTTATTTCGTTCCTGATGTTTTCTTCAATTTTCGCAGGGTTTGGGGTTAACATAGACTCTTTCTTTAAGATATTCCCACGAGAAAAAGCTGGGGATCGTATTGGCCATTTAACATTGCCATAGCAAGAGATAATGTTGGTGCCAAAACATTGCCTGAGAAACTTCATGGTGTCTCTCACTATATGTGCCATTGCCCCATCTTGTTGGAACCATAATCCGGGCCTATTTTGAATTTGTAGGCACAGGAAGTCTGTAATCATAGTCCAGTATCTTTCTCTAGCATTTTCGTCTTTATCTGCAAAAAAAATAAGGCCTAATAATCTTCTCTTCCATTACTCCATACCATACAGTGAACTTTATGGGATGCTCTTGGATGCCCTTGGATTTTCATCTCTCATTTTGTTTGTTAATGAATCCATTCAAATGAAAATGAGCTTCATCTGACATAATCAACTTTTACAGAAAATTGGGGTCGTTTCGGACAAGTTCTTGCATTCGAACTGCATATTGAACCCTTGTTTGAAAATCTTCAGACTTCAAGTGTTGTACAAGCTGCACTTTATAAGGAAAGAGTTTTAAACTGTGCAGAATATTGTGTAATGAGCTTTGACATATCCCAAGTTGTGTGGAACGTTGTCGAATCAATGTTTCAGGATGCTGCTCCACGCTTTCTCACACTATTTCCCTATTTTCATTTATGATGACGTTTCCAGGTCTGCCAGCTCATGGAAGATCAAGTACAGCTCCTTGATCTTCAAATCGGCGCACAATGTTTCAAATTGTGTTGCGACTTGGGCTACCTCTTACGTGAAAATGCCGTTGATAAGCTCTGAGTCAAAACAATTGACCCCTGATTTTGGTAAAACAATTTCACAACTTGCGTACGTTGTCCAATGCTATACTTATCAATCATTAATTTCCAAAATATTATCTGCAAAATATTTGAAATAGAGAAAAAATATCATTAATGGTAATTTGGACACTTTGTCTCTCTCTCTCTCTCTCTCTCTCTCTCTCTCTCTCTCTCTCTCTATATATATATATATATATATATATATATATATATATATATATATATATATATATATATATATATATATATACCAGGTAAGAGGTATTCAAAAATGAAAACTAATGAATTTAACGAAGTTATTAAGAGTGCTCAATAAAAGAAGAGCAATATATATTTTTATTCATATAAACAAATTCACATGGTTGCAACACTGGACATGCTAATGTTTCAGACAAATGGTCGGTTAAAACCAGAAGTCCGCGTCAGGCAACTTAATAAATGGTTGCTTTCCATAAAACTAGTTCTGTGGACTATTTGTCCAAAACATTGGCATGTCCAGTGCTGTGACCATGTAAATTTGTTTATATCAATAATGTAAATACACACACACACACGCATATATATATATTTAATTTTTTTTTTAATTTCATTTTTACTCCAAACAAGGCACATGTCTGTTCACATTACACTTGAACTTCTGCATGTCAGTGCAGTTGGGAAAGCAGAATTCTGGAAGGGAGTTTTAAAGTCTAGCAGTTCTGGGGAAGAAACTATTAGAGTAGAAGGCTTTCTGGGATCTGGGGATTTCTACTGTGTAGGGGTGGATTTTGCTGCTTGTCAGGTTTGTCACGGGTATTTACATCTAATAGGTACAATGGCTTGTAGTTCGTTGGAGTATTCACCATTAAAATATTATTGAAGAGGCAGAGGGATTCAGCATTGCGTTGATGTGACAGAGGTCGAAGCTTTGATGACAGTTTAGGACCTATCAGGTTGGCGACTCTCTTTTGAATCCTGTCCAGGAGCGAGAGATTAGTAGCAGATGCACCAGCCCAAATGTGACAACAATACTCCATACATGGACGAATGGTGGCCTTGTAGAGATACAGGATACTTTCAGGCATAAGTAGCTTCCTAGCACGGTAAAGAGAGCCCACCTTCTTTGCAGCAGCCTTGGCAATGCTTTCAATGTATCTGTTCCAAGTTATGTTCCTTCTGAACGTTAGGCCGAGGAGTTTAAAAGAAGTACTTTCAGGTAATGTATCTTTAGTCATAGCTATTGGTGGTCAAGAAGGTTTCTTGTAGTTATTTAAGGAAGCAAGTTTTGTCTTGGCAGCATTGAATGTGACCATCCATTTTTGTCCCCATTCTACTACAGATTATAGGTCATCCACTAGTGTTTTTGCCATTTCCTTAGATATGTGTTCATTTGTTTTCCCCTCGTGCCTGTTATAGAGTGTGATGTCATCAGCAAATATACCCATCTCAGAAACAATTTTATCAGAGAGGTCATTATGAATATTATTAGGAATAATAAAGGTCCAAGGATAGACCCCTGAGGTACACTCGTATTTATATCATATTGTTTAGATGTACAATCGTCGAGAGTAACCTGGATTCTTCTCTTATTTAAGAAAGATTTAATTATGTTAAGTATTCGTCCAGTGATACCATAAGATCTTCTTTTTCTGAGAAGACTATCCCTGTCAAAAGCCTTAGATATATCTAGAGCTACCGCTCTACCCTCACCTGCTTTGTCCAGTGTATGGTATATATGTTCAGAGATTACAGTAAGGATATCTGCTGTAGAACAGGCTTGTCTAAATCCATATTGTTTGTCGGTCAAAAGTTTAGCAGCTGTAAGGTGATGAACTAGAGCTTGGTTAATCATGGACTCAAATATTTTGGCGAAAAGTGGGAGGAAGCTAATGGGGCAATAATTTAATGGGTCAGTTCTTTCGCCAGAATTCTTGTAAACTGGTACCACAGAATCAGTTTTCTATCAATCAGGAAAGCAAGATTCATCAAGGCATCTGTTGTATAGTTTGGAGAGAACTGTATCAATCTCGGCGGAGCATTTTTTTTAATAGCATAGCCGGGATGAGATCAGGTTCATACGTTTTTGAGGTGTCTAGGTTTTTTATAATATCATGTACCTGAGAAGGAGTGATTTTCAGATCATCTAGTGTGGCATCTGTCTGCAAAGGAAAGTGAGGGAGGGAGTGGTTTGCTGGATCCAATGTGGAGTTTGAGGCAAAGTGACTGGCAAGTATGTTAGCCTTCTGAATTGCCGTGCAAACAACCTCATGATTATTGGATAGTGGGGGAATTGTTGATTGCCCATTATTTACTACACTGTTATAGATTTTCCAGAAATCACAAGTTCCTAATTTCTGTGCTTTGATGCATTTTCTGGTGGTTTGGGTATATTCTCTCTTAGCTGTCACTATTTCTTTCTTACAATTACTTCTAGCTTCTATAAACTTTTGTCTGTTTATACTAGACTTATGTCAGTTAAATCGTCGATATGCATGCTGCCTTTGAGCAATGGCAACTGTGCAAGTGGAAGTAAACCATTGGGGAGAGTGGGGTTTGCTATAGAATTTCCATGTGGGAACATGTACTTCAATTGCCATTTTGAACCATTCAGTGGTCTCATTTGCACACTATTCAGCAGGAAGAGAAAAAATATTTCCCCATCGAGCATCTCTAATGAGATTCCTGATGGCTTCCCAGTCAGCCTTCTTATAATACCTCGTCATTTTGAGTAATGTCTTTTCAGTTTTGGGTTGAGAATTTAAAGCGATTTCTACCATTATCATGACGTGATCAGCATTCCCGAGTGGGTTATGGGCATTCGTTATACAATCATCGGGAACTGTGGTCAGAAATAGATCTAGAAGTGAGGCATGTTGATCTTGCTGATATGGGAAACGTGCCGGAAACGTAACCGTCTGTGATAGGGAATGAGATATAGAGAAGCTATGCGTTATGCTGCCAGCTGGGTCTACATAAGTAGAGAATCCAAGTCAATTACTGTGGTGGATATTAAAGTCACCAAATACATGGACTTGTGCACTAGTATCGAGGGAGAGTACTGTATCTATGCTGTTTCTCTAGTCAAGGAGAGGGTGTTTAGAATATAGACTCCAAGTCTGTGCATATGTCTGTCTGAGTCCTTATGGCAAAGTGGGAGATAACCAGGCATGTTATAGTGGTTAGAGGGAATGGAGAAGTGTAGGTTAGTTTCATTTAGCACTAAAATATCTGGGGTGGTCACTAGGAGAAACGATCCTACATCATTTAAATTAGTTCTAAGCCCACGGATATTTGTGAATGCAAGCCTCAAGGAAGGAGGCAAATTTGTTTTGTTTGTGTTTAAGCCTGGTTTAATTGTAATTTTTGAATGAACTGCCATTTTATTTTATTTAGAAGTTTCAGTTTAGGATGAGAGGTGCTGGACAAAGTTGTCGAGCAGAATACCAAACATGCAACACAAATAGACGATCAGCCGACTCCTCATCTACAGGATTGTGGCTTCGGGAAAGTCCACTGGAGATGGGTGCAGGGTCTCATTCCATGCATGACATGGCACTACAACCAACCTGTTATTATGCAACTGTTGAAGTGTTACAAAAGAATTAGGGCTCCTGTACTATGAGTTGGAAACAGCAGTCTGAAACTGTCAATCCAGTAACCTCAACCCATCAGACGAAAATCAGCCCAATCCAATTGCATTGAGATATCCAGCACTCAGCACCCCCCCCCCAAAGTGCCCAGTTTTAGGGGATGGGATGCGACGGGAGTGGGAAACGGCATTCATTGCCCTTGTCAGGAAACAAGGTCCACCACTGGGTGTTTCTGTCGAGTCAACACTTCCTAAAGTGTTTAACACAAAACTAAGCATACATTTCATCCACATTAAATATTTGTTAAATTCAATCCAAACAAAGTGTTTCACTCAATTTCCATAAAGAAGATAGCAAACAGTTTCATGCTCTATACATTAAGTCCTCTCACTCCACTCACGTCATCATGTTACAATATTAACAGGTGTACTTATTTTCGCTCGACCATTATTTCCTATATATATTCCAGCTACTTAAAGCATATTACAACAGATTAAGAACATAAGTAATAAGCACTCCCTCCAATTCAGATATATTCTACCTTGTCTCATGCTTGCCAATACAATATACTAAAGCCGAGATAATAAACGCTTGTTACCCTAAGTTTTTTTCCTAAAATATGCATCAGATTAAGTGAGCTATCTCTTACTAATTTTCTATTACTTTTGCAGTTTTGGTTAATCCCCTCTTAGCTTTATTCTATATTGTATTTATCTCTCTCTCTTCGATCCTGGATATGACCTTAAACTATAGCCGATGGTGAGGCCCCAACTTGCGGGCTTTGGGGAATGTGAAGCTACCCCTTAATTGCCTCTGCTCCCAGGTCCACTCTGACCCAGAATGGTAGTACCTGTTAGGGTCCCAACTATGGGTTAAATAGAAACTGACTTGACAAAAAACAAACAAAAAAATACAAACAAATATATTCTATTAAAAACTTTTTCTTTAAAATCACTGGATTTGGCATTAAATGACCTGAAAAGAGTTGATATGCCGTAAAACAAAAACAATCAGCCAACCAACTCTCTCTCTCTGTAAACAATCAAAGATAACAAAGAAAGGAATGATTGGAATAGTCCATTATAAACAAAAGGGAATAACACTAGTTGCAGTAATACTATTTTACTCATAATCGAAAAAAGAGAGGCTAAATTGAAAATTTATCATTTCATTTTTATACTAGCACACTGCTCGACATCGCCCAATTGTAAAATATGCTTAAATACAATATTTTAATTTATGCAAATTTCAGATTTATTAGTATAAAGCCAATTCTCTATTGATTATTATATGGTAACCAATATGTAGTAGTGATCTCAAATGTTTTAAAAAGAAGTATGACTTGGTGCCATCAGCTAGAATTGAAACCGTAACATTTACCTATCAGATTAGTACTGTATTTGAACACATGTATTACTTACAACATCGAATCCGATAATTCTTTATGGTAATATCGTGCAGACGTCTTATCTACATTTGAATTTTATCTATGATATAAACCTCACCTGTCTGTTAAAATGTATGTATGCACGCATGTATGAATGTACATATGTTTGTATCTCTGTCTAAAACTTTCGACAGAGGTGACGGATTTTCACAAGATCAGTATCCGTTTGAAGCTTGACCCGTCGGACGACAAATATTGAAAAATCGGCTAAAAACATTAATTCTTTCACCCTCAACTGGGCACTTTTCTACAGGGCAGGGGTCGCTTTTTTCACCGATATTTTCGAAAGTCATCTCCTCTTTTCGATTTACTAGCTTTAATTTAAACCTACGTCACTTCCGGTTTGGCGATGAGCGCAACAGCAAAGACGTCACGCTTTTTTTTTCACATTTTTTTCCTCCTTCGCAGTACGGGTTCGAGCCTGCCTGTCTTTTTTTTTTTTTTGCTTAACGCACACTTCCAAACACCTGAGAAATGCCGGGCAGCCCGGTTAGTATATATATATATATATATATATATATATATATATATATATATATATATATATAATTATTGGGGGAGGGTACAAAACATTAATATTGCTATTAAAAAGGGAAAACTTTTTGTATCCATGGTAAAAAGGACGGAGGGAAAACATTCAATGGAGGTTAAAAAAAAAACAAAGTTTACATAAATAAAAATACATACCTAATAAATACCTGGTCGCCCAACTCTACCCCCCCCCCCCGCTTCTTTTTACCATGGATACAAAAAAACCCAGTCTTCCCTTTTTAACAGCTATATATATATATATATATATATATATATATATATATATATATACACACTAGCATGCCGCCCGGCACTGAGCATTCATAAAATTCACTTAAATATGATATTTTGATTAATGCAGATTTCATTTTTTTTTTATATTATATTGAACCCAATATATGGTAATGATTTAAAAAGTTAAAAAAAAAAAAAAAATGACTTGTGTGCCACCACCAGGAATTGAAACCAAAACGTTTAGCTGACGATTTACTTTTTTCTTTGATCTTAATGACTGAGCTAGGAAGACATGTTTGCTGCAAGGCTAAAAATTAAAACATGAACCAATAACTATTACGTTACGCATGCATATTCGTAATGCCGTTGTTCGACCTTCACTAGGAAAATTCCATTTTTTTCATTTTCACACTTTTGCACTGATTTTCCCCACCTAAAACCCAAATATAAAGTTTTGCATGGGTTTGAATACCCTATACATTAAGTTTCATCTCTGTAGACCAAAAACTGTCAGAGGAGTTTGGTAGGCAAATTCTTTTAAACAAATATATATACGCATACATAAATATATATAGAAAGAGGTTTGTGTTTACTATAACCTTTTTACGTGAATATTACACAAGTATAAATCATGTAGAATATCTGCATGAATATGATTAAACGTGATAGTTAACAAAAGATAATAATCTCATAAGAAAAACGAAAAAACTAATAGGGAATTAATTAAAATGAATGTTTAAAAGAATATGTAAATTAGCTAGATCTTTTGCAGATGAATGAATATATAACAAAGTTGTATTTTCTTTTTAAATTATGAATATTAATACACACGAAAAAAGTTTATAGGAGTATATATATCTTATTAATATTTATGTAACCAAAATTTTAATACACCAATAAAATTAAGGTCAAAATTAATTCACTCAATTATTTAAGTTTCCTGATTATCAGTTTTCATAATCGATCATGCATATAATATTTTCGCAAAAATCAAGACAACAAAATATAAAATGAGAACATCTTATTTTCTTGTGTGTTACAATCGTTTCATAACTGTTGGACCAATTTTAAATGTTATATCATTTAAAAATATTCAAAAATAGCTACTCTTCAGATGGCCAAATACACTTTTTATACATATATGAATACATTAATAATCTCTATTTTTAGAGAACACGCAGTTGGGCCTACCTACACACCATCCTTATATTTTCTTTTTTTTTTTTTTTTTTTTTTTTGATAGCCTTTGTATTTAGTAATCGCCCCATTTTTGTATTTCTATTTTTTTTAAATGATATTTCAATACAAGATTAAAATGAAAAAAAATTTAAAAGCCTCTACCTATTTTTTATTATTTCGGGGGAAAAAGTAAAACTATTATAGGCAGATATGCAGTTCAAGTTGTAAATGTATCCTCTGACCCTTGAATGACGAAAAGGGACAACTTTTAGATTACACTATTGTTACGTCACCTAAATAAACATAAATGATCGATTTATTAATATTATTTTCTTTTTTTCACTTAATAGTAACAAACAGTATATTATTTTATTTCTAAATCATGTTAAGAAACATTAAACAATAAATTTATAATTTTGAAAAGAGTGTTTTATATCTAAAATTAAAAAAAATGTTTTATTTTTTTAATTAAAAAAATGCCTTATTTCTTACATTTTAAAAAGAATGTTTTATTTCTAAATTTTAAAAAGAATTTATGCAACCTTTTTTTTAACCTCCATCAAACAGAAATGGAATCATGTCGTCTTTTCTAGGGCGACAATTTTATCGTTCCCCCTTTACGTTTGCTAATAACCATTTCTTATCAGTTTAATAACAAACTAAAAATGATCAATGGACAAAGTATAATGGTTAACAGATTTATTTAACAACTTCACAGATTAAACGATAAAGTTTGTGATTAGCGAGTGCTTTTTATTTATTTTTCAAACTGTAATGGTCGATCTGTTACTCCAAGTGTAGATAACTCTTCTTTTTTTTTTCAACACAAGGGAAATAACTTATCCTTTTTTGGTTATTCGTCAGTACTGTACTGTACCGATATTCAATAATTGAAATATTGAATTTCAAGTGAAACCAATATTACCTAGTGAATTGTCATGTTGCAATAATGAAAATATCCAAAAATTAGGAAAAGCAATAAAGTAGAAAATTAATTTTTAATGAAAACAGTTTTCAAAGACGATCAATAAAAATGAAGTTTTTCGAAATTGGCCAAAAATGTTCAGTTTTCAGAAAATAGTTACCTCTTTTTGTTACAAACTCTGATTTTTTTTTCTTTTGCAAAACTTAATTTTCGCTAATTGTCTTTGAAAACAATTTTCATTAATAATTAATTTTCTACCTTATATCGTCTTTCCTCATTTTTAGATATGTTCATTACTGTGACAGGACAATTAAGTAGATGCTATTGGTTTTACTTGAAATTCAGTATTTTGATTTTCACTATTATAATGAAGAAGAACCAAATTGTTAGCAATCAACTCTGAAACTTCTTGGTCTTTCAGATTTTTCTCAGAGTTCATATATTAAATCCATTGCTCTGTCTGTGTCTTGTAAAGTCGATTTTCTCTACTGCTCAAAACACTTTCTCATGCCTGGGGCTATTCTCTATTTTGGCAAATCTTCTATCAGACAATGTATGAAATACTGTTTCCATATTTGGGTTATTGAATTTGTCCTATTTAAAGGTTCTTGATAAGATGCAAAAACGTATCTGTAATTTTTTTTTTTTTTTTTTTTTTTTAATTACATTTTCACTCCAAACAAGGCAAATTGCCACTTTGGTGTAAGGGGCTACTATCAGGGGCAACAACTACTGGGGTACTATGTAGGGATTTGGGCAGCAAGATGTCGGTTCACGTTACACTTGAACTTCTGCACGTCAGTACTGTTGGGGAAGCAGAGACCTGGAATGGAATTCCAGAGTCTAGCGGTTCTGGGGAAGAAACTATTGGAGTAAAAAGATCTTTTACATCTAGGGATCTCTACAGTGTGGGGGTGGGATTTAGCAGCCTGTCGGGTTTGTCGAGGGTGCTCACGTCGTGGGGGCACAAGTGATTGCAGTTCGTCAGAGCATTCACCACTAAAATACTTGTAGAAAAGGCAGTGAACGTTAGGCCAAGGAGTTTGAAAGATGTACTCTCAGATAAAGAGTCGTTGGAGACTTCTACAGACGTATCTGAAAATGACGTTAGGTAGTTGGAGGGAGAAAGGAAGAGGGACAAAACCGATAGGTTTTGTTTTATTTTATTCAGAGACGTACATCCATACATACCTATAGTGAACGTTTTTATAATTTTCACCATTTTTTAATTTAATTATTTTTGTGTGTTCTTGCTTTTAAATGTTTTCAATTCTATTTCATTTTTCAAGATTATATAAAAATTATGGTATGCTGATGATTACACGATTATTCATGCAAGGAAAATATTGGAATCTTATATTACACTAAAAAAATGTAACCTTAAAAAAAAAAGAAGAAATATTTTCTTCGGTTACAACTTTTTTGTGTGCAAATATTAAATAAACAATAATTCAATGGTAATATCGTTAGTTCAAAACAATAATTCAATGGTAATATTGTTAGTTCAAAACAATAATTCAATGGTAATATTGTTAGTTCAAAACAATAATTCAATGGTAATATTGTTAGTTCAAAACAATAATTCAATGGTAATATTGTTAGTTCAAAACAATAATTCAATGGTAATATTGTTAGTTCAAAACAATAATTCAATGGTAATATTGTTAGTTCAAAACAATAATTCAATGGTAATATTGTTAGTTCGAAAAATTAATTTTTCTTGGAATTATATCGATTTCCTTAATACAGATTTTAAGGTCTCATTTTTTAATGTTCCCGAAAAAATTAATTTTTTCTTTTTTGTAATTGTTACAATTTATGATGTTTCATTTTCATAAAAAAAAAAAATAAATAAACTCAATCATTTTTTTTTTTTTTTTTTTTTACTACTGAAAGCCATAACTTTAGTAAAGGTGTTTTTTGTTTAAACAAAATAATACATTTTCACTAAGATTCAAATGAAAATAATTGGTTAATTATATTCCATGATCAGTATTTAATAAATACTGAAAATGTCATTAAAATTGTTAATTTCTTGGTTTTTTGATGAATTTTTAAGTTAAGGGAGGGGTCAAAATGTTTATACATTTTGGGCATCGGCCATTCATTTTGCATGTACCTAGCGTATGACCTAAATCCATACATATACAAACACTGCAAAAACTAACATTGTTTAACCTATAAAATTAATTAGCGCATCTGCAGAAAGAAAAAAAAAAGGTATAGTCAGGCCATGATCAATGTTTTTTTCCCCCATTTTGGACCCCTTAGCACCTATTTTACCAGCTAAAGATCAAATCGAAGGTGTGCTACAGATTCAAATACCCTATATATCAAATTTTAACACTGAACCAAATATTCAGAGAAGAGTTTGGTAGAGAGTTTTCGCACACACAGAGACAAGATCACTTTTATATATATTTATACATCTATAAAAGTGAGAATGTGTGTGTGTGTGTGTTTGAGAACACTTCTCAACTTATATACTCAACAAATTTCTGATCTACAAACTTGAAATTTGGTATAGAGAATATTCATATATGTGGAAAACTTTTTAATCGGTTTTCATCCGGAAAAAAGGGCTGCTAAGGGGTCAAAATTGATAAACTGATCCATAAGGGGCGGGCGGGGGTGGTCATCGGATTTTTATCTGTTTTCAACTGTTTCAGACTGCTCATCTTTTGGAACATGACAGCTTCCTTGTGTCAAGTAAAAGTTGGTTTGCAAACACTTTTTAAAAATCATGTCAAGCTGGTCTAATGGTTATCATACATGATTCACTATCTTTAGGTTTTGGTTCAGCTCTGGTATTTTTATTTTTACTTACAAGAAGTGAACTATTTAGAAAAACATAATACTCGCATCCACATGTCTCAGTTTCTTCATTTTTCTTTTTTTTTAAAGGAATTTAACATTACATTCAATACCTACAGTATTTCTGTTTATAATAAATAAGAATTCTGCATTCATTAAAATATAATATTTATGTGTATTTTATGACGGGGCAACGCCAGGTGGCCTGCTAGTATATATATATATATATATATAATTATTTTTTTTACTATAATAATTAAATACCTACAGACACTAGTGTTTCATCCTTTTGGGAATCTTAAGTGCAGGGTGTCACGATTAATACCAGTCGAACGATTCGAACCCCGCAACACAAGACATCTCTGGCTCGATTAGCGAAGACCAAATCAATTCAGCTACCATTAACCGGGTGAAATAACGTTGAATTTAAACATCTTAATTTTAAATGTTCATTTACGTCAGTCAGACAGTGATTTTTAAAATACAATTATCCACTGACACGTGTTTCGTCGTCTACGACTCATCAGAGTCGCTGAATCTGATGAGTCGTAGACGACGAAACACGTGTCAGTGGATAATTGTATTTTAAAAATAATATATATATACCGCTCCCCATGTGGGGGTACCAAATTGGTTAAAGGGAAAATTATTCCTAACTCGCATTTAGGTAAAAATGCACTTTCGTAAATAATTGAATTCATTCAAAACATATCGCTAAAACCAAAAAAAACAACATCTATCTATCTATATATATATATATTTCCATGTGCTAGAATGTTTTCATCTTACATTCTACACAAATATGCACAATGTAAAAACTATGCATAAATAGAATTCAGTGTAATAGTGAAATGAACCAATCATCCAATAAGAAACCATAAAAAAACGGATAATAAACACTCATTTTTTAAAGGAATATGCAAATTAGTTAACTTTCGTGTAGTTGCTCGCATATCCATGACTGAGTATATTTAGAAGTTCATTTTAATAATTTTTAAATAGAAAAGGTAAATCTGGCCTTTGGGCTAAGATCACAGTGTGGTATCTGTTCTGATGCTGCTGCAGTAGTGCTGACTGCTGCTGCGCTGCTGCACTTGAGTTGGTTTGTTTTTACTAAAACTTTTTAGTCAATACTAGAGCAATTTTTAGTCTATACTAAAACAATTTTTATTTTTGCCTACTTCCAGAGTGTCCCCCCCCTTTTTTTCTCTCCCACAATGGGAACGACCTTGTGTCACATTTTGCTTTCGTGGGAGAAGCAAATAAATACCAATAGAAATTGTAGACTTTTAATATTAATGTCAGAGCGAAAAAAAAAATCAGGTATTTTGTTTACGATATGCCCAGCGTAGTATAACCCCTTCCCAATCTCCCCATGTTAAGGACGGCTTTCGGAATAAACACCTTCAACCTCAAAAGCCGTTTTAACATGGGGAGGTTGGGAGTGCTTATTCCGAAAGCCGTTCTTAACATGAGGCGGACAGGGGTGTTTATACTACGCTGGGGCAAGTCGTAAAAAAATAAAAAATAAAAAATATACCAAAACTCAATTTTATAAGGAGGTATAAAAAAAGAAAACTTCTTGGAGATCGTTGACTATTTCACGTTAAATTGATATACAAAACTGATCTCCCACTCTAATTCTAATTTTTTATCCCAGATATTCAGTGTTTGTTTACATATAATCGCCTAAAAAGTAGAATCTCATTATTAGAGGGGAGGGGATTGTCATATCGTGTACATATACATATTTATTAAAAACAAGATAATAAATATACATATATTAAAATTATAATGAAAACGGCTTGAAGAGTTTAACACGTTTAAAGTGGAATCGTAGATAAGAAATTAGTGCAGATATATTCTAATTCTTTCTCCATTCCCTATTCTCGAATAAGAGAATATCTTCTTCTCGACTATTGATCGAGAAAACGATCACACTATTCTGATATTCTCTTCCACCGGAATAAACCCGCCCAGCAAACCGAAACAAATTAGTTTAATGGCGCTGCCCAAACTGAAAAAAAAATGTACTGATACAGCATGAATCCTAAGCCATCCTTTCCATGGCAAGGGTTAGTTATTGCCAGATGTGTCCCTTTAAGTCAGGAAGAGTTTCCCTCTAGAGATTAATAAGGATCTTACGATGTAAAAATGTCAGGATCAAGGCCCAACCCACCTCGCAAAGATGGCATTAATCATATTTTATCAGTGGCGTATAATCAGCGGAACGCTTGGATCAATGACAAGTCGGCTGTCAGTTAGAGAAACACGATCGATCACTCAGTCCATTTGGGAAGGCCCCTGTGCGGCCAAACGTATCAGGGAAGCCAACAGAAATTGTTAATACGAATGAGGGAGGGAGATAATTGCTGGGGGGATGGACAGGGAGCTAAGATTGGCAGGAGGTAAAAGAAGAAGATGGTTACCGATACCGTAGAGAGAGAGCCATTTTGTCTTGTACTTAAACAACCTTTTCCTTCGTAATGGCGATGCATGCGGGTTATTTGATTTTTTGTTGTTTTTTTTTTAAAGTAATATCATTTACATTTTTTTTTTCAAAACCATGAATGGTAATTTATGGTAGAATTGAAAGCAAGATAATTTTGGTTAAAAATAAAATAAAATTCAATTGATTAATCAATTGCGTCGCTTTTGTGTGTGTGTGTGTGTATTAATTAAATCAACATTATTACCAGCTGAGTTATTTAAATTAAATGATTTTACATTAATTTTGGAATCCATTGATTAAAAATGAAAAATAAATCTATATATGTGTTACTGCTCGAAATCTTCGTAAATCTCTTTTTATTAAAAAAAAAAAAAAAAAAAAGGGGTACTTCTGCAAGATAAAATACGGACTATGCTATTTTTTAAAGTAGGATTTTCAAGTTAAATTAATTTTTTACGTCTTTTGTTTTGCTAGGTGAAAGTACAGAATACGCCCTCCCTATCCTCGTGTTAAGAATGGCGTTCTAAATAATATTATTTCAGCACGGTCCGTTCTGCATGAGTACGAGAAAAATGTATAACCGCTTGCACTTCTCATGTATATGTGTTTCTCGCCTCTGCGTGATTACAAATTTAAAATAAAATAGTTAAAACTACTAAAATAAACCTTTTATTTATCATATTTTTTAAATTATTTTATTACGAAAATTGAACTCACTAGAATATGTTCCATATTTCTGTTTCTTTGGAAGCAATCTTAATATCTTGGTGCTTCTACAGAATTTGAACCGAACTAAATCTAAAATTTAGGCTTTTGCTTTTGTTAGGAGTTTGGTTAAGTTAAAAAAAAAAAAAAAAACGTTCAGTTCAAATTCTATAGTTGGGAAGAAATTATTTCGTGACCCTTCGAAGTTTGAAATGAATTTGAAAGCATTTAAACTGTCGAATAGAAAGTCATTTCTGGCTTCAAAATTCTTAGCGAATTGTAGATTAACCCCTGGCCCTCTCCTGTCAATAAAAATAAGATTCTACTTTTTAAAGGCGATTGTCAGAAAGAAGGAAAAAAAAAAATTTAAATTAAATTAACGTAAAATGTCCCCCCTTTTCCGGATCATTAGGGCAGTTAACAAAAAAAAAAAAAAAAAAAAAAAAATTAATCCTATAGGAAATAAATCCTGTGCAGTTTTAGGTAGAGAAGATTTTACTTTTTAGGCGATTACGCGTGGTTTTACGACCTTGCTACATGGACTTGTGGTTAGTGGTAACATTTATAAAAAAAATAAATTATTCACCCAAAACGAGACACATTTCCACTAAGACGTAAAGGGATACTGTGATTAGAAGCGAGATTATAGGGGCGAGCACATCCTAAGTGCGGAGCTGAGTAACAAGATGTTTGTTTGCATTACATTTAAAAGAATCCCAAAAGCAAGGAAAGAAGTCATTGGAGTAGAAAGTTTTCTGGCATTCTGACCTCTACAATGAAGAAATGGAATTTTTCTACTAGCCGGGTCTGTTGGGTATATTTACATTGAGAGTATACAAGTGCAGGAATTTTCTCCAGAGCACATTCCGTCAAAGTACTTGTAAAACAAGCACAAGGATGCAACATTGCAACGATGGGACATGGGCTGGAACTTAGTAGATGGTGTGAAATCTATGAAGTTAGAGACTCTTTATTGGACAATGTCAAAAAGGGCAACAATACTCCATGCATGGATGAATGATGGTTTTATAAAGATAAAGGATACCGGCAAGCATGAAAAGTTTACTAGCCCAGTAAAGGGAGGTCATTTTCTTTGCAGCAGATTTGGCAGTATCTCTTCTATGTATTTATTGCAATTCATGTTAGGGTAAAGCTAAAGGGTCAACTATACCCAAAGGCTCCTTTTTTATTAGCTGCTCCGTGAAGTGTAGAAAAGGGCACCATTCTATTTCCAGGATTACTCCACATGCTATTGAACTTTCCCTGAGAGTTTAGCAAGGGGTCATCATCAAGTACCATTTCTTAAGTCTTTGGTATGGCTCGATTAAAAACTGAACTCCGGTGTCTGGGACACTATTCTTACCATGATGACTAATCAGCATTATAAGGGGAGGATCAAGGGCAAGTGGGGTAATGCTGGAAATGGAGTGGCACTCTCCCCTATACCTCAGTGTAGCAGCTAATGAAAAGGGAGCCTTCAGGTTGCCTTGGGTTATAATCAGCCACTTAGCTTGCCAATTCATGTTATCAGTGAATATTAGACTCTTAGGAAGAGCACATTTGAATTGAAAGCAATTTTTGGTTCCAGAAGAAAATAAAAAAATCTTGTTCCAAATAAAATGGCAGTCGTTAATTAGAGAAGCTTTGAATTGTAAAAGCTAAGACAAAGAAAAGTTTTCCGTTGGGTAGTCGATCTGTACAAGTGTCGGATTGCAAAAGTATACAGGCGAAGAGCAAATTCCTTCTTGTGTTGGACACAAAAAATAATGTGAGGGAATTAAAAAAAATATCCAGTATGTTTTATTGAGTGATTTTGATTGCGAGCAAAGTGTGGCTTCATTTGATTGGTCAGGTTCTATCAGCAGTGTCTATAAATAGAACCTTTCAATTTTGGGGAATTATACCCTAGATATAATAGCAAAAATATTGCAACAGGTACTATCAGCCATGGAAATCGGTGGTTGAAAAAGTTCCTTATAATTGTTAAAAGAAAGCTTTCTTTTAATAGCATTAAATGTCACTATCCATTATGTCTCTATTTTACTACAATTTGGAAGTCATTTTCTAGGGATTCAAAACAGTGCCTTAGATATGCGTGAGTGTTTGATTTACCCATATATCACTTTTTTGTTTTATTTTTCTTCAGTCAAAGTTCTTAAAAATCAAGAGGGCCCCTTCTTAATGGCTAACACTTGATCTCTATATGAGATACATAAATATTCAGATATTCCATTAAATCTCCTTTATGTCTCAAATGTTGAGTTAGTAAAGAAGTTAAGAATATTAATTTTCCTCTCCCCAGTTGACCAGCTAAATATGTTATAGTATATTTCTTGTAGTCTTTTAGTCTTACTGGATTCCAGAATAAGAATTTATCTAGTCTGGTGGAGTATCTAGCTTAGTGCTGTTACTTGAAGTAACATCACCTGAAGAAGGTGCACCATTCCTAATATAAGACACTGGTGGTTAGCACAATATCACGTTTGACACACCGGTTCCCATCATATCACCAAAGTTAAGCAACGATGAGCCTGGCCAGTATCAGATGGGTGACCATTTGTGACTTCCAGGTGCTGAATGTGCTCTCCACTTATCTTAGCATTGTTTCCAGTCGTCCTGGACTTCTCCTTGCCACTGGACTCAAGCAGTACCAATTCAGGAGAGGTGTGGCATTGCGCAACCCTTGCCACGCAATTACACGCGCAGCTGTCTTACGAGGAGTATCCTTTGTCTTTCGAGACTGAATGGAGGCTGTGGTTAGCCATACCAAGGAGATCTTATTTGGGCTGCAGATACTATGTCGTTTGGAATATTTAGTCAGTAGAGTACTTGTAGAAAAAAGTATCCTCATGCCAGGTTGTCCTGACAAACCCTTGTACAGAGAGAGCTTAGACGTTCAAGGATAGTGTCTAGTAGACATTCAAGTTCTAGAATAGGGCAACGTGTCATCAGCAAACATATTCATCTTTGACATGATTTAATCGGGAAGGTCGTTTATAAAGATTAGGAGTAATAAAGTAATAAAGGTTGAATAATGGAGATTCGTCTTCTTTACACGTCTTTGACACATGTTTACACAACAGTTTCTTATTTTTTTTTATTTATTTATTTTTTTGCATCATTGTTGTAGTCTGCAAGATCTTTCAAGTTGCACCGGTCGGGCAGACAAGGTAATGTTGCATCGTAGAGTCCTGCTCTCAACATTCCTAGATGGTTGGGTCAATTTTATAGCCCCATCTGGTCATAACTTTTGATCAACCCATTTTTATTCTTAGGCAATTGAGTGTTTCCCACTGGAGCCAGGGTGCTTCTGAACTGATAAGAAGGACTTATAAAGGATATTATCGATGACATTTCAATATCATACACTCCTTTATAATAAATAAAAAATGAACAAAATGCAACACTCAAGAACAACACCAACAAATAGCAATCAACTCAAACACAGCATTTATATATATTAAAAAATAGTTTTATTTAACACAGTACTTTTTTTATTAATGGTGTGAAGTATTAAGTCTCTTTTTCCTGGTAATCCATTACAAAACTAGAAAGGTTGATATTCATCAATATGGAATTAAATTCATTACAGTTTTTTTATTAGAGCAGGCTTAGAAATTTTTTTGATGTACATAGCTACGCATAAATCCGTATGTCTGGATAAAAAAGAGAAAGATTTAGAGAAAGCCATTGCTACTTGTGTAAATAGAAATCCCTTGGTAAGGTATTTATCCATTTGTGTGCTCCACCTCAGCGTGCATATTTCCTGATAAATAAATTTTACATCTCATGATGAAGTAAAGGACAGATGTTTCCTATTAAACTGATTTGATTTTCCCCCACGTACTGTATTTATAATCGAAATTGCAACGCTCCTGGCCTGTTTACTATACCTATACATGAGAAGAAAAAAATTAGTCCCCCATAGAATTCACGTGACTTTCGGACGAAGCACGCAGTGAACATTCTGCTATCTGTTTGCATAAGCCAAACGGGGTTCCTTTAAAGCTAGCATCTATTTTAAAACTTTTGAACGTATATAGAGAATCTGCGAAATAACGATTCGCTACAAATCTCAATAGGGGAGATTTCTATATCCGTAGGAAGGAGAGCCATTCTTTAGACGTCTGTTCAACAGCCATAGTCTGGTCTCTTCCAGAGATATTGTAAGGGATTTGGTATAGCTGAGAAAGCTTCCCCTTGATATCAGCAGTTGTTGGCGTGTTGATTCGCATCCATGAAGGAGAGAACGTTCATCACAGATAGTTTTTGTGTTCTTTACTCTGCTGGCACTTCCCATCTTACATCTGAAGGGGCAATGCCAGTAAGGAGATGTAGATTGTTCAGGTTGATAGGCTTCAAGCAATGATCAAGCAGCAGGTGTTTTTTTTGTTTTTGTTTTTTTTTTTTAAATTACATTTTCACTCCAAACAAGGCAAATCGCCACTTTGGTGTAGGGGGCTACTATCAGGGGCAACAACTACTGGGGTACTATGTAGGGATTTGGGCAGCAAGATGTCGGTTCACGTTACACTTGAATTTCTGCACGTCAGTACTGTTGGAGAAGCAGGGACCTGGAATGGAATTCCAGAGTCTAGCGGTTCTGGGGAAGAAACTATTGGAGTAAAAAGATCTTTTACATCTAGGGATCTCTACAGTGTGGGGGTGGGATTTAGCAGCCTGTCGGGTTTGTCGAGGGTGCTCACGTCGTGGGGGCACAAGTGATTGCAGTTCGTCAGAGCATTCACCACTAAAATACTTGTAGAAAAGGCAGAGGGATGCAACATTTCGTCGATGGGACAGAGGCTGAAGCTTAGATGCCAGTTCAGGGCCTATCAGGTTTGCGACTCTCTTTTGAACCTTGTCAAGGAGCAAGAGACTAGTAGCAGATGCACCAGCCCAGATGTGACAACAATACTCCATACATGGGCGAATGGTGGCCTTATAGAGGATACTTTCGGGTGTTAGTAGTTGTCTAGCACGGTAGAGAGAGCCCACCTTTCTTGCAGCGGCCTTGGCAATGCCTTCAATGTAATTGTTCCAACTCATGTTTCCTGTGAACGTTAGGCCAAGGAGTTTGAAAGATGTACTCTCAGATAAAGAGTCGTTGGCCATTGCTATAGGTGGTAGAGAGGGTTTCTTGTAATTATTGAATGAAACTAGTTTAGTCTTGGCAGCATTGAATGCGACCAACCACTTTTGTCCGCATTCCACCACAGATTGGAGGTCGTCCTCTAGTGTTTCTACCATTTCTTTAGAAATGTGTTCATTCATCTTCCTGTCGTGCCTGCCATAGAGTGTAGTGTCATCAGCATATATACCCATCTCAGAGGCAATTTTGTCGGGGAGGTCATTTATGAATATCAGGAACAATAGAGGTCCAAGGATAGAACCCTGGGGCACCCCCGCATTTATATCATATTGTTTAGATGTACGACCGTCGAGGACAACCTGGATTTTTCTCTTATCTAAGAAGGATTTAATTATGTTAAGTATTCTACCAGTGATACCGTATGATCTAATTTTCCTGAGGAGACCCTCATACCATACCTTGTCAAAAGCCTTAGATATATCTAGAGCTGCTGCTCTGCCCTCCCCCACTTTGTCCAGTGAATGGTATATACGTTCAGAGATTACAGTTAGGATGTCTGCTGTGGAACGGGCTTGTCTAAATCCATATTGTTTGTCAGTCAGAAGTTTAGCATCTGTAAGGTGATGGACTAGAGCATGGTTAATTAAGGTCTCAAATATTTTGGCGAAAAGTGGGAGGAGGCTAATGGGGCGATAATTTGATGGGTCAGTCTTTTCGCCAGAATTCTTGAATACTGGTACAACAGAAGCAGTTTTCCAACAGCCCGGAAAGCAAGCTTCATTAAGGCAAGGTGTTGCTCAATGTTGAGTTGAGTTTTTTTTTGTTTTTTGCATGTGTTGATCTCTCTCAAACAAGAAAAGCATTTAGATCATTTTACATTAAATTTATATATGAAGCTGACCCTCCACTCTAAATTCTAAACTAGGCAAAAATGTATTATAGTTAACAATGAAAATATTTCACACTGAGAAATAAAAACGGAATAAGAACGAAAATTGAAAGCCACAAAATTGAATTTCATTAAAACCAATGCTATCAAGTTAATTTGATGGACCTAAAGAAGCTTGCCCCTCCCCGTCTCTAATTTTGTTTTTTTTCATCTTTTTTCCATTCAGTGGATTATTATTGAATGGACACTAGTCTACCAGATTATCCAAAAAAAAAAAAAAAAAAAAAGAAAAAAAAGGTCAATATTCAAATATTTGTAGGGGTGCTCAGGTTCTAATGCAACACTCGTCAGTTGATCACCCATTTTAGAACCAATCGATTAAAGGCTAAATTTCATGAATTTAGCCTTTTTTTTTTTTTTTTTTTTTAAAAGTAGTTTAACCTTTTTAAAATAATCTAAAAAAGGCTAAACTGCTTTTTGTCACAAATATACAGGGTGGTCGCTAGAAAAGCGGGAAATTTGAAGGTCAGCTTAGATCATGAATAAAATATGCGATTGCTATTTTTTTTATTGCACCAGAAGATTGGCCCTTAAAAAGTTCAGACTTAAATGTCATGGATTACTGTGCTGGGAGCTTGTTATTAACAGAGACGCAGAACTGTCCACGTGACATACACTCTATTGATGACTTGAAAACGTGCTTGGTAAGAGTTTGGAATGATATCCCACAAGTTGCCCTTCAAACCGCCACATGAGCTTGGATTTCTAGGTTAAGACGCTGCAGTGAAGTGCACAAATGACATTTTGAATATCTATGAGTATAATATAACATTTGTCTTTGAAAAACTTTGTAAAAATTATTCTTTGTAAAAATAATTCGTTGTTAGACAAATTTCTTGCTTTTCTAGCGACCACTCTCTATATTATTTGCTCCAGTTTTTTTTTATAAAAATAATTATTCTGGCTAAGAAAAGTTTTAGAGCGGAAACATTTTCCCTTACTCAGCAAAACAGATTAAAAGGGACTTATATGCAGTTATACAGAGTTATTTCCCTTGAGTTCTTTTAAAATAAATATATGATTATAATTAAATAATAATTGTTCTTTTATACACAGTGCTTCATGTTTACCTAATCATTAGTGTAGGATAAAAATTCCTGCGAGTTGGGAGATTCAAACCTAGCCACAAAGCTACCTTTAACTCCATTTGCTAAGCCTCTACCTCCGGGCTACCAAACTATTACAATGAGAATGAAAAGAATTTAGAACAAATAAATGTTCAATTTGAGCGCAGACATTAGATAATCCTGTGTTCGAACAACAGGAAGTCGTGAACATTGCATAAACGCTAGTTTACTGCCTATTAGTTTATACTTCTCAGACAGTGTCCATCCTTAAGTATTCTTAAAGGGGCTTGATAATTATGATTAAATCTAATATATAAAAAAACTATATTTCTGTCTGTTTCCATATTTTCAAACTATCTCCTCCGAAACTAAAAGTCACAGAATGGCGCTAGGGGCCTCTAATGATTGAATTTTATGGGCCGTTCTTTTATGGGTCTTTAGCTGATTAAAATTGTTTTTAAGGGGTCAAAATTGAAAAAATCGTTAAACATTTTATACATATTTTTAAGTGGTTTGTATGCGTATCATGTTAGTACAGTGGTAATGTTACCAGCTTTGAATGCTACAGTTTCAGTTTCGATTCTAGCTGATAGCACCTATATACTTTTTTTTTTTTTTTTTTACTTTTGAAATCACAACTATAATAATATATACGAAATGTGGACAAATTAAAATATCATATTTATGCCAGCCTCTCCCCACTAGTAACAATTATTCTTTTATATTATATACTTGCGGGGGTACCTGGCGTTGCCTGCATGTGGAGAAGTTTTATGGTAAGAGTATTGAGCAGCAGAGTCCTAAAAAAGTTTAAAAATTAATCAACTCCCTAAAAAAATATGAAAATAGCAGTGAGTACTTGTGTAAGCGCAAAAAAAAATTAGCTTCAGTAGCCAGGCTCGAACCTGTAATATGAAAGAGGAAAATAAGGTAAAAAAAAGCGAACTGTTTAGCCACAGCACCCATGCGACAAACGACGTCGGTGGGTTTCAAAATAAGACTATTTATCGCAAGGCGTATGATGACTTTGCAAAAATGTTGATGAAAAAAGTGATCCCTCCTTGTAAAAAAACAGCCCAGTTGACGATGAAATAGTGTATGTTTTGGGCCAATTTTTGGATATTTGTCGGCCAAGAGACTGAGCTTGCAAATGATACCAATTTTGTCAGTGTTGGTCGCATGTGTTGATTCCAGTAAAGTAACTGGCCCTGACGGCATTCCAATTATAGTGTTGAAAAAGCTTCAATCATAACTTGCCCCCATACTTACAAAACTGTTTAAGCATTGCCTTAAAGAGAAGTGCTTCCCAACACCCTGGAAAACCTCATCAGTATGCCCTGTATTTAAGAATTCAGGTGATAAGTTGTCCCCCTCTCTGTACAGACCAATAAGTCTCCTGGTTGTGATGAGTAAGTTGCTGGAATCCATATTAAATAGAAAAGTAGTCAACCACCTTAGCAGAAATAACTTTCTTAGTGACATACAATATGGTTTCCGTTCTGCTAGATCTACGGCAGATGTGCTAACGGTTATATCTCATAGGATTAGTGAATCTTTTGACAAAGGCTTCCTCTCTAAGGCATAACAAAAGCCTTCATTAAAGTATGGCATAAAGGCCTACTTCACAAGATTTCCAGCTACGGTATAACTGGAAATGTTTTCTCGATCATTAAATCATTTCTCTCTGATAGGCTCATAAGAGTAGTGGTTGATGGGCAGAAATCAGAGGCCCTCAATATTAATGCTGGGGTCCATCCTGGGCCCAACTCTCTTCCTGATCTACATCAATGATCTCTCAAAACACATACTTAAATCATTCGTGGACACTGACCATCTATGGCAACACATCTAAGGTTCTCTCTAATTCTCTCTCCTCTGATCTTGAGCGCGTAGTACAGAGGGGGAAGAGGTGGCTGGTTACTTTTAATGCATCTAAAACCAAGCTCCTATCTTTACATCATCAACGCTTTGATCCCCATCTGGCATCAATTGAAATGGATGGCTCTCGACTAGGGGAAGCTCCATGCTTTGATAAGTTTCTAGGCTTGACCTTTACTCCTGACCTGAAATGGAACACGTACATCAAGTCTATTGCCAAGGTCACTAGAAAAATGGTGGGATCCTTCTACCACTCCAGAAGATATCTCACTGCTGACGCAATTCTCTACTTATATAAAAGCCAAGTACGTCCAAGTATGGAGTACTGTTGCCAAATCTGGGCAGGAGCTGCTAAAAAACACTATCCTGCCTTGACAGAGTACAAAATAGGCTTTGTGGCTTAGTGGAGGATGTCCTTTTCTCTTCCCTGCAACCTCTCTTCCATAGGAGAGTCGTTGCGAGCCTGTTTTTGTTTTATCATTACTTCCATGGTAAGTGCTCGTCTGAGCTCCAATCTCTGGTCCCCCCTCGCCAATCTTTCACGAAAAACACCCGTCCAGCTGAATCCACTGTGAAAAATTTCCCCCACTCTTTATCTGTGCCTAAATCAAAACGTAGATTCCATGAACAAAGCTTCTTTCTTAGAACTGCACACCTGTGGAACTCTGTTTTGTCTGCATGTTTCCCACCTGACTACAACCTGGATGTCTTCAAGTCCAACATAAACAAATTCCTGATGAACCACCCCCTTAAGTAGTCACTTTATCAAATCTCAACACTAACGTTCTGTACACGCAATAACCCTTATCCCTGAGTGGCTTCCTGGCCTTGATACGTGGTGACCACCTTGTAAAAAAAAAAAAAAAAAAAATTAAAAGAATTAAGGTCTCACAGGATTTGTTAGCTCAACCTAACGATTGCTAAATTACTCTATTCACTTTGTATCTTTTGCCGAGTAAATTTTTTTTATTCTTAATACTAGTTAATGGTTGTTTTTTTTTTTTTGCCTTATTATTTTCTGTTAATCTTGATATTCCGGTTACAATAGCTCCAATGAGCAAGAAAACTTTATAAGGTTGGATAGTGTCCTAAAGTGAGAACATTGATGTTGGAGTGACAATTGCTGTTACAGGAAATTCAGATATAAAGAAAGCGAGACTGATATTGAAAAAATCATTTATTCATTTTTTTGTTTCATAACAATTGATAAAATTCATTAGGAAAAAAATAATCTTAAAAAAAAAAAATATACAAGTACAGTAACAAATCTTTTAATCGCATGGTTTCATTGTTTCTGATTAGAGTGTGCTCAATCCTAAATCAACATCTAATTCTGTTGCAGACGTGAGGAAGATCATTTTGTTTTGGTTCAATTGAATCTAGAAGAAATATTAGTCCCTTTGCAGCAGTAGTCGATTCATATAAATTCTAACCTGAAAATAGAAATGAAAAATAAGAAAATTTAATTTTAAATATTTCTTGTTTTAACGCTTCATATTGATGTTTATATGTTTATATTAAGATGTTAAATGAATACCTTGAAAGCATATTGTCTTTTTGTTCTCAGAATATTGCAGACTAAAATGTTTTTGACTCCTAATGGGGGTAAATATTTATTTTATTTGACAAAAATACAAATAAAAATGTGGCACAAGGCCGAAAAAGGGGGGGTGGGGGTTAATGTTGACCTAACTAACATAACGTTAACTTAACTAGACTCTTTCACCAAAATACCAAAATCACTCTGTGGACATCCTACTTTAAACCCGAAAGTTACAAATATATATATACATGATGTGGGGGGTTGGGGATAAAAATCTTATTTACAAAATCGTATGAAAAATATACAATGATAAAAAGTGGTTAGTAAAAAGAACCCCCTCACTACTAATTGTGGCGGATAAAAAGCTTTGTCAGTCGAAAAGATGTAGGTCCCACGAAAGCTAACTTTATTCAAACACCACAAAAATGGCCTACATCTCTGGCAAAACAGTTTATCCGTCACCTAAGGGGCCGGGATTGGGGGTTATTGAACCAAAAGTGGGAGAAAAAAAAAAAAAAAAAAAAAAAAAAAAAAAAACGAGGGACGCTGGGACAGGGAAAACCAAAAAAGGAGATTGGGGCGATGACAGCATGCATACTCTAGCTTAGTTAAAAATCGAACAAAAATGCCTAACTAGCCTACTCTAGGAGGTCCGATGCATGTCTATGTTTTATCAGGTTACCCAAAATCCTTAAAAAACCTAAGCCACTCAAAAAAGAAATTCAAGACTAGCTCCATTCACTTTACACAGTCGCGAAACTTTCACCCACCTGTCGTTGAAATTCACAGGAGCGAGTTTCACCTTCTCCAGCTTAATTCGCATTTTCAATCGATATTTGAAAATGAGGACAAGCTGGGGAGCAGTGAAGGTCTCATCTCCGTAAACCTCCTTCTGTCGCGTCGTCCAAATCACGCCTCTCAAAACTGCTAGTAAACACAGAAAAACATAGCGTTCTTCTTTCTCCATGGTCGGTGCCCAGTTGCAGCACGGGGAAACCGACTCCAGCACAAAAAACCGCCCGCTCAGCATGCGAACCGTGAAGCCTTCAACTAACTCACACAACGGTCGAACGATGGCGCAGTGGAAGAAAGCATGATCAAGGTCTTCCTCCCATTCTCCGCATCGGACACAATTGGGTGTCTCCGTAAAACCCGCTGCGTAAAGTCTTTTGCCGACCCAGAGAGCATTTCGTATTACCAGCCAGGTGAGTGATGCCTCGTAATTATCGAAGCAGCTCGACCCAGGCGCCCAAGGCCATATTAAGCGGCGCTCCTCCTTCGTAAAACCGAACTCCTCAATCTTTTCGTCTCGAACGGATCCCCTCACTAACGCCCGATATAGCGCTTTGCGAGACAACAGCTGGGTGTCAGAGAGGCTTTCTTTAACCCGTAGAAGAAATCTCAAGGCCTGCCGACACTCGCGATAGAAAGGGCACTCGTTTCGGGGCAACCTGTGTGCCTCCCCCTCAGCCGAATGCACACTCTCCAAAGCCTGAAAGGCTTTCTTAGTGTCTTCTATCCAGAAGACACCGTTTCCCTCTCTTGGTGTACACATTCGATCCAGGTATATCAGCCTAAGAGTGTGTCTACGTATTTCTACACTAGGCATACCCAGACCGCCTTCAGACGGATGCAGGTAACAGACCTCCCGGGTAACCATGGCTTGCTTTCCGCGCCATAAGAACGCGAAAAGAGCACGCACCAGATCAACTAGTGTGGTCTCCGGGAGTGGAAGTACTGATAGACGGTAAAGGATCAGGGGGTAGATATGAGAATTGCATACCTCCGCCCGACCCTTCAAAGACAGATTTCTCAAGGCCCACAAATGAGATGCGACCTTGACCGCTTCCAATACCTCCGACCAATTTTTCTCCAGCTGGAGACCGGGACCAAACCAGACGCCGAGTAGCTTGCATGGCCCATCAGCCCAACCAAAGGGTCCCTGAAGGGGCATACCCCTCCAGGCACCGATACGTAAGCCAATAGACTTAACGTAGTTAATTATGGCCCCTGTGACCTTGGCATACCGACTTGTTTCTATGTCAACGACTCTAATCTCGGCACTGCTCGTTACAAGCACAGTCACGTCGTCAGCATAGGCGGTATACTTTACCGGGGTAGAGCCACCTGGCAAAGTAATCCCGCGAAGGACCGGATTCACCCGAAGCTGGCGCAAATATGGCTCAAGCGCCAGCACATATAACATTGGGGATAACGGACAACCTTGACGGATCGATCTTGTTAACATGAAGGGTTTCGACCTCACCCCATTCACTTCAACCATAGCACCGGGGTTGGCATACAAGAGGCAAATCCAAGAGCGAAACTGGGGACCAAACCCAGCCGAGCGAAGAACAGCCTCTAGGTAATGATGGTCTACTCTGTCGAATGCTTTGGACTGATCTAAATTAATCAGCGCGGCTTCTGTGTCGACTTTTTCTACGATCAAGCGTATCGTGTGCAAATTATCTTGAATCGTCCGGCCCTTAACAGAACAAGTCTGTTCGGGACTTATTAGACGGTGTAAGACAATCTGCAGACGATTTGCTAAGATCTTGGCCAAAATCTTTAACTCTGTGTTTAACATCGTTAAGGGCCGGAAATTACCTATCCCATCCCCTCCATTTTTATCTTTGCGTAACAATTTAATGATCCCCCTGGTAAAGTACTGAGGTATGCACCCGTTCCTATACCAGGAGTTAAAAAGTACGGTCAGCAAAGGAATAAAAATGGGCGACAGCCTCAAATACACCTCGTAGGGCAGACCATCTATCCCAGGGGTCCTGTCTAGCCCGACCTGTTTCAAGGCCTCAATGACTTCTTCCTCTTTTATGCTACCTTCACACCTAGCTGCTTCGGTCGCCTCCAGGCGAGAAAAGTCGGCTAAATAGGTGTCAAACTGTTCAATAGTCAGACCGGGCTCCTTGGTAAAAAGCTCCTGAAAATGAGTCCGAAAACCCTCCAAGATTCCGTCGTTTGAAGCTACGGTTCGTCCGTCCGGCAATGTGACACTGGCGATGTGTCGATCTGCAGAACGTCGAAACTCCTCTGCACGCAGTGACGCGGCCATGTTTGTTGCCTCGTTTGGCGCTCTTTTTAATCTAGCCCTAACTAATAATCCCTGGTCCTCCCTGTTATCCAAGGAGTCCAGTTCAGCCTTAACTATAGTATAGCTAGCACTATCCCCCTCCTCCACCGCCCTTTCTAATCTATCTTCTAGCGCCGCTTTCGCTGCTCTAGAACTACGGTTGAGCCGGCGACTAAAATCAGCAGCGAAGGACCTAATGACTTTTTTAAGGTTGCCCCACCACTTATTTCCGATGATAGCCCCCGTCAATTCCCTCTGTATTGTTAGTAGAAGCTGTTCCCGGAAGTCCTTCACATCGAACAACGACGTGTTGAACTTCCAGTAACTAGCCATCCTAGGTTTAACACTATCTAAGTTTACTCGAACCCGGACAAGCCTATGGTCCGAATAAACTATACTATGAAAACTTGGACAGTCTAAAAGCCCTAGGTCGACTCTCCTAACTAAGAACCGATCGATGTAACTCGAAAGCTGCACCGGATCGGAGCCGCGTCTACCTGTCCAAGTCCATGCTAAATCCCCGGGTTTTTCGTTCCGAAATTTATCGACAAGATCAAACTTGTCGACAAAGTCTCGAAACGCTTTAGCATCCCGGTTCTGGTTAGTATCCCTTGTGGTATTAACCCCATGATCTAACTCGGGATCCAGGACCGCGTTCCAGTCTCCCGCTAAAACTAACCGTCGAGACGAATTCATGAAAGGCTCGATTCGCCGAAAAAAGGAAACTAGCTCAGTACGGTTATTGGGCGCATAAACCCCAATAAAACGAAATGCCACATCCTTTACGGTAACATCCAGAACGAGCAATCTCCCCTCTGGATCTGCATAAATAGGGTCACACGATGCATCAAGAGTGCGCTTAACTAGCCAGGTAACCCCCCTTGCGTGGGTATCATAATGTGCTGAGTAGAGCTGAAAGTCCCTAAGGAGCACATCCTGATAGTCACTTGGAATAAAGTGAGTCTCCTGTAGACAACATACATCCACACCAAGGCGTTGAAGGTCGCGTGCAACTCGAAGTTTACGAGAGGCGTCCCTCAACCCTCGGACATTTAAAGTAGCTAATCTTAAAGAAGCCATCCCGAGCTACTTAGGGTTGGGAATCCTGATCAAACATAGACGGTGTCAAGACACCGACAGCTGTCCCCATGGATCCAGTGGTCATCTCAGTGGTGATTGACCCGTCAGGGGACAAACCGCCGATGTCAAGAGGAAAGGTTAGTTTAATGGCCCTATACAATGATGGATGCATTTTGATAGGGACCCGTCCAATACATGATTCTTTCATTTTTTGTATGTCGTTATCATTGAAAAAAACGGCTGGAGGAAACAAATTAAAAGCGCTATTTGCTTCCTCCATCATTGTCCACACTCCTCTGGCCTCTGCTCTGGGCCTTACTACAGTCAATAATCTTGGGGCTTTGGGGAAGTTTTCGGGGTTAGTGGTATCCTTTTTCTTTATATTTTTTAAGGCTAGCAAATTTTTATAATCCTTATTCTTGTGTGCTTTCATCACAGTTTCTCTTTCGGTTGAGATTTGACAAACTGCTTTGCCTGTAAAAAAAAGGGGAGATTTTTTTTTTCGGGATTCTCTCTCGGAAGAGGGGCTCCTTTGCCTTTTTTTATCTGTCGGAGTGGGAGGGGGCATATCTGTTTTCATGGGAGAAGGGGGAGGAGTGCTTTGAGGCGTGTTAGCAGGAGTGCAGAAGGGGGAAGGTCTCGGGCTTCTCTTTTTGGGAGGAACGCCTAGAGAGGTCATATTTTTCCCTCTAGTCGGGGGTGTAGAAACTATTGGGGCTGGAATTTTTTGGGGGAAACGTTTTTCTTTTGGGTTAGGTTTTTCCGGGAACAGGGACTCTGGGAAGGGAACGTGTATTTTTTCTTTTCGTTTTTCATCGAGAGATTCTTTTAATTTTAGCAGTTCTTTATATTTATTCCCTCCGGGGTCTTTGCTCGAACGTATTTCAACTTTTTGTTCCTTTGTTAAGGATTTTGCATAGGTTGGTGATGCTGCTTTTCTGATTGGTACGGTTTTCCATTCACCTTTCTCTGGTGATGCAGCTTCGGTGTTATAAACTGCTTCGATCTCGTCAGTTGATAGACTGGGAGGATTAGTTTTATCTGTCGGTTCTGGTATTTTAA
Organism: Euprymna scolopes; assembly: GCF_053919585.1. NCBI lineage: Eukaryota > Metazoa > Mollusca > Cephalopoda > Sepiida > Sepiolidae > Euprymna > Euprymna scolopes. The sequence continues at coordinate 74,770,717 of NC_136487.1, read as the reverse complement.
ATCCAGGTTGTGCGCCCGGCTCTAAATGTGGTAATACCCGATTTTTTGGGTTTCTCGACGTTGTTTGCTTCTTGGGGCACGTATACGTTAAGTGCCCCACTTCTCCGCATATCCAGCAAGCCGGACGCCTTCCTGCCACTACTATAGGTAGTTTCTCCTCCTGTGCCTCGATGTAGTATGGTATCTTATAGTATGCCTCCTTATTCAGCAAAATATCAAACGACCAGACACCATTGTACTGGTCGACGTTTACTCCAGAGATGTCTCCGTATTGCAGTAAATACGCCGCCAAATATTCCCCTGGTATTACACCTGGGACTTCGAATATGGAAATGGTTGTCCGTCTCCGTCCCAGGTATTCCATCCTCAGAATGTATTCTGGAGTGATGATTTCGTTTTTCGAGAGCTTAATGCAATCTTCTGGAGATTTAAATAGGGCTGCCCAGGTGTTGTAGCCCTTTGTCTTGGTTATCCTTTCCGCTCTCATTCCCACAGTCGCAATTAACTTTGTCACGGTGTCTTTGGTTGATCTAATCAGCTTCTTGGTTTTTCTGTCGATGACAAAAAGTGAAATTGTCTTTTTGGCAAATTCATCCATCCGTAGTTGTTCCACCTTGATGCCATTCGTGGTGACATGCTCTATGCATTTCTTGGCTTCTTCAAGAAACGATTCTACGTCTATTTTTACTGCTGGCGGCTTCTTCCAGACTGCATTCTCCTCTTCTTGCCTTTCCTTGACAGGTTCCGACGGCTCACAGCTGGTAGATGCCATGGCCGACGGGAAATGAGAGAAAAAAAAAACGCGAAGATCCGGGACTTAAAAAGGTAACAACGGGGGAAGAGAAGAAAGAGGAATAACAAATTTAACAATATATAACAATAATAATAACAATAATAATAACAGTATCAGCGCAATGAATATCGTATACAACCAAAAGACGAGTAATGGGGGTATGAGACAAATGGATTCGCCAATCATTTTTATAACCAACGGCTGTGCTAAACAACCAATGAAAACGTTTCAAAATTATTATAAAAATTGTCGAATTTTGGATTCAATCAGTTCGCCGTTTACTACGTCACGGACGGCATTTAATTCTTGGCCACCATCTTGGTTACTGATCTGAACTACGCCGCCATCTTTGTTCAACACAATATCTCAGAACTTAACAGGTTAACTATACCACGGACCGCATTTGATTCTTGGCCGCCATCTTGGTTACTGATCTGAACTACGCCGCCATGTTTGTTCAATACAATGTCTCAAAACTTAATACAACATAAATTGCTGGTGACATATCAAAAATTACTTGAAAAATTGCTTACAAGATTTATTTACCAGTTTTTTTTTTTTTTTTTTTTTTTTTTTTGTTGTAAGTTTCAAATTTTGGTGAATTTTAAAAAATTGTTTTTATCATTTCCGGTTATTTAATGTCAAATCACTCCTAGATATTCTAAGCATTAGAGAGTGTGGTAGAGAGAGAGAGAGACCTGGTTTGAGCATGTAAGTCACACAATTATATACAACCTAATTGATCTCAACACTTCAGGTGAGTATAAATCGTATGTTACTTGGTGCTGATCACCAAGGAGTTCAGAACACGTAGTTTTGCATAACAAGCACATCTGTTACAATGTATCTATAAAAGCCAGTTCTGTGTGTTTTTGCGAGTGCATAGCTGTGTTTTCAATAAAGTGACAAATTCTTTTTAAAACAATATACTTTATTCAACAACCAATGTGTGGCATGTGACGGAGAGAGAAGTGGAGGAGTGACAGCGACAAACTGATTCGTAGCGTGCGTCTCTCCTTGTGTCTCTGACCGCCATTTCCTTGTTTTCCAAAAACTATTTGCTTCTATTATGATTGCATAACTCTGCATTTATTGTTCCTTTATGCAGTATTGATGTTTCCAACTTGCATCACAGGTAAGATTCTGGGCTACTTTTTCCCACTTGCTCTTTTTAGGGTATCCGACATCGCCCGGGAGTGTTACTTCAATTCTCATTCTTGTTTATTTCAGTATATGGCTGGTTCCATTATTTTACAGTGGTACCCTAAACATTGTATAATAATAATTTTCTTTTCTCCATTTCATCCCATCTAGAGAGCATCCCCACTTAGAGACCGGCCCGCAGGAACTCAGGTTCCTTTACAAACCAAAGTGGAACGAGCAGTCTATCAACTAGACGGGGTTGGGAGGGTCCTACTAATCACTACTGGAATTTTTTTTTTTTCGCCCTCGACACAAATGAATTATTGTATTACCTTTGTTATCTTTTTTGTTTTTACACGTTAATAAAAAATGTTTTAAAAATTGGGTGCTAAGTAGGACGTCCTCAAGTACGAAAGGGTGAATGCGGTATTATGGTGAAAGAAGATTCTAGCTAAGAGAAACTTTTGTTTAGTTCTAGAGTGACAAGGATGACCAACGACCCCCATTCCCCCCCCCCTTTTGAGTTGGCCTTGTGCCTAAGTTTTTTGTTCATGTTCATTTTTTCCTGAATAAAAGATTTAATATCTCAAAGTGTAGTATCTGTTCTTACTACATGCTGTACTTATGTTTGTAACTTTGTGATATAAAGTGGGGGGATCACTTTTCTGTATTAATTTAATGTAAAATGATCACCCACTTTACAACCAGTCAGTCTCAAAACCATTCAAGTCATTCTCCAGATCATTCAAGTTGTTTTTGAAGGACTCCAGTTATTTTTTAAGCATTTAAGTCATTCTTAAGATCATTCAATTCATCCTTAAGTTCATTAAAGTCATTCTAAGTCATTTACTTTTTATTTATTTAAATCATTTCAGCCCATTTTTCGGTCATTTTAGTTTATCTTTAAGAATTTCATGTCATTATTCATTCATTACATGAGAGCATGCGACTAATGGCTATCAGCCTTGTTCTCGCAAACTTAAGATCATCAATAGGTATTTCAAAGACATGGGGGTGACAAGAGATATCACAAATTAATCCTTTTATCAGTGCAGAGAAGTTCTTATTGAATGATATCTAATCATCTTTGTTTTGGCCATCCTCTCCGCCTTTGACAAGGGGCATTCTATCCTAAATTTTATTTTCACAATGATTGTCATTTGTATGTATTACATGCCTGTACCAGTGTAAACAATATTCTACTTTTGCATAATATTGTTGTAAGTTTGGACTGGAAATCCAACACAATATCTTTGCTTCCATGACTTCCAAGTCTTATTTCTGCTGCCTTCATCGACAGCCCCTGACCCTCTGACAGCAGTGTTCATTATTAATTACAACAAGAGTGTCTATTTACTTCTATCATGTCTGTGTATGGCAGGGGTCGGCAACCTGTGGCACGCCAAGCAATTTTCAATGGAACGCGGAGCCCCCAGCTTCCAAGCTCCAATATAGTCGAGAATATATAATTCGATTGCCTATTATGAGAATAACTTAAACAAAATCCAATTCTATAGCCAAGAGCAAAGTGGAGAAGAAAAATTAATTCTACGCGCGCTGTCAGGGCCAATGAAATCGTGAGAAAGGAGAACTGGCGTCACACAGGCTTCGATGATGTAGTCATACGAGTTACAGATGATTGTCAATTCATTGTTGAGCTGTGAAATACGGTGCATCAGTGGCAAGCGGCGATAATAAGTAAAATCATGTTTTTTACTTCGTGTTAATTATTAGAGTTACAGAATTGTTCAGTGGTCAAAATATGAATATAAGATTTGGTATAATTGTCTTTCAAATTCTTAAAAGTGTACTTTTAATTTTTATGCTCGTAACTGGTATTAGAGATGAGCCATTTCAATAATCTATATACCAAACAAAATGGTATGATTGGGGGAATATGTGGATGAAATATCTTTTGAATTGTGAATGTCACGTACGAATGGGAGCTAATCAAAACCTTTAGACTACTTCTGGGACACCCTATACATAATTTTTCTCCACAGCAAGGGTGAGGATAATTTGGTTAGTATTTTATATATCATAATTGATGTTTGTGTAATTAGGCCTATTTATATTTTCAGGATACCCCTGGTGTTAGTTATGGCTGAAAAGAAAAAATAACTTGATCATCACCCATTTCAAGACAACTGGACAAAAGAACATGGATTTGTGCTTTCTGCTGTAAAAGTGTTGTCTGTCGCACATCTAGTGTACAAACCAAAATTTAATCTAAGTTTAAAACCTCAGAGGAGAAAGGTGAAGCCATCAAAAAAGCTATTTCTGGTTTCAAAAAGCTGTTGGAATGAAGAGTAAAGTTACTGAATGTAGTTACAAAATAGCCCAGTGTGTGGCTTTGAATGGCAAACCTTTTACGGATGGTGAATACATCAAAGGATCTTTTTTGAGCGGTGCTGAAGTTTTGTTTCGTGATTTTACAAAATAAAGACGTTATACTCTCTCGAATTAGAGAAATACCAGTTTCTGCAAGATCAGTTGAGAGGCGCATATCTGACTTGGCTGAAAATGTAACAACTAAACAAACAACTTGATTAAAGCAATCCCATGTATTTAGTGTCGCCCTTGATGAAAGTACTGATGTAAACGATGCATCTCTCCTAGTTGTGGTTGCAAGATATCACGAGAATAACCACATTTATGAAGAGTTGTGTTATTTATTACCCCTTCATGATAAAACCAAAGCAGAAGATATCTTGTGTGCATTTACTGGTTATTTTTCTAAACAGGACATTGACTTGAACAAATTATTTTGCATAACAACCGATGGTGCTGCTGCAATGATTAGCAAGAAGAAAGGATTTGTAAAACTTCTTGAAAATCATGTTGGACGCAAACTATTAAGTTTCCATTGTATTATACATCAGGAGGGCTTATATGCAAAGACCCCAACTTTGAATTTGGTCTCTGTGATGAAAACTGTTGTTGAGATAATCAACTTTCTTATTTCTCACTCTTCATTGGTTCACAGGCAATTCAAATCTCTTCTACAAGAATTGAGTGTGAATATGGAGATCTTCTGTTATACAGCAATGTCCACTGGCTTAGTTGAGGCAAAGTTTTAGCCAGATTTGTTTGTTGTCTTGAGACTATTAGGGCGTTTCTTGAGAAAAAACAGAAACCATTTCCTCAACTGAATGATGAAAGCTGGTTGTTAAAGTTAATGTTTATGACCGACATGAACACACATTTAAATGAGCTTAATTTGAAAATACAAGGACAGGGTCAAATAGTCCTTGATCTTTTCAGCTATTGGAAAGCATTTACAATGAAACTTGATATTTTTACCCGTGACATCAACATCAAAGCATTTAAGTTCTTTCCAAATGTGAAAAATCATGCAAATCAATTTGAAGTTAACATAGATGAGCTTCAATTGTACATTGAAGCACTCAAAGCAGAATTTAATAAATGAAGCCAGGTATTCTACATTCATGAATCCTTATTTTCATATCTTATTAAGCCTGACATTCTTGATTTGACAAATACACAACTGAAACTTTTTAGCTAGATGGACATTGATGATTTTGAAATGCAACAGGTTGATTTTAGGTCTTCAGAAATATGGACATTAAAATTTGCTGAACTAAGAAAGTCTCTGGAAGATGAAAATTTAGAAAAGTCTGGTGCTATTTTGAACTGTTGGACTTCTCTCCCAAGCTCATTCATCTGTTTGAAGAAAATGGCTTTTGCTCTTCTCTCGACTTTTGGTTCAACTTATTCTTGTGAGCAAATTTTCTCTCACATGAAAGCAGTGTTGTCTTCACATCGAAGTTGTCTAACCCCTGAACATTCAGAAAATTGTATAAAGCTCAAAGTTACAAAGTATGTTCCCGACATTGAGGAATTAGCAAAGACCATGCAAGGACAAGAGTCCCATTAATAATAAAAACTTTACAAAACCTTTTAAGAAACTGTTTTTTCATATTATTTATAAACTTTGATATTATTGTATATTTTATAAAATAAAATACACTGAGAACAGGTATATTGACCTTGATTGCTACAAAATATGAATGTTGACACACTGAATAATTTGAAAGCTTAAGTCGGCACACAGTTAGCAAAAGGTTGCAGACCCCTGGTGTATGCTATGGAAAATGCTAGAACAATCATTTTGTTTCAACTAAAAACATTTCCAGAAAGGCCTTATACAAATCTACACTTAAAATAGAGAGAGGCATAACTTACAGCCATTTAAGATTAGAGAGATAGGTGGTTTTATAGTATAGAGCCCAGGTGAAAATCACATTCCAAATAAAAACATTTTGATATAATTACATATGCAAAAATAAGTATCCTCACTAAAAATTAGGCGAAATTATCAAGTAAAACTTTAACTAGAAATAAATTTTTGTATTTTGACGATCTTGAATTCATTATTACTTGGTTAAATGACAAATCGACTTATCTCTTCCTGGTTTATGGGATTTCCACTCTTATCAATGACAAATCAGCAAAATACAATTAAACTAATTTTTATTTTCAATTAAAATTTTACTCAATAATTTTGGTGCTTATGCTGTTTAGCAACGATATAAAAAAACAAAGATGAAAAAAATCTTTATGATGTATGTGTTCGTTATGGAATGAAGTTATCAAAAAAAAAATTGTTTGATTTAATCATGTAGTTTTTTTTTGTTTTGTTTTGTTTTGTTTATAGAAGAAAATCAAATTTTAGTGATAGTGAGCATGATGGAGCCATGTTTGTAATTCGAGCTACGAGGACAGGAGAAGGCACCAGCAGAGATAACTCCATCTAATTCTTGAACTTTGTCAAAATTTGACAAGATTATTTTTACAGTTTTGAATAATTTTAAGTATTCTTTTTTTCTTTCTATTTTTATTTTTCTTTAAAAAAATCGTCTCAAAATTTATTAAAATTATTAGAACTTCATGTGTTTTGACAAACTTCAAGAATTAGATGGAGTTATCTCCCCTGGCACCCCCTTCCCGCTCCTTGTACCTGGAATTGCCAACATGGCTCAGTCACGATCAGGCACTAAAATTTGATTTTCTTCAGTAAAAAAAACTATTTAATCAATTAAGTGATTTTTTTTTTTTTATGAGAACTTCATTCCATAATGGGTACGTACATCATAAAGATTTTCTTTATGTTCTATTTTTTTAATATCTTTGCTAAGCTGTATAAACACCATAATTTTCCCTGATTTTCTGTGTAGATACCTATTTTTGCCCGATACACAAGTGTTTTCCTGTTAATTTATTTGGAACTGTGATTTTCACTTGTGTAACTGCAATTTTTCACTTATGCCTCTATCTGTTCAAGCGCCTGAGAAAATCAGAGAAAATGATACTCACCAAAGATTACGTAGGTATCATACCAGCATCAGTTAATTTCTTAACCAATTCTTCTACTGATTCTACTTTCTGTCCAGCTTCCCTCACTGGTGGGTCCTCAACTGAAATAACTTTCTGGTGAGGTGTCAGATCAACACCATAATCTGCAGGTTTCTTTTTGGCCAAGGGTTTCTTCTTTGCTTTCTAAAATAACATAAGTTTATGAATATCAATTCAAACAAAATGTCTCAATTATTAGATCTTCTTTAATGGCTCATAAACTATATTTCAGCTGATTAGATGTTCCTTAGTATACGAAGTGTTAAATGGTGGGAGTCAAATTTATGAATTGGAAAAAAATATTGACGTTTTGAAAGTATTCCCTAGGATTCATATATTAATTCAGTACTTGTCCAGAATCCCCCACCACCACCACCACCACAAAAAAAAAAAAAAAAAAAAAACGAAAATGAAAAATTTGTACGATGTATGTATCTGTGATGAAAAGAATATATTGAGCACCAAAAATCATGTAAACTGATTATGTAATATTTTTAAATAAAAGACGACAACAACTACGGATGGCAGTGATTGCTGAGAATGCAGTTAGGAGATTCGAAGTTCTTATCTTATTAATTTTCTACCTCATCGTTTTTGTTTGTAATTTTCGGATATGTTCATTACTACAACATGAAAATTAAGTAAATACTATTGTGTACACAGCGGAAGAAGGTCGGAGGTTACATTGACCAAAATGTGAAAATAACACTCAAGCTGAGAACAGTAGTTCGAAGAATTGCTATTGATTTTACTTGAAATTCAATATTTTGATTTTCAAATTTCATTATTATAACAAAAAAGGCACATTATTTTTTTTTTTTTTTTATAAAAAAAAAAAGAAAAGAAAATGACCATTTATATAGCTTTATACTGGTTTCATTAAGTAAGACCTACACTTTGTAGTGATGCTTATATCTATTTATATTAATGAACACCATGACAAGATATTGTCTTTGTTATAACATTGCAAGCCATAATGCAAGTTATAGGAAAGACATTACTCAAAAATTTGTCAGAGGTTAAACAAAATCACTTAAAAAATCCATTTATCGTTATGAAGCTTTTTTTGTTTTTTTTGTGTGTGTTTTTGAATTTTTAGTGACGTTTCGTAATTTTACTTTTTTTTTAGTGATTTTACATCTTTTCTGATTTTTATGATTTACTCACTCGAAACACTTTCATTCAAACTATAAAATCTTGAACCTTTTACATGACTACCAAAATGAAAATGCTTAAATTTAAAACTAAGCTTATTACCTTGGCAACAGAACCGTAAATGATGTTACCTTATTGAAGAATAATGTGTCTACATAATGTTTTCGCAACATTTCACTCTTCATATTACACTGCTGTAGAAGTTCTTCACATAAGTTGTCCATCATAGATGATTGTTTTATGGCACACCAACAATTTTCGGAATACTTATTTTCAAATTCAGTTATTTTAAGCTTAAAATTCTTAATATCTTTAAATGTTCCTTCATAAAACTTGCTTTAACTACTTGTTCATGATGTACACTACATATATATCCAGTTACAGTCTCATGTAATACCTAGAACGAATTTGATTCAAACCATACAGGGGATATGACAACACGTGGCCCCACCAACAAGCCGCCTACCCCAAACATATTGTGCCATCAATTTATCTCGATTTCTCAACGCTTTCCTGACATGGCCCAAGCCACGATCTGTCTCCAACTGTTTCCAGCCTAGAACTGCCAGACTCAGCTCTTATTGTTGTAAACTGGACTTCACCAACTGGACTGTAGTTTAATGTACTGTTGTAAAAGATTTTCCTACTGTTGTAAAACATTCCCAACCAGACACTGACACTGTCACCAAGTCCAACTTTGTGTCAGTAAACCATTTTCTATTTTCACCCACCAACAGCCACTCCCCAATATCATAAAACTAAATATATCACTATTTATTATTCAGTCCTCATGTCAAGTTTCTTTTGTCTATCTTTTAAAACCTACTTCCTTTTCTTTTGTCACCTATCCTTTTGCCTCAGTTTTAATGCTCATAGTATCACAGGCACACAAATAGGTACTACCACTCCAAAATACTAAACCCAGGAATAACAGAAACTAAAAGGTTATTCTATACTCCCTGTTATGATATGTTAATTTCTTTCCCTTCGTCTTATAATTTCTGTGCAGGCTACTGCTTGCTTGTTTTATATATGTGGTCTCAAGTTTGCAAGATTTTAGATTTATATAAAGACTGGAATGCTATTTTTTTTCAGTCAGTGTTCATTCTTCCTGAAATATTCTATTTTTCTAATGTCAAAAAACTAAGTATCTAACAAAGGGGATTCTTGTTATACTCCCAAACTGAAGCATCACTGTTTCGATTTTTTTTTTTTTTTTTTTTTTTTTAGATAATTGATAATTTTGATTATTCAGACTACTGTTTTCATCTTGGTTGTTATTCTCGCACCATTTCAGCTGATGAACCCAGCCTAATTAATAGTGATGGGACGATTCCAATATTTTTACTGATGCCGATACAATTACCAATTCCGTGCTAAATTCCCGATTCTGATTCTTTATAAATCTCTAATTATTTAACTATAGAGTTGTTATTTTCCCCTTGATTTTCGTAAAAACACATGTTAAATATGCAGATATTTTCCTAAACGTTAAAATACACTTGTGGAGGATGATCTATCGATTTTAGCTTTACTGGTAATTTAAAATCAATAAATATTTATTATTTTATCATTATTACCAGCAATGGAAGATTTGGGTTTAAACAAAATCAAATAAAAAAAGACAAAAGAATCGTTTTGGCATCGGAAAATAGGCATCAATTTTTGCGATTTCAATACCGACTCCAATACCCCCAAATCTTCCAATTTTTCCGATTCCGATTAATCGTCCCAACACTACTAATTAGACCTAGTTTAGAATTAAATATAATATGAGAACTAATTATAAATATATTAAAATACACTAAAAAAAATATTATAATTATACAGGTATATACAGTAGTAAATAATAATAATACTGCACATTTAGACTAGGTTTAAAGCTTCCAAAATTTATACTAGAATTGTCCACATGGAACTGTAGCAAAAAAGCATTAAAAACATTGATTAACAATCAGTTCCAATCAACAGTCTTCTAGAGATTGAAGGTTCAATTCTTATAAGTGGTAATAACTCAGAATAATTAACACTTATCTGGTCATGGCTGACTGAACAAACAAAAAACTACTCCCGTGGATTAAAATAAAGGGTTCACTTTAAAATTCTGTACAGATGCCCCAACTTCGTCACAAAGATTCCCACATTCGAAAACATGCACATGATGAAGTTTGAAAGTTACATAGGCTGAAATGTTGTGAAAAGTTTTTGGTGATTTAAAATTTAATCTTGAAAAACTGGTTTTGAAAATATTTATTGATAACAATAACAACCTTTGCTCTCTATAACTCGATTCCATCTGTCAATGAGCTTATAAATGCATTGCTTATAAAATTCTTTATTATATCATAAAAATCTGTTGTATTAATAAAATAAATAATAAAATGAATTTACTCACAAATTTCAATCGAAAGGTTATTTTTTGTAAATATATTTTTAAATTCATATAAAAAGTATTTACAATCTTTTTTTTTTTTTTTTAATTTTTCCAATTCTGTGTACTATTTTTATTTTGTATTTTTGTTTCAAAGTTTTACAATACAGTTTGTGTCAAAAAATTTTTTTTAAAAGTCACTTCAGTTTATTTAAGATTTAATTTGAACCTTTTACTCCAATTTAATTAATAAAAAAAAAAACACACAGGATTGAAAAAAAGTCTCCATCTAAGAATTTGCCAAAAATAATTGCGACTGTGACCAAGTCGTTTTATTGTTTATTTTAATAACATTTTTTGCGCTGACGGACTTAGTATATCGCTTGTGTAAGAGGGGATATTTAATAAAAATCTGGAAGTTTCTTTAGTAAATATCTTTATAGGTATGGACGTAAAAAGATATTTGCCAAAAATAGCCTCTCAAAACTTCTGAGTAAATTCGTTTTGTTGTTATTCACAAGATTGTTTTATGATATTTTACGCTGACAGGCCCAATCGATCGCCTGCGTGGAAGTTGCTTTAATTAGTAACAGTGGTAATTTAGTTGTACAATGATCGTGCATCATTTTTAGTCGTACATACTTAGTAAAACCCTTTAAAAGGTTTTATAATCCACAAAAGAAGTGATAATCCAAGGGAGGGTAGGCGAGGAGAACATGTAGGCTAGGGCAAGATTTCTCAAACAAATTCTATAAAATTTTTGGTCAGTAGTGTTGTTTTAGAATGAGCATTATCATGATGGAAGATGGGTCTCTTTTTGTTGACTAAAGAAGATCGTTTTTAGGTCAATATGGGTGAGAATATTGTGGAAAAATATGAATGATTGTGACAACAAAGTAGATGAGAATAATATTCCAAATAATGCAGCATCAATACTGGACAGAGTTCCATGATATTTCTTGGATGAATCTTGTAATTACTTACCATAATATTTGGTAGCGTCGCATAACGAGGTTCGTTTAACCTCAAGTCAGCACTGATAACGGCTGGTAATTTTACTTCAATATTTTCCAATCCACCGTCGATTTCTCTTGTAACTTTCAGACTTCCATCATTTTTCTCTATTTGTGATGCAAATGTGGCCTAAAAAGAAAAACAGGAAAAATGAAGATAAATATATGAACATACGTCATATTTTTAATGGAGATTTGGTGTCTGATCAGAACTCAGAACATTGTTTAACAAAGAAGACCAGTCAATATATTTATTTAAAAAGTTAAGAGATTTGATAGATAGCCAAATTATCTATTATTTTTTTATTAGCATGATATGGAAATCTGATGGAACTTTCTAAATCAATCTGTATAATTTATTGTTAATAATTGTAAACATGCACTATGCTGCATGTTTTAGTGATGCATATGAATGGCAGATGTTGCAAGTGATAGATGTTGGCCTGAAAAAAAGTGGGGAGACAGAGAATTGAAAATATCTCTAGCTGGAGTCTGGCCACGCAAGAGATGTTTTTTGTTTGAAATAAAAATTGTATCTCAAAAGAGTTCAAACTGAGATCAACCTTTGAATAAACACTGTCTAGCTATTATCACAAATAGTCAACATCTGGATGGCTGAATGGTAACCACTGACAAAGGAAAAAATGTAAGATTTTCCAGCCAATGGTGAAAAGATAGTAGATTCCAGTAGATGGGAAGGAGAGGCAGTTAAAACCCGTCCTCTAAGTATGCTTCAGACAGTTGGCTATTTTGAGGACTGATAAGCAGATGAGTGGCATATCTCTCCATGCAAGATGGGCCTTTCGTTAAAGGATTGTATTGATGGGACTTAACACACATATATATATATATAATTATTTTTTTTTTACTATAATAATTAAATAGGACAGAAAGCTTGGAGAAAGAGTTTACTAATCAAGGCAAAAGCAAACTCAAAAACAAATATAAATATTGCTATTTATATGGTAATCCCCACCAAATGAAAAAGCTCAATACATTCAATGATGATAGTAGAGCTTACGATAAATCATAGCAAGAACAAAGCTGTAAAATAGAAGTTTACAATTAGTTTTTATTATTCGGCAGAATACTTTGGAACTGGTGTGTTAGGTAATCCTTAATCCACAGTTTCAAAGAATGCTTATTCTTCTCATCAGAGGAAAAACTGTTAGCAAAATAATGATAGGAATGCTAGATATTAGAATTTTTATGCATTTGCTGGTTAGTGCATGAGATGAAACTAAAAGAATTTATGAGTTTTAGTCATAAAATATGAAAAATATAAGAATGTAAATATAAATAGAGAAACAGTTCATGCGAAGAGTTCTTTCAGAAATATTTTGATGAAAACGTCAAATAGATGGATATGGGCATATAGATATATATATAAGAGCACGGATGTACATTTATAGATCCATAGGTATATATTTGATTCAGAGTTCAACATTAAAACAAAAAGAAACCAACCATATATAAAGAAACGGCTGCTGTGATGGAGGTTATTAGTTCCTATTTACAATGCCTCCCCATAGGACAGAGTGAGACACCGGGGTCGTTTTTTAATGTGGAGAAAAGGAACAAAAATTTTAAAATTGTCTCAGTCGTGAAGGACTTCTCCTCCACTGACAGAGAACAATAAATTGAAGTGCAGTATCTGAAGAAGAGATACTACACTTTGATCTTGACTCGAATGCCAAAAAAAAAAAAAAAATCCATCGTCAGAGATAGGAATTTAAAATACTGACAGCCAAAATGAATGCTTCCATGTTGGCAAAGAATATTTGAATTGTGGTGAGGAAAAGAAAAGAAAGCAGACTAAAAACTAGGTCACGCGTTACCATAGCAATGAAGCTAGATGAGCAGAAGCAAAGTAGACAATGATTTTATACCTACTGTCTGGGTTAGCTGAATTTAAGAGAATAAAGGGAAATCTTGGGGGATTTTTGTAAGAAAATTTTAAAGAATACTGATGATATTAATAATGCTAATATTATTACTATTATCATCTTCACTACTACAACCATTAATCTTATTATTACTATTAATAAAAATAACAATAATAATGATAATACTTTATACATATATAAAGCTGAACGTCTCTGTGTGTGTCTGGTCACGAATAGGCTCCTATATTGTTGACTATTATAGAAAACTGATCACATATAATGATAGAAGATATATCGAGACACAGGAATGGGTATGTTTGATCTGGCATAATGATGATTCATTAAAATTGTGGGGTCTGTGTACGTGCCTGGTCCACAAAGTATGGAAATAAAAAATTTAAAAAAAAAACGTTTACAAATGTTTTTGATATAGATGTCCATAATAATACTTTGATAAGTATGTTTTAACTTAAATAGGGATGGTATAATAAAATTGTGGGGTCTGCGTTCGCGCCTGGCCTCCATAGAATGGAAATAGGCACAAACTTTAATAAAGACTTTTCATATCTATCTGCGTAAGTATACTTTGATAATTATGTTTCAGTTTGAAGAAATATGGTATAATAAAATTATGGGGTGTTCGTTCGTGCCTGACCTCCATAGAATGGAAATATGTCCCAAAGTTTAACAAGGTTTTTTAATATAGATCCACAGAATTGTGATAAGTGTTTCAGTGTGAACAGGTATGGTATAATAAATTATGGGGTTTATCTATTTTAGTTTTACTTTCATCATATTTTGCTTTGGTTTTGATACCCCCAAATTAAGCTATCTCTTGACAAACCTTCCTTTTCATAACCTATCATACTTTCATAAATCAGAGTCCATTTTCTGTAAGCTGTTTTTGAACCCAGTCAACGATGGGTACTTTTGCTAGTAATATATATATATATAAATATATAAAATGAGGGTAGATAGAAGAGAGTAAATTTAATTCTATAAGAGGTGACTTATCTGGATAATATAAAGCTCAACAAATTTCAATGGGGTTTATATAGGAGACAATAAGAGTGGAAAATGAATTCACAAATACTATATATTGGAAAATATAGAATGAGTCATTTAATAAAGATATACATACATTTAGTTGGGGGATAAAGGGGACTCTTTATACCAAGGTATTTCGAAGCCTAATGCTTCTCATCAGAATACACACATATACTAAAATATCATCGATATCCAGAGGGTATAGCATTATTTATATTTTACAGACCAAAGCCATATACAATTATCATGGAAAGAAGAAAGAGAAAACCATCGCAATGGCTCAACATTTTTGTGCTCACTTTTTTTCTTTGTATTTTGTACTTGTCTTATGGTTACTAACTCAGCCCTTTGATCTCCTCTCCCTTAGCCAAATACTTTATTTTACTTCATGTTCATTTCGGTTTTGAGCCTCCATTTCTGCTTTCTCTCTTTATCATTGTAAGTGAAATTGACTATGATAAAAATGTTCAGAACCAGTAGATAGCATATAATTTATCAGAAGTAACCCTGTATAACATTTAATATTGTTAGTATTGTTTCAATGTTTAAATTTGAGTTTTGTATCAACCCTAATATATTATACTTAATATTATTTGTTATTAATTTGTGTTTTAAATACTTACCTGTGGCCAATCTAAGAAGGCTGCAGTCATTTGAGCGGTTTGGTTGCAATCATCGTCAATAGCCTGAATATAAAAAGGAAAATGTTTAACAACTAAAATTATAGGTAACAGAAATAATGGCAGCCATTAATGAGGAAAACTATAAAACAGACAATGTAAAAAAAAAAAAAAATTAATATATGTATATATATATATATATATATATATATATTTTGAATTAGTTATTATAGAAAATATTCGTTTGATTAATATTTTGTTTGTTTATTTATCAAGTTAACTAATGATGGTTTCGCATTTAGTTTCTAGACACGTATAGATGTGACTATGTAAATTTTTTTAGCTATTTCTTATATTTTATAAAAAGATTCTTCCAAATTATTAGTGGAATTTTGTTTGATTCTAAATTTTAAATTGTGAATACACATTCCTAGCTTAACTTAAAAAATAAAATCCAAGATGGCAGCTTGAAAGCTTTCCCTCTTTAGATTGAACATCTTTTTTCTTTGAATATTATCTTTAAGCAAATGGTTCAAATTTTTGAATTTCCATCATACCTAGCTTACGTAGAGTCCTTTTCATTTTGTCCCTTTGAACTTTGTGGCAATTTTTGATGATGTCTGTTAGTCTCTGAAAGGATGTGATGACATAATGAACTATATTCTATTTTCTGGATTGTTCTTGGTTTATGTTCTGATATAGAATGTTTTATTCAAATTATATGGTATTGATTAAAAGCATTTGTTAAAAAGAAAATTCATGAATAAAGATAAAGTATTTCTTAGTGTTGCTGGTCTAATAGTAAAGGTTGACTAATGTTGTTCAATGTGTTACATTAGAGATAAAGGGAATTTTGTGTGTGCGTGCTTCAATGTATCAGTTCTGATTTATGTATGGAGATGTACACATGCATATATATTAGGGGTGTAGGATTAATCGGACATTTATGCTGACGACACTACCATTTATGGTACCACATCTAAGACAGTAAACGAGCAAGTTCTCTCCAATTCTCTCTCCTCTGATCTTGAGCACGTAGTACAATGGGGAAAGGAGTGGCTGGTTACTTTTAATGCATCTAAAACCAAGCTTCTCTCTTTACATCATCAACATTCTAATCCACATTTGTCATCAATTGAAATGAATGGCTCTCTTCTTCAGGAGGCCTCAAGTTTTGACAAGCTTCTGGGCTTGACCATTACTCCTGATCTTAAATGGAACACGTATATCAAATCTGTTGCCAAGGCCGCTGGAAAAATGGTGGGATCTTTCTATCGATCCAGTAGATATCTCACTGCTGATGCTATTCTCTATCTATATAAGAGCCAGGTACGTCCAAGGATGGAATACTGTTGCCACATCTGGGCAGGAGCTGCTAGAAAGAACTTGTCCTGCCTTGATAGAGTTCAAAATAGACTTCGTAGCCTCGTAGGAGATGTCCTTTTCTCCTCCTTGCAACCTCTATCTCACAGAAGAGATGTTGCGAGTTTGTCTCTGATGTATCGTTATTTTCATGGAAAGTGTTCAACTGAGCTTCAATCTATGGTCCCCCCTCGCCAAACTTTCACAAGAAACACTCGTCTAGCTGTAAACACTATCAATAATTTCCCCCACTCTTTATCTGTGCCTAAACCTAAACGTAGATTCCATGAACAAAGCTTCTTTCTTAGAACTGCACGCCTGTGGAATTGTCTTCCGTTTTCCTGCTTTCCGGCTGACTACAATATGGTTTTGTTCAAGTCTAAAGTAAATAAGTTCTTGATGAGCCGTTCCATATAAGTTATTAAATTTACCAAATTTTCATTACTAATGATTACTATATTGACCAACTTCTACTGTACACTCTTTAACCCTTATCCTTGAGTGGCCTCTGGGCCTTGATAATGTGGTGATGCCTTTGTAAAAAAAAAAAAAAAAAAAAAAAAAAAAAAAATTGGCCACTTTGCTAATTAATCAGCTGATTAATTACTTTTCACTTTTCTATTAAATTTAAATTATTTCATCACTGCCAAATAACTCATCAGAAAGCTTTGACACATTACATATTAACTGGTAATTTAACTTAACATTGAATTAAGTCTGGCCACTATTATGGCTTTTTGCCTTTATTAACTAAAATTACAAAATACAATTTCCAATTCTTAAATGAATATAATTAAACAATTAAATAAGAAAAAAAAAAGAAACTACAAACCAATTACAAAGTACAAATTGTATTTCTTTAAGCTGAAATTCTGCACCTGCTGCTGCTGTATTTGCTATTCTTGCTGCCTGCCTCGTCTGCTCTCATAGTTTCTTCAGTATTTAAAGTTGAATACTTTCAAGTTGTAATATAGAAACATTAGGGTTTCTATATTCTCAGTAAACAGCCTGTTCCTCATAGGTTCATACACATTACCACCTGTACTAAAGAGCCTCTCACTCTCCAAGATGAAGGTGGTGCACATAAATATTTTGAAGCCAGTTTACTCAGCAGTGGTAAGGTCTCCTGTGTTCTTCCACCACTGAAATGGATCACCATATTTTGCGAGTAATTGTAAAGCTATGTAATCATCAAATTCTTTTGTGCACTTGACCATAAGGGATTTACTTTTTGAGTTTAGATTGTGATTCTTGTATTTCTGTTGTAGTTGCAGTCTCCAGATTTAACTCAGTTTCTATCTGCTCTAAGTTTTGATTTGTTACTGTAGGCTTATTCGAAACTAATTCATCAAACAGACTTGAAAGAGATACAGTGTTACTCTTGCTTTGATCTTCTTGACCTTCAACAAAGAGTGAAGAAGTGTATCCTGCTGTTTCTGCTTCATTATCATCAATAGAAAGCAGATGTAGACATTCTTAGTGCTTTCCAGGTTATTCTTTTGAAATTTACATTTGAATCTAGGAAACTAGACACACAAGTTTTTATCATTTAGATAGGATGAAAATCTTGTTTCCATTGATTCATAGAATTGTTCAACAGTGGTAACGATTCCACTAAAGTCAGAAATATCAGAACATTAGACAGCTTTTGAAAGAAATCACCTCAAAGCTAAAATCGTAAGTATGATCATCAATATAGTTGAAGTTCTCTGGTTTGTTTCTTTGGTGATTTCTTCAAATGAACTCAGTAACTGGACAATTTTTTAACAAATCCCCAATCATAAGTTGTTAAGGTAGAAATTTTATAGCGTCACAAATTATGATATGAAAAACTGAACAAATCTCTTATTAAAAAATTCCGGTTTGTGCAAATTATTCTGCTTCATATACATACCATGTAAAAGTCCTTTCTGATTAATATTTACCAGATAAAAAATATTCTGTTATTCTAAAAACAGCCAAGGTTACCTATTTTAAAACTGGTAAACATTAATCAGAAGGAACTTTTTCTGGGCATTCAACGTAAAGCAGAACGGCCCGCACAAATCGGAAATAAATAATTTGTAAACAATCACAGCGTTAACTTTAACAAAGCCAATACAAAAATATAATAAAGATGTTATGTGTTTGACTGGAGAAGAGGTTGAGGGAACCTCCTCAAATGAATGTAATCAGTGCCAAACGAAAAATTCAATAGAATCGCAAAGAAATACCAATTGCATAAAGAACTATCATTGATAACATGCAGTTTTTACTTTTATTAGAATTAAATTGATGTTGAACATGTGCGTTTACTTAATTAAATCGCCATTATAAACGAAGTGAAAAACACTACATAAAATTATTACATTTTCTTGAGGATACTATTTAAGAAGTACATGGTGTAAAGTGCTGACATTTAGATATAGCGTTCTACAATATGTATTGATTAGGCATGCAATATTCCAGATCTGTATCTTTTAATAGTTTTTATGATGTGTGATTTTGATCCCCATCTGGCATCAATTGAAATGGAGGGCTTTTGTCTTTGAGAAGCCTCATGTTTTGACAAGCTTCTGGGCTTGACCTTTACTTCTGATCTGAAATGGAACACATACATCAAATGTGTTGCCAAGATCTCTGCTAAAATGGTGAGATCGTTCTACCGCTCCAGTAGATATCTCACTGCTGATGCCATTTTCTATCTATATAAAAGCCAAGTCCATCCAAGGATGGAGTATTGTTGCCATAAGCAGCTTGTTCTGCCTTGACAGAGTACAAAATAGACTTTGTAGCTTAGTGAGGGATGCCCTTTTCTTTTCCCTGCTACCTTTTTTCCACAGAAGGAACGTTGCGAGTCGGTCTTTGTTTTATCGTTATTTCCATGGCAAGTGCTCGTTTGAGCTCCAATCTCTGGTCCCCCCCTCACCAATCTTTCATGAAAAACACCTGTCTAGCTGAAACCACTGTCAATAATTTTCCCCACTCTTTATCTGTGCCTAAATCAAAACGTAGATTCCATGAACAAAGCCTCTTTCTAAGAACTGCACGCCTGTGGAATTCTCTTCCGTTTTCCTGTTTCTCAGCTGACTACAACTTGGTTGTCTTCAAGTCCAACATAAACAAATTCTTGATGAACCGCTCTCTTAAGTAATCCAATCTACCAAATTTCCATTACTAACGATTACTACAATATTATCCCATTGATTAATGTACACTCAATAACCCTTATTCTCAAGTGGCCTCCGGGCCTTGAGAAGTGGTGACTCCTATGTAAAAAAAAAAAAATCCAATGTCGGATATTACAAAATATAGTTGAATATCAACAGCAATCATTTCTCTTATCCGATTAAGGATCTGTTGTGACCTGTAGTCATTAATATCCCAAATTTTCTTTTTAGGCAATAATTGATTCTATTTTGGTGTTTTGCTAGCAGCTCATAGTTGCTGCCACTTGTTCTTGAAATGTCTGTCCCTAAAAATATTCATTGTGCTTCCTTTTCTTATTTGCAAATTTTGGTTCTTTTAAACAAACCTTTCTAAGATGGTTTAACATATTAGTTACTGTAAAAGTTTTTGCTGATTTGCCACCATTTGGTGTGATGGTTTGACATAACTTGCAAGCAGCTGCATTCTTGGAATTAAAATCAAAATACTTCCAACAGAAACTTGTTGCCATAATGGTTGAAAATTGTTGTCAATATTTAGTTAATTTTTCATGTATTTAAATTACTTATGTCTGATATCTAATTAGTAATTTATCTTAATAAAATATACAATATCGAAACCAGAAAAATAAAAATATATATGTAATGGTAGCAAGAGTTCGCAAATGAGGAACAAGAGTATGACTGATGAAGAACGCTTTATTTTTGGTTCGCACACCATTGCAATTTGCTGTACGATTCTTCAACATGAAAACTAAAAGATGAAATAATAATTTTCTTTGATAAATGATTTAAAGTAAAAAATGTTAATTCGATAGAAAGAGAAAGGAGGGAAATTTTCTATATACTTGCATCTATTTGCCTTAAATTCAGTGCAGTAGGAAAAGTCTACATATTAACAGCATGTCATGCCTGTTATTTGATAATATGGTGTAGATGATGTATGTCTCTTCGATAAATTTGCACTGGCAAGCAAAAAATGGAGCTAACTTGTCTTCGTTTACAATATAATTAATATTAGTATCATTTATGATAACAAAATTTGCTGATAAATCAGCATTAGAAAACCTATTAATTGGCCGATTAATCAGTAATCGGCCAATTTGATAATCAGTACATCCCTAATATGTACGTATGTATGTACCTATTTACTATGCCTCCCCACGGGACAGAGTTAGACACCAGGGTCGTTTTTTAACGTGGAGAAAAGGTACAAAAATAAAAATTGTCTCAGTCGTGAAGGATTTCTCCTCCACCGAAAGAGAACAAGAAATAGAAGTGCAGCATCTGAAGAACATGAGTGTATGTATGAGTGTTTTGCATTTTGTTTGTTTGTTCAATTTGGAAGTGAATTTTGTTATGAAATTCTTTTCCTACGTAAGTAATTGTTGGTTTGGAAGATTAGCATTATTTTGAAGTTATTTCCACTGCATGCATGTATGTGTTTTGAAATATATAGGTGTCTATTTTCTGCGAGTTTTGTGTTACTTTTATGTAAGTCCACTCTATTGCTGAGGTTTTTGATAGTGCTTATACAGGATTTGTTGCATGCTGTGCATTTTAGTGCATACATTACATTTCTGGAGGTGCAGTCGAGGTCTTTTTTATTTTGAATGCTTATGTTGGGTTTTTGAAGGTGTATGCGTTTCCCTCTATTATTATGTCACAAACTTCACATTCCTGTTTGTTGCATTTCGTAACTCCTTTTGTAGTGTGTTGATTGACTTTGGAGGAGGTTAGAATGTGTTTTAAGTTTTTGGATAGCCGTTTGCTTTTTATTATTTTTGTTGTTTTAAGTATGTTGTTTATTTTATCGTTTTGGCCAATATATATATATATTTATATATAATGCTCTCTCTTAGGTTGAGCATATTGGGAAGCGATATACAAATTACCATTAGCATATGAAGTGATGCTCTTTGTGTAAACAAATTGAGCTTAGGTATTTGGACAATGTCAAAACATTGTTAATTCACTGCCTGCATAACAGCAGTCATATAGCGCAACAGTTAGAAGCTCTAACTGTTGTTTGGGCGATCGGGTTTTGATCCTGGCTTGAGATAGTTGCTTGTCTAGCCGCACTGATGAGCAGTGAAACAGTACTGTATGTAGATGATTATATATATGAGAGAGATTGAAAACTACTTGCTTACCTGCTTCCCCACAAATAAAAGGTCTGCTTTCTCTTCTTGTGCAATTTTTGACAGTATTTTTGACACATGATATGGCTGCATTGTTTCATAATCCTTAGCAGGAACTTCAACGAAGATGGCCTTGTCAACACCCATAGCTAGGGCGGTACGTAATGTTTCCTGGAAGAAAAGAAAAACAGAAATATATAATAAAAACCAAATACATACTAGCATCAAGGCCAAAAGTCATTCCAGAATAAAGGTCAAAGAGATGGATGTATTGTCAATTGAATGATGAAGAATATTACGAGAGAATTGAAAATGATGAACAAATATTGATTACTTATAAGGTTCATGACAAGTATATTTGTTGACATTGGAATAGAAGATTAAGTTGTAGTCTGCAGAAAAGCAGCCCTATGGTAATATGTTTCACAGATGGAATGTTCTTGGAAAGACACACTGTAGGCACAAAAAAGGAAGAAATAAAAGTTCTTTGCGGTTGAGCTAGAAAGATGCATTTTTGCTGTGAATATCTCACAAGGAGGAACAAAAGATTGGAACTTAGTGAAGCACTTTCTATGAAAATAACCATAGAATAGAGCATGTGTTTAAAGAATTAAAAAAAGATAAAATGTTAACTTTATTTTTTATATTTATAAAAAAGTTTATACAATTTATCATAATATCGTTTATCCAATTATTGTTATTCTGTGTCAATGTTTACTTATTGACATGCCACAAATGGACTTTAAGGGCAAAAAAGTAGTATTAAAATATTCTGTAACAGATAGCTAAGTTGTTAACAAGTAGTTAAAAGGTGTGCAGAAATTCTAAATCTGACTCCTATTTTTTGGCACTTTCTTTTTATATACAGGTTTTGGCATCATTTTTATATTTTTTTGGCATTATATATATATATATATATATATATATATATATATATATATATATATATATATATATTGGCATTTTCTTTTTTTTTATATATATTTTTCTGCATTTTCTTTTATATATTTTTTTTTGCATTTTCTTTTTTTTATATTTTTTGGCAATTTTTTTAAAAAGTTTCTGCAAGAAATAATAGTTTGTTATTTTTCAGAAATTAAACTATTTTTAGAAAAAAAGTCATTGCATGACAATTTGTGAAATTAAAATAATTTTAAGAGTTAAAATTAACTGAATGAAAAAAATTATTAAGAGGGGATCTGTATGTTTTTTTTTGTGTGTGTGTGTTTAAATTTTTTTGATGTATTTTAAAATTTTTCCAAAATGTTTTTTCTTGTAATGATTGGTCAGAAATTAGATGATCTCACTATATTAAATTTATACAAAATGATCCCTATATCTGAATGTATGTTATATTAATTAAATTAATTACCATTTATTAGATATTTTTCCAGAATGGTTACATGTTATTTTTCTTATTTATAAAAATGTAATTTATGTCAAGTCAACATTTTTTTTTTTACAATAATCTCAACCAGCTTTCAAATTGGCATGTTGCAAAATTCTTACTCAATAATATAATTCATCAAAATCTGGATTGTTTGGACTATTGTTCTCATCTTGGTTGTTTTTTTCACAATGTTTCAACCGATGTAACCTCCGACCATCTTCAGGTGCATTCACACTGGATTTTATTGGTGAATGGTGAAAAATAGCGCTAAGTCTATTTCTTTTTTTAATAAATCCGGGTCCATTCTGTTTGTTTGATATGATGTTTGTATATTTTTGAGATTAGGCTTGATTATATAAATTATCATAAATAATTATCAAGCCCTATCACAAAAATACAAATGGTATCTATATAATTGTCATGTTGCAAATAGTAACATATTCAAAAAATTACAAAAACCGGTAAGGTAGACAAATAATTATTAATGAAAAAACTGATTTTGATAAAGTTTATATATGGGGAATAAATTATTCCCCATATATAAACTTTATCAAAATCAGTTTTTTTTTTTAATACATAACACCTGTTGATAAATTTATCAGCGTTAAAAAAAAAAAGAAAATAATAAGCAAATAAAATTATATTTGCTTGTAGTAAATTGAGAAAACGTCTTTATTATTTATCAAATCATAGTACTAACCTGACATTGTGTTGGGCCGCAAGACACAGCAATGATTTCTTTGGCAATTTTCTTTTCTTTAAGGCGTACAGCTTCTTCTACCGCAATTTCATCAAAGGGATTCATGCTGTGTTTAACACCTGTGGTAACAACACCTGACTTGTCAGGCTTAACCCGTATCTGTAAAGAAAATGTTAAATACGTAAAGTTACTGTACTTACTCAAAACCAGAGATACAGCTTATTGCACGATAATAAATGCAAATTTCTCTGCATGAATTTCTGGTTTATAAATTAAATCTAAATAAGAAGTTAGTTAACATTGCCACTATGCATGTGCTAAAAATCAAAGGTAGTGATAGCATTCATACGGCTTTATTTTTATCTATCTGTGAAGCAACACCAACAAAGAAACAATGTCTACATCCGGAAGTGGTTGGGCCTACCGAAGATGCTTATAACATCAGCACTATACGGAAAAAAAAAAAAAAAAAAAATACCACCTAAGCTTCCATAACAGATGAATTCAAAGCAGGGAATAAGAACCATCAGGACTCTTAGATTTTCAAATGATCCGAAAATTGAATAGACGGTTAGAATGTATGACATAGTAGGTGAATGTCTAGTATCCAGTAGGATGCCCTATCCCCAACTAGAACAAAAGCTTTAAAAAAAAAAAAAAGCAGACAGAGTCAGTTTTGCTAGAAATTGGATAAGGAGCCCTATGTCATCTGGTTCTCAAACCATAGCATCACATTAACTTTTCTTTATTCTTTTTTTTTATATTTTATAATAATCAATTTACGGTTTGGTTTGGTTTGGTGTGATATATTACCCATCTATGAGTCATATCCTGCCAAATAAAATTGTCACATAATTTTATCCATCTCACTGACTATTATCCATGTGCTGTTTTATAACACTTAATCCTTATTCTCAAGTGGCTTTCAACCTCGACAAGTGATAACAAAAAAAAAAAAAAAAAGGTTGGAGTCAATCATGGGAAAAACAAAAAAGAAAGCCGGGTAGCTACATTTAATACTGCAGGATTCTTCCTTGATGCTGACAATTTTATTCTGTCTTTGTCAAAAACTATAACTTATACCTGTCTGTCAGGATTGTTCTGTTACTGAGTATATTTACATTTCTTTAAGTAGTTTGTAAATATATGCATACATACGTGTAGATATAAGGTACAGGAAGCTAGGGTGGTAGCACTAAATATCTCCAAAGCCTTTGGTAAAATCTCACAAAGTCTTTAAGAAAAACAACTTTGATGGTACTAGATGAATATTTAATGAAATCTAGTTATTTTAGTTAAATGGAAATATTCTGGTCATTCTCAATGGCTATACATGTAAACATATCACATTAATGTAAGTGTACCCCAGGGATTAATACTTGGGTATGTAGTTGAGGACATGCTACGCATGGGATAGAAATGATATTAGAATGATATGATGGATGCATAATGCAAGTCTTAAGGGAAGATTAAATCTGGACAATGTAGGAAGATGTGTGCAGAACCAGAGATATTGAAAAATGGATAAGAGTTCTTGCATTAGTAGATGTAGAACAGTTGAAGTAACAGGTCAGCTCACAAGGCAAGGGCAAGGAAAAAATAAGAAAGAATTGATAAAAATAGAGAAAGAGGGATAAATGAAAACCTGGATTAGTTTTTATATGAATTTCTATACAGCTGTCCAACACATGCCAGTATGATGATGGTGGTGGTGGGTTGTTTGGAAAGTGTTTACCCAAATCAAAAAAATTTTATCAGATAAAAAACTAATCGTAACAAAAATATTCATCCATTTTGTCTTATCTTGAAGTTAATGACCAAATCTTTTTGAAGCAGCTTGTATTACAAACTAGACTTTGCTACCTTCCGACATTATTGTTGTGCTGCAAAACCAGTGGAAAGAAAAGTAGGACAAATGAAGACATTAATAACTATGTGAATATATTATAAGAGGCTTAAAAGCATATTTTTAAGTTTGCTCCCACAGAATTACTTAATCCTATAACTCAATTAAATTTTTTAAATTAATAATACGTAAGTTAAAAAAACTATAAAACAGTAATTACTATCACATGATAAATATAGCAAATTCATAGACCAATGTAGATACATAGATAATTATTTTGCTATTCAAGTCCTGATTTTTAAAAATACATCAAATAAAATTAAAATATTAACTGAATACGATTACATAATTCTACATAATATTTACCTAATTACTCATTTTCATATTTAAAAAAAAATTATTTGCTATCAAATATTTATTGAAATTAAAATACAATAGCATAAAATAGAACAATTTTTAAAAATCTTATTAAAAAAATTTACTCAATTACACAATTAAATCTACTAGAATGCATTTCAGTTTCTTCTCCCCTTTGTTGAAGCACCACATCAATGGTCGGTTTCCATCTCACTGCATTCATTGCGTAAATCTTCACTCATTTTTGTAGCATTTAGATTCTTCGGACTACTATTCTCATCTTGAGTGTGATTTTCACAACGTTTCGATCAATGTAACCACCAACCTTCTCCAGGTGTATCTTGTCGAACTCGGGAATGTTTCTGTTAAACTTTGGACAAAATTTCAAGCAAAACTTTTAATTTACTTCATGGGGGTAGCATGCTCTTGTTCCGTCAGCCATGACTGGATAGAAGTCTTAAGTAATTCGCAATTGTATTTTTTTTTCAGTTGCTCACACTAAGGATTGAACCTTCAAGAGAATATCACTTTTTACAATCGATTTTTTTCAAGTACTCTAACCACTGCGCCATGGATTCTTGCGGAGATGAGAACAGTAGTCCGATGAATCGAAATAATAGGAATAACCAATCCTCATCTCAAAAATTCAGAAACGTTCACTCATTTTCTTTACAAGACGAACTACTATGAATAACTTTGTTTAATCAATCTTCAAACAAAAAAACAAAACTATCTTTTCTCAGTTTTAATTATAGTTTTATAACGATTTGATTCAATTAATAATTTAATGATGAAATGATACCGCAATAATTAAACTTAACCCTCAGAATATAGACTATAAAAAAAATACATGAAATATTTAAATATTCAAGAACAGTTTTGAATAATAAATTAAGAGAAATGAATTCCTATTTTCTAGGTCAGCTGTTGCTTGGAGAGTTTGGTAGGTGTAGATTTTTACTTCTTTCAACATTTAGCATTTTTCAATAGTCAATTTATCCATCTCATTAACTATTATCCATGTGTCATGTTATAACACGTAATCCTTATCCTCAAGTAGCCTTTAGTCTTAACTAGTGGGCGTACCCGGTGTTGCCTGGGTGTTGAGAAGCGGTGTAGGGGGGGAATTAAATGGAAAAAGACGTAAAAAAAAAAAAAAAGTGGTTAGTAGCAGGGGTGCCCGGGTGTGGAGAAGCTTTGTTCATGGAATCCGCGTTTTGATTTAGCAAATGTGGATGTGATCCAAACTGAAGAATATGAATGCAAAACCACACCCCCTACACTGAATGAAGCGAGAAGTCTTGTGCCACCTGTGAAAAAACAAGGATCCTGGTGAGAATAGGATACTGGTGGAAATCTACAATGCTGTGTCTGAGGTGCTTGCCTCATGGCTTCTATGAGTCTTCAGGGCAATTTGGCACACTGAAATGTTCCCTAATGCTCCTCCCATTCTTCAAAATGGGTGACAGAAAAATCTGCTCAAATTATCTTGTAGAAGAGAATGGAAAAATTCAACAACTAGCAGCGAAGAAAATAATCACACATGCCGATGAAAGTTTGAATAAATAAATGAAACAAAACAGAGCACAGGTGGCCAACTTTTCCAATTTCCAAATTTAGATGCACCACTAATTTTATCAATTTTTAGTTTGTCAAATATTGTACTAGTCACATACTTGGCCATTATATATATATACTAGCGGGTGTTTGGAGGTGAGTGTGTTGGGGGGGTGTAAATCAGAACAAAGAGGAAACTTAACCTTGTTTAAATATAAAAACGATGTTAAACTTGTTAAAAAATATAACAAAAAAGACAGCGATTTTAAAAATGGGAAAAAAATAAATAAATAATGGGGGGGGGCGGTAGGTAACAGGTAGGCTCGAACCCGGAGCCTTGAGGCCAATAGGATGAGCCTGAACACCTGCGCTACAGCGACAGTAGCAATGTAAGATCGATTAAAAAGTGACAAACATCATACTATTCCGCAGTTTTTAATGAGGTCAAACCCTTTTACTGCGGGATAGTTGTTTACCCAATGAAAGCGATTGTCTGATATGACGGTGAAAAGCTGACCAAACATTTACATCCGGCCGATTGAATCCGGTTTCGCTTTTTTTATATCGAAAAGCAAAAGCAACATGCAACGAATGCAAAAAAATGTGGAATATTTAGCATTTCAAAGTCGGGCTAATTAAATAGACAGGCAACCCCCATTGTTAACTCATAGATATTATCATTTAGACAGCATATAAAAGTTTTAAGAATGAGCAATCCCCCCGATAACCCTCCTAGAAAAAAGCCTTTTGTGGACATACATACACACACACCCGGCGTTGCCTGGGTGTTTGTAGGTGTGTGTTTGGGAGGGGGGGGGAGGGGGTAAAGCAAAACAAAAAGGAAACTTAACCCTGTTTAAATATAAAAAAAACGATAAAAAACAGCAATTTTAAAAAGGGGGGATGGGGGAGGGGGTGGCAGGTAGACTCCAACCAGGAGCCTTGAGGCCAATAGGCTGAGTCTGAACACCTGCGCTACAGCGAAAGTAGCAACGTAAGAGCGATTAAAAAGTGAATGTCAAACATCACGCTATTCTGCAGTTTTTAATGAGGTCAAATCGTCTTACTGCGGGATAGTTGTTTTGAGTTTGTTAACCCTAAACGCTTACATCCGGTTCAAATCCAGTTTCACTGTTTTTATAATGAAAAGTGAAAGCAACATGCAGCGTTGCCCGGGTGTTTGGAGGTTGTGCATTTGGGGGGGGGAGGGTAAATCAGAACAAAAAGGAAACTTAATCCTATTTAAGTATAAAAAAACGATGTTAAACTTGTTAAAAAAATATAACCAAAAGCAGCGATTTTAAAAATGGAAAAAAAAAAATAGGGGGGGGAGGCAGGTAGGCTCAAGCCGGAGCCTTGAGGCCAATAGGCTGAGCCTGAGCACTTGCGCTACGATGACAGTAGCAACATAAGACCAATTAAAAAGTGACAAAATCACGCTTTTCCGCAATTTTTAATGAGTTCCAATCCTTTTACTGCGGGATATTTGTTTAGAGTTTGTCCGGCCGATCGAATCCGGTTTCTCTTTTTTTACACGGAAAGGTGAAAGCAACATGCGGCAATCCAAAAATGTGGAATATTTAGCATTTCAAAGTTGGGCTAATTAAATAGACAGGCGACCCCCATTGTTAACTCGTAGATATTATCATTTAGACAGCATATAAAAAGTTTTAAGAATGAGCGACCCCCACTGAGAACCCCTCGGAAAAAGCCTTTTGCGGACATACACAAAAAGTGAACATATATATACACATTTTCCCTTTTATACATATAGCTATATCAGAAAATATATGAGAAAGTCAGATATTGTAGAATTAAATTGACAATATTTTATTCGAAACCAGGAATATGAACTGAAAGCAAAAGAGTCATATATATATATATATATATATATATATATATATATATATATATATACTAGCAGGTAAAGCCGACGTTGCCCAGGATTGAATGATGAATGTTTCACACTCCCATATTTTTAACATCAATGTTGTAAGCAAAGGCCTTCTCCGTTCTCCTGCTGCGTTGATTCCAATGCATCCGCAACTTTTGCATACGCCCTTCAAGGCGGTTTTCTACCAGGCAGAGGTTGTACTGATCCAATCTTCAACCTTTGGTGCACCCTTGAACATTTTTCAGAGTTTTAGCAACCCACAGTCCTCTGCTTTGACTTTGCAACTACATTTGACTCCGTTGATCAAGGCTCACTCTGGTGAATCATGTGAGCAAAAATTTTGTGGATTTAGTGTATGAACCTACAGTGAAGAGTCAGAAACGTTTTGAAGTGAGGTCAGGTGTTCGACAGGGCTATGCCCTCTCCCCCACTCTTTTCAACTACACAATTGATTATATCTTCAACGAAGCCCTTTAAGGTCACAAGGGGGTTGTGATTGGACAAAACATGAACGTTTCTGACCTTGCTTACACAGATGATATTGTCCTGCTTGGATTAACTGGCAACAAAGTGTAAGCTGTGCTCAATTGAGTGCAGACTGCAGCTTGCAAATTAAGGATGCACATCAATGTCTCCAAAACAAAGGTTATGTCCTCACTGATTGACAAGGGTACCTGGCAACTGCTCACGCTGGATGGGATTCATCTAGACTATGTGGATTCTTTTGTCTATTATGGTTCTACCGTCATGATTTGGCAGGCAGTGGCTGAAATTAGACAGCAAAAAGAAACAGTACGGTCCATCTTCTTCCGTCTCAGCTGATCTCTGTTGTGCCGATGGAAAATATATGAAAGAAAGCCAGCAAAGTCACCAAATCATAGCGTATTGCGAGAAAGCATTTAATTTCGTTTTTGCTTGTTTGTTAAATATTATTATATGAAGAATCTTTTCGAATTAAAATAATATATTATGTAAACATTAGCTAAACAATAACAAGCTATCCAAAATGGCAGTCTCACTTTTTCTCTCGCAACTCACACCGTGATTTAGTGACTCTGCTGGGAAGACGTGATTATTTATGTGCTCGATTAAAAGTTAGAAACTACACGATACATTTATAAACCTTACATAATCTGGACCTCCTGTAGCAGATATTTCTGTTTTTTACTTTTCTTGCTAACATGCACCTATTCCAAATTCGTAGCAGTGAGCCGACATTCAGTGGACTTTTTTTTTCTACCAAAACGGTCATTAACAATGTTTTTTGTTTAAGTTCAACATATTTCAAACTTATATAAATTATTTCACAGTAAAAATAATTAAAATAAAACAAAAATCCATTTTTAATTTGATTACTAAATTTAAAGTTATTCTAGCAAATTACCTAACAATTTAATAAACAAAAATATTGTAAAAACTGAATTTAACTTGAAAATACTATGAAAAAAAAAAATAGTCTTTTAAATTTAGTAATCAAGTAAAAAAAAAAAAAAATGGAATTTTTACTTGATTAAATAATTCGAAATAAGAAAAATGATTTTTGTTTTAATTTCATTATTTTTATTATGCAACACCTACCAAGTTTGAAATATGTTAAACATTAAAATAGCATTGTTCCTAGTTACTTTGTCTCCCCACGAGGGTAGAGTTACACGAAGGTCGTTTTTTAATGCAGAGAAAAGAACAAAAATTAAAAATTGTCTCAATTGCGAAGGATTTCTCCTCTACTTTTTTTTTTTTTTTTTTTTTTTTTTTTTACAAGGGTGTCACCACTTATCAAGGCCCAGAGGCCACTCGAGGATAAGGGTTAATAGGTATACATTAGTCATTGTGATTTTAGCATAGTAAACAGTGGGAATTTTGAAACTTGGATTACTTAGGGGGACGATTCAATTAGAACTTGTTCACATTGGACTTTTTCTTTTTTTTTTTTTCATAGGTATCAACTCATTATCAAGGCCAAGAGGCCACTCAAGGATAAGGGTTAAAGAGTGTACAGTAGAAATTGGACAATATATATACTGAGAACAAAAAATTGAAGTGTAGCATCAGAACAGATACTACAATTTGAGGTATTAAATCTTTTATTCAGGCTAAAATTACAATGCAAGTTCAAACTGAACAAAAAACTTAGGCACAAGGCCAGCTCAAAAAGGAGAGGAATGGGGTCGTTGGTCATCCTTGTCACTTCAGAACTAAACAAAAGTTTCGCTTAACTAGTATCTTCTTCCACCATAATACCGCATTCACCTTTTCATACTGGGGGTGGGGGGGGCGTCCTACTTAGAACCCAATTGTTCAAAACATTTTTATTGACGTGTAAAAACAACTTTGATTTTGGCCATGAAGGCCAAGGCTATGAATTTGGAATAGGGCACGTAAGCAAAAGTAAAAACCAGGGAAACATTTGGTACAGGATATCCAATAATCTGTTTCAATGTAACTAGACCCGATAAAAAAATTAATTAAAAAAAATTCATTTTGACTATTATTCAAACTACTGTTCTCATCTTCTATGGTATTCTCACGACGTTCGGCTGGTGTAGTCTCCGACCTTCTTCAGGTGAGTCTTATCGAATTTTGAAATCTGTATGGAATTTCGAACGGAACTCTTGTACCATCAACCATGAGCGGATGAAAGTCTTACGTAACTCGTATCCGTATGATTAATCCTCATCTAAAAAATATCCTAAACATAAAAAAAAAACAAAAAAAAAAAAAAACGTAATACACATTCTCTTGAGGTCACCACCAACACCAAGTATTAAATAAATTCGTGCTAAGGGTAGGGTATGTGATTTACTTCACCCCCCCCCCATTCTTATTGGTAATTGATTCCAAAACAACTGCAAATCAGGTCAAAAGGTCGGTCAGCTTTCTTTCTAATATATTGAACCAGTTGAGACGGGGAAAGAAGGGAGGGTCAAAAGAAAGATAGGCGCTTCTACAGAATTGAGACGAGATTTTGTAAACAATGATTTCAACTGATTTTTTTTTTTTTTGTCAAGTTACAATGGTAGCTTCCAAATTACCTGAATATTACGGAAACAAAACTTTAATCGTGTTAGCAGGTGAAAAATTGCCGCCATCTTGTTTAATTCAAAACGGAAAATTACCTCCCTTTTGAACTCTCCTATGTCTTACGATCATTTTCAAATTCTATTTTTATTTTCTTTAATAAATAATTTTCTACCTTATCGACTTTCGTAATTTTTGGACGAGGAATACGTAGATATCATTGTTTTCATATGAAATTCAGTAATTTCCGAAATATCGTCCTAATAGTGTAGAAACGCCGAAAGATGTTACACTCTTAAAACTCGGTGCGGGGGCTGCGGGGGGTGCCACAGAATTTGAACCGAACCAAATCGATTTTTGTCGAACTAAACCTAAAATTTAGTTTAGTACTAGTTTCATGGTTAGAATAAAGTTTTTTTAGGGGAAAAAAATGAAAGAAAAAGGAACTTACGCAAGATACAGATTGTACTGAAATAATATTATTTAGAAACAAACCGATTCTTGATAGAGAGTGAGCGAGATGCTTGTTTAAAACTAATCTGTACTTTCACCTAACAATTTAATAAACAAAATATACCGTGAAAATTGAATTTTGCTTAGAAAACCTAACTAAAAAAAATAGCACGGTCTATATAAATACAGAAAAAAGAAAAGCAAAATTCTGTTTAAATTCTGAAGTACCTAAATTCTGTTTAAATTCTGAAGTACCTAAAACTCTATTTTGTTCACGTCCGACTTACTTGGACAACGCCGAATAGCCCTGATATTTATGAATGAAATTAAATAATTTGTTGGCAGCTCGTAATCTATCTTTCTACTTTCAAGTTACGATGAAGGTAACCTTAAGTTAAACTTTAAAATTATACTCGGCACAATCGTATTGTTTGGGTGGATGTGCACGTAATTCAGTTATTATTTGTCATAATAACTCGAGCAAAGGTCACAGGGGGGGGGGGCGCTAATCTGCTCACATGCTAGTTTCATAAACTATCAAATTCACAACAAAAAATAAAATTACTATTAATTAAATATACAGAAAACGTGTCAAATTTCAATTGATATAATTCATTTTTTTTTTAGAAAATGACCCGAACAGTTAAAGAAGCGTGTTTTTGTTTTGTTTCTGGAGGAAGACAAAAAAAAAAATAATAATAATGTAGATGTAGGAATTATTCATGTAAACAGTAATTCCATGTGTACTTATATAATAAAGTTACTGAGTAAATTAGACTTTACCTTGACGGCATAATCGATTACTCTTTTACAACCGACCAACACGCGAAGAGACATGTTTGTCTAAACCGGACAAGAGCAGACAAACGAACGCCCGAAAGTCACCTGACGTCATTTCCTGTAATTTTCACGTAACTTCCGGGGCATTTTAGTACTTATTCTGAAACTTTACTCTTCTCGTTTAAAACTTAGTATCGCTATTTCAAAGTCGCTAAAGAATATAAATTAAGTTACAAATGGCACAAATAAATATGAAAAAAAATCGCACATAGGAAATATATAGATGAAAATCGTACTATGAGTTCAGGATACGATACATAAAAAGAAGACATTAAAAATGAAATTAGGTAATTTTGCAGCATATTTAAGCATCCAACAAATAACTTGGTACTTGTACAGTAGGCACCGCCAAAACTGGGGGGGGGGGCAGGTCAGTACTTTTTGACGGACCGTCTTTTTAAAAATCTACCAAAAATCAGGTAATTATCCGATCAATACGAAATTTTCAGCGATTATTAGGAGAAGAATGAACTTTATAACAGTGTACTTATTTTTCATAAACGATATTTATATTGTGGAAAATTTCTCCACTGAAAGGTAGAGGTCAACAAGGATTTTGCAACAATGGTTTGTTGCGACCTGTGACTAGGTAAAAATTGTAGAACCTTGTCGGTCTGGTAATAAGGGTAACGATTCAATTTCCTTCAACTCCAATCCCAAACTGAAATCACCACCAAAATTCAGTTCACTCCACCCCTCTTATAATCCAGTTAGCCAATCAAATAAGTTAAATGTAACATCTACCAATATAAAAAGAGGCATCGCCCACACAAAAGGTTTTTGCTGCCACTCTTCCTGAGAGTCGCAGGTAAGTGCTTCAAGTCTTCTCAACACCCTCCCACTCAACAGAAAACAAAATCAATTGTTATTGATTTTGTAAAGCCTTCTCAATATACATATTCCTCATTCTTGATCCCCAGAGCAGTGGTGACAAACCCAATCCTTTTCATCTGGCGGAGCTGCACTGATCCCAACGCATCTAAAATGGAACCAGTTATCACATTGATCACAGCAGATCATGGCCGATCCGTCATCAGGTTTATTACATCCGGGACAAATCCAAACCTGCTCACTCTCCTGTACTAAAGTGGGTTCCTCAAAACTGGTTTCTGACCAAGAAATTCCTTCTATGGACTCCCAGTCATCATAACTAGGTTCCGGACCATCCTCTTGTGGTTCATATTCCGCATGTAGTTCTAGCGGATATAGATGTTTAAGAGAATATGTTCTCACACTCCCATCACCCCGTCGTATCTGTGCCGACCGTACCATACCATCGTCTCCCGGAAACAATTCTTCTACTCTCCCCAATGCCCAGAAGGGTCGAGACTTGTTTGGAAGTTTTATCGTCACAATATCTCCAGGTTTACCTCTGAGACAGATCTTGGGTCACAAGCCAGATCCTGCAAAATTCTTCCACTAAAGTACGAATTTTGACTGCCCGTGTCTATCAAACATCGCAGCTTCACAGCTTTGTCCCCTCTTTGTAGTACGATGGTAGTAATCGGCAAAATACACTGCTGCTCACCCAATCTGGTATTGATACATTCATTTGTTGATGTATATGGCATAGGGCACATGATTGCGGTATGGTCCTGGGCTGAACATTGCTCACAATTGCCCTTAGGGCTTCTTTTACAGGGACACGAATCACTGAAATGATTGTTACTTGTGCACCTATAACATAGTCCGAGTTCTCGACAACGACGCCATCTTTGAGGAAATGTATGGTATTCTCCACAAACTTGAGTGGAATGACCATCCCTCAAACAAAGGTTGCAGGTTTTATGTCTCTCCTGGATATGGAAGTTCTCCAATGTTGGTGTTGTTGTCTCCGGTTTTCTGTCTGGATGAATGTATCTACGAGGGCTACCATAATCCAAATCTCTCTGGTTTGCTTCAGGGAGTGCAGCCTTCCAGGATTTTAAGATCCTGATGCCCGTATCTAAAATAGAAGTTAAAGATGGATGCGGTGCCCCTACAGACCTCACTAATTCTTCCTTAAGACGGTTGGGCAGTCTTTGGAACAGTATATGAGCCGCTAATGCCCCTCCGCCTGAATTTCTTTCCATAAATCCATATCCCAACATAGAGTCCAATTCCGACAACTCGTATTTAACCTGAGACAAATAGTTTTTAAGGTATTCAATATCATACCTGCCTCGGGTGGACAGTTTGAATAGGCTAGAGAATATCTCCTCTCTAATGCCCTCTTCATCCCAATAATTATCCTTAAGAATTTTTATTGCGGCATCATAATTATTGGATGTCTCCTCTAGATGATGTATTAGCCGAAACGGACGTCCCGTAACACAAGTCTTGAGGTAGGTTAATTTTTCTCTCCTTGATTTTAATCCCGAAGTGCAATAGTCAAATCTAGTGAGAAAATCTCTCAATGCAAATTTGTTCTCAAAGTCCAGGCCATCAAAACTAGGGCATTTGACCTTAGGCCTAAACATAGAGGTGTCAACTTGAGATGGCTGCATTACATTTGGGAGCATGAAGGGAGGAGAATCATCCTTGTGAACCTCTGCAGTTAAGTTTTGTAAATCTCTTTTCACCTCCTCTTTGAATTTGATAAGGTCATAAGCATGCGGTGCCACCCTATCTCTAGGAAGGAATTTAACCAAGTTTTCCTGAACTTGGTCTACTTTAGAAAGCCACTCGTTTATGTTGTCTGTGGTGTTCTTCAAGGCACATGCATCCACTGCGACTCTTTTCTTTAATTTTTCTAATGTATATCCGATAATGTTTTTATATCTTTCCTCCGTATCCAAAAGGGCCTCAAGAAGGTGATCCGGTTTTTCTTGCATTCCTAAGGAATCCTCAAGGGAAGACATTTGTTCTGCGGCCATAATAATAAAAAAATAACAGAAGAAAAAAAGGGGGAAAAAAAATGCACAAGGTCTGCAGATCAATGTTGCAAAGTGTGGAAAATTTCTCCACTGAAAGGTAGAGGTTAACAAGGATTTTGCAACAATGGTTTGTTGCGACCTGTGACTAGGTAAAAATTGTAGAACCTTGTCGGTCTGGTAATAAGGGTAACGATTCAATTTCCTTCAACTCCAATCCCAAACTGAAATCACCACCAAAATTCAGTTCACTCCACCCCTCTTATAATCCAGTTAGCCAATCAAATAAGTTAAATGTAACATCTACCAATATAAAAAGAGGCATCGCCCACACAAAAGGTTTTTGCTGCCACTCTTCCTGAGAGTCGCAGGTAAGTGCTTCAAGTCTTCTCAACAATATATATATATATTTTTGCTTACAAAACCCCCCCTTGTTTTGAAGTGGGAACAAATATGCTTAAAATAATCATCTGAAACTGAAATCAACATATTGTGTTGTTGTAAGGGACAGAATTATAGATTCAAAAAAAAAAAAAAAAAAAAATTGTTTGCATACCTTATTTTGACGTCTGAATATCAGAACTTCGATTGTGTTTAATTATCCCGCTTTTGAGTTTTGAAGTGTGAAATTCGGTGAATATGTTAAGTAAAATAATTAATTTAAGCAAAACAAAAAAAAAAATTTTTAATATTTATACGAAAAAAGCTATTTTAAAATTTTTGATAAATAAATTAACAATTTTTTTTTTTAGCGAGCCGAATAATGCATGACCATTATTAAACAGGGCATGCTTTGAATAATCGATACCCCCCAAAAAAATTCGATAAATATTGTGCCCTTTGTGTTAAAAATAGCATCATTTTTTTCGATCCCGTTTGAAAACGTTTGCTGCCTTTCGACTACGGTGGACCAAACGTGCTGAAATAATTTTTTTTTATTCTGCTTTAAATTGCCCCACCCCCATTTTGGGGAGCCTGGCCCCCACACACATACACATTAAAAACCAAACGCATACAAA
Source organism: Euprymna scolopes (assembly GCF_053919585.1). Taxonomy (NCBI): domain Eukaryota; kingdom Metazoa; phylum Mollusca; class Cephalopoda; order Sepiida; family Sepiolidae; genus Euprymna; species Euprymna scolopes. The sequence goes on along the minus strand of NC_136487.1, from coordinate 74,732,738 downwards.
TGGTCACCCATCTGGTACTGGCCAGCCTCAGCTTAATAATACATTGAAATTTTCGTCATTGAAAAATAAGTTTTTTTTGGCCGGTTTGGTCTTCCATAGTTTGCTTTTCATCAAACGAAAACGTAAACAGAGTCGATCTGAACTCTACGTCAACGCGAAATATCTGGTTACCTATATGAATAAGTGGAATTATTTGAAATTCAGGTACTTATATTATAATATTTTTGCATATTCTCTTAGAAAATCATCCTAAATCTTAGTTAGACAATAAATAAATTAATTATTTCAAAAACCCTTTTTTTTAAATATTTAAGTACGTTTTTTGTGCAAGACAAAAAATGTCAATTGTTAACTTTTTGGGAGAATTTAACATTTAAAATTGAATTAAAAATAGTAGAAAAAGTTTTACATTATTCTGTTTTCTATATGATAAAATTCAGGGTTTTATCTTTCTGGAAAAAAAAAAAGTTACTCAGAAATAATGGATTTTAATAAATGTAATTTCGTTTTAAAAAACAACAACAACTTGATTTTGCGGCCATTTTTGGCGGTGCCTATTGTACAGTTTAATCAAGACATTAAAAAAATGAAAATAGCGAAAAAAGGTTATATTGTACATATCCGTTATGGAACGAAGTTCTCTGAAAAAAAATCACTTAATTTAATCAAGTTGTTTTTTTTTAAACCATTTGTTATGATACCGAGCAAAAAGTCCGATTTTTAGGAAGAAAAGCTAGTATTAAAGATGATGTGAGATTTCTCTCACAAGGTTTTTGCCCTCAGCAGAATGGAAGAAAACCAAACAGAAATTACAACAAGCTCACCTTAAAACTTAAACGTAAATTTTATTAAAGTAAAAAAAGGTTCATGCTGCAAAAGATGCATCATCTTCAGCTATCTGCCACTATGGGCTGGTAACATTCCCGAAGGGAATAATAGTTTGTCTTCGATAAAGGCTGGGTAGAATTCCCACTGACGAAGTAGTGTGCAGGTTGGATATGTTGAGGTGACTTCCAAAATGGATGCTGCTAGCCGGGCATACATGAGGAGTCCTGTAGAGTTAATCCAATGGCGGACAAGTGACAGGTCAAACAGTAGACCTTAATGTCATCTTTACAGACATCAAATTGTTGTACTAGCGTGCAAATATAAATTCGCCCTACTTAAGGGCATTGGTATTTGCAATGATAAAGTTCCACTCCACGTTTGGGCATTAAAACGTCTCGAAGCAACAAGTAATTTCCCTGCCTCGATTTGAGTGAGAAATCCAGTCTTTCCAAGTCTGTGTCTGCTTGGATTCTGATCTGAAAAGGGAATTTAGCGCCAAGAACATTCTCGGCAGTTAGTTATAACATGTAATTTGATTGATTAAAATAAATCTGTGGGCGGAGAAACCGTCCAATCAAAAGCTTGCTTATTTCTGCAGAATTTCTTACAATGGAGAGGGAGTGTCGGCGCTTTAACTGGAGTTATCTCCCCGTGGTGTGTTGAAAACATTCCATAATGGCTGACTTCAACATGCTCTCAAGAAAACATGTTTTTTCGCTGTAAAAAAAACTTACCAATAACTTTTATGAAAGGCATTAAAAGTAAATTTTGTAAAACTTGCGGAGAACACTCTGCTTTACGGTTGTTGAAAAATGGAACAGAAATTTAAATTCCATTCCGTTTTAATCTTTTAGGAAGGTTAGCTGAGTTTCTAAGGAATTTCATATGCAGATGAACTTTTAAGCCTTAAGTTGATGGATTTTTTTGTGTGTCTTACCTTAGTCATCCTTCATATCATTCTCATATCATTTCTCTTCTCAACCCTCATTGGCCAGGTTTCACTTCCATTCTTCATCACATTAAGTACACATGCCTGGTAGATTCTTCCTTTGGTCGACAGTGGTAATGCTCTGCTAGTTAGTAATAACAGAAATTTCCTGAACTTACTCCATCCATTTCTAATTCTTGCAATCGCACTAGTACCTGCTCCAGTCTGTGCTATAATGCAGAGGTCTCCAAACTACAGCCTGAGGGCCAGATCCGACCTTCCGACCCACGGAACTCTTATGGAAAACATAAAAGTATTCAGAAAAAATTGTAAAATGGAAATGTGCAAAAATAGTGTGGTAGTTTTTGTTTTCATTCAGAAAATGATTAAAAGAATGAGATTTTGGAGAACCAGTTTCATTAAAAGCAAATCTTATGAGCAAAACAATGTAAAAACATGTCCAGGTTATTATTTTAATTTATATTTCAGTCTGCGTGGCTCTAAAAAGTCAGCAATATGCTCCCCCCCCCCGACCACTACCACTTTTGAAAAATTTGAAAACTCCTGCTTTAATAAATGAGGTTTTGAAGAACCAGTTTCATTAAAAGAAAAGTTAATTAGCAAAACTGTATCAAACGTGTCTAAGTCATGATTTTTTTGAAAACTTTGGAGACCCCTACTATCATGGTATCACCAAGATAACAAAAGTTTACATTAACCTCAATAGCTTTGCTATCCAGATAATTTGTCCACATTTGAGTTCTCATACATCTCCATTATATTATATGTTTTGCTTTTGGAAGCCTTTTTTTTTATCTTCTCTCAACCAACCAGCAATTCCACTGCACTTCTTCTGCACCAAATGCTTACCAGTACCACAAAAGATTTAACTGAGTAGTAAAGTCAAAAATATTTTATTTATTGATTTGTAATTATTTCTAGGTATTAGCATGTAATTGCACACATACAAAAAATGTTTTTTTTTAAACTTCATTTTTATTTTTCATTTACAGCATTCAGTCAAAGGTTAAATGTCTACCAGATTAAGCAGTAAATTACAAATTATAATTAAAGAAACTACAAAATAAATAACTTGAGGTTAAAAATACAAAATAGTTAACAGTCCAGTAACAAAAAAGAGATTTAAAAAAAACAATGAATAATTTATAGTAAACGCAATAGAATAAAATTCTTTACTGACCCATATACATGATTGCATGTGCAAACTATTTGTAAGATTTTTATTTTTATTTCAGTATTTTATTTTGATGATAGTATGGCTTATCGACACACAAAATGATGAAAGAGGCGAGGGTTAATTTCATCTCATGCTGAATAGGTAGTAAAAAAAAATTACTTAACATTCAATTAACCATAAGTCTGAATGGCAAGAGCCTTCACAAAAAAAAAAAAACTTGTAAAATTATGCTAAGCTTGTCAAAGTGATAATCTCGGCCACCATGTTGTTTTTCGGGTGTTTATCAACACATAAACATCCAAATAAAATTCTGCAATAAAAAAGTTACAAATAGTTTCTACACTCTAAAAGTATACAAGTCAATAGAGAATTTGGCACTTGTGCACTACTTGGATCGATTCACTTTTTTGGGTTTTCTGTTTGGATGTGGGAAGAGTCCATAGCAGGGGCAGACAAATGCAATTTCAGGACTGAATCGAAAATAAATGCGTGTTGTTTTATTTATTACCAAAAAAGTTTTTACTTTATTACGAAAATTTAAAATTTTGAAAGAAAAAACAGTTTTCTCAAATTTCACATGCATTTCAATAAAGCATGGCCATGTTTTATTAAAAATTAAAAATATCTATTTTGTTTAAATAGAAATAAAAAAAAAAAACCCTCAGTTTTGTACTATTATAAGTTTTTTACATTTATTTTAATTCTAGAAATGTGTTACAAAAACTTTATGTTCATTTTTTATTAAAAATTTTAAAACTGTCTATTTTGTTTAAAAAAAAAAACCCTCTGGTTTGTGTTATTATAAGTTTCTTATATTTATTTAAAAAAAAAAACTTCCTCAAAACAAACAAACAAACAAAAAATATGCATTAATAAAACAACACACATTTATTTTCGAGTCAGTCTTGGAATTGCATTTGTCTGCCCCTGCTATGCACTCTCCAAATGTCCAAACTGAAAACCAAAAAAGTGAATCCGTCCAAGTAGTGTACAAGTGCCAAGAATTTAATTGCACTGAATTTGCTATAAGTTATTTGCTATTCATATTATTTGGATTCATCGGAATACTGTTCTCATTTTAAGTGTGATTTTCACAACGTTTTGGTCGATGTAACCTCCGACCTTCTTCCGGTGTATCTTGTCGAACACTGAAATGTTTCTGTCGAACAGAATTTCGAAGGGAACCTTTCTTTACTTCACCGGGGTAGCATATACTTGTTCTGTCAGTCATTTGCAATTATATTTTTCGGTTGCCAACACTGAGGATTCAACCTTAAGGAAAATATCACTTTCACAATGAATTTTTTTCCAAGTACTCTAACCACTGCACCACGAGTCCTCGCCATGAGTCCAAATAATATAAATAACCAATCTTCATCTCAAAAATTCAGAAATGTCAAATTATTTCTTGCTTTAATTTTTTGGTGTTGTTTATGTATTATCGGCTGTTAATTATCTAGGACATTACCAATTTTTCCTTATTAATATCAAACTCAGTTAACTGAAATGTTCCCATTAATATTTTTTCTGGGTACTTATGCAGAATACGGACGATGCTATTTTCCAGATGGGATTTTCAAGTTAAATTCAAATTTTACAGTATTTTTTGCTTATTAAATTATTAGATAAAAGTACAAAATAGTTACAAAATGCCATCTCCTCCCCATGTTAAGAATTTTTTTTTTTTTCAATAATAACGTTATGAGGTTCATATTCTGCAAAAGTACCTTTTGTTCATTTGAGCTAGGAAATTGCAAATTGTATTAACTCGATGCTGGACTATTTATCAGTAGGGACATATTTTTAGTTAACACCGATATTAAAATATGACCTTGACATTACGCAAAAACAACGCACCGGTGCTGAATTTGTCGAACGCACGTTATCCTTGAAAGGCAAGATAAGTTGTAGAATAATTATCAAATTCTGATGCATTTGTGTGATTCTTTTTTTTTTTTTATTATTATACACGTTTGTTTTTCTTTTCATGATTCTGCTGTCATTTGGTTTCTGGCAATGAGAAGAGCTTCAGAAGCATCATCGTTATTTTTATATTTTTTCGTTGGCATGGAATTCAAATGTGATCGCAATTACTGAAAACAATGTATTAGTAAATAAATAAATGTCAATACCACAATGATACTTATCCAGTTTGGGTCGTAAACTGGATAAGTACCAAAACAATAATCACGGCCTTACGCCTCCTTCGTTCATTTATTAGCCAGGAGACCTGTTTGTCTGAGAATGATGATCCAACGCGCGCCACAGTTTTAACCCCCGCTGTATGATGTAATTCAATTTAATATTATCATCCTAACTTTTTTTTTTACCACTTAAAACAAGAAGCTTCAAATAAACTGCTAGGGTTTGTATTACTGTACACATAGATTCGAAAAAGTTGTCAAAAAAACAAATATATAACAAATAAATGTTATCAAAGGCAAGATAAGTTACTTTTCTACCTAACTGGATATATTTTTTGTGTTTTTATTCAATGTAACATGCTTGTTCAGCTCGAAAAACATGCAGTGTTTACCGATATATTGGAAAATTCAAAATGGCGGCCGACTCTCTCTCGGAGAGGGTAAGTTTGGGAAAAGGTATTATAAATAATAAACTAGACAAAATACTGTTAGAAATTCGCTCGATATATGTTACCGTGACATAAGTTGACATATATTCGGTTGTTTTTTAATAGTATTTCGTCTAGTTTATTATTTATAACATCTTTTCCCAAACTTACCGTGTTAAAGAGACAGTCGGCCGCCATTTTGAATTTTCCAATATATCGGTAAACACTGCATGTTTTTCGAGCTGAATAAACATGTTACGTTGAATAAAAACACAAAAAATATATCCAGTTAGGTAGAAAAGTAACTTATCTTGCCTTTGATAACATTTATTTGTTATATATTTGTTTTTTGACAACTTTTTCGAATCTATGTGTACAGTAATACAAACCCCGAATGGGATATTCGAACCTCCGAACCCGTCGCAAATTTACCGTTTGCATGGTATTAACCCCTGAACCCTCGCACTATTTTGTGCCGACTCACCGCCATCGTTTATGCTATTCTTACATGATGCGTTCGCGCATGGTAAGGTGACTTGTCACATCGCGGAAGAATTTTTTAGCAGACATTTGAAATAGCAAGTTTTCGGAAAAAAAAAATGTGGTTCATTTTTCTGTGTTACGTAGTTTTTGATGTTTTTTAATTGATCTAAAAATATAAGTTTTCACGAGCTGTTTACAAAAGGATTTTTATTTTTCGTTTTTTTTTTTTTTTTTTTGAGGGGAGGTATTCGATTATAGAACTAGTACAACAGGTGCTTCTGCAGTTTAATTTACCATTTTTCCGAAAGTAACCCCCCCCCACTAATTTCCCTTAAGTAGCGCGCCGACATACACCGAGCAGACCTGTTTAATTTTTCACAAAAATTCTATTTACACTGCTCCTGCTCCTCCACCGCCCCCCCCCCCAGTGTAAATAGAATTTTTGTGAAAAATTAAACAGGTCTGCTCGGTGTATGTCGGCGCGTTACTTACGGGAAAAACGGTAAATTAAACTGCAGAAGCACCTGTTAAATGTTGTACATTGAATAACCCCCCCCTCAAAAAAAAAAATCTAAAATCAAAAATACAAATGCTTTTGTAAATCGCTCGTAAAAACTTAATTTTTTAGATCAATTAAAAAAGCATCAAAAACTACGCAACATAGAAAAATGAACTACATATTTTTGTTTCTGAAAACTTGTTATTTCAAATGTCTGCTAAAAAATTCTTCCGCGATGTGACGAATCGCCTTACTACGCACGTCCATGCGCGAATGCATCATGTAAGAATAGCATAAACGATGGCGGTGATTTGGCACAAAATAGTGCGAGGGTTCAGGGGTTAATACCATGCAAACGGTAAATTTGCGACGGGTTTGAATATCAGATTCGTTGTCAGCGACCCCGAAAACCTATAAAAACCCCAATTTTATTGGTTGGTGTTCTGTTGTAGTCAAAGTAAACATTTACCAAAAAAAATTTTTTACAGCATCCCAAAATAATGAAAATGCGAGACAAAAATCGTGTTTACATTTTATCAACGCTTTAAAACAACGTTCCTATGTAGTGACGTTTTTTTGAAGCTGTAGACATATGTAGCAGAAATAAATGGAACTTTTTTCTTTTAACAAATCAATGCCTCTCCCCTGTGCTATTTGGCCACATACTGACCAATCAGGGGTACGGTGCATTGATCCTTCCTATCCCCTAAGGAATTCGGCCAGCATCTGGTTTGAGGAATAAGAACTCGTCCTTACTGAGAGAGATGCCAAAATGAACGGACCTCCTTTTTCTTTGCTCTCTCCACCTCGGTGTTATTTCTACTGGTATCGACGATTCCACTGGAATAACTACCGCGATAGCTGGAGTCCAGCTTTTGACCAGGAACATATCACATTCTCCTAATAAACCTTTGCTGTGTTACCTTTTATGAAGTTGTTGCGTTCGTCATTTCAGGAGCTTGTATGGAATTATTTATTTTCGTAGGTTGTGCCCTAAAAGCATTTAAAACCCTAAACATACCCATGTTGTAAAAATCTAGCAAAAATCAAATAATCGTCATATTTTCCTGAAATTTTTTATATTTATTCATTATTAAATACACTGGCGGAGTTGTACAACCATCATCCCCATGCGTAATTTCTAGGGTTTTTTTTATAGGTTTTTTTTAATTTTTTCACTGGATTATTATTGATTGGACACTAATTAACCAGATTATGAAAAAAAATATTTTTAAATAATCATTTTGACATTTCAAAGGGGTGCTCACTTTTTAGTTACAACGTTCTGGTAAATCGGTCACCCATTTTTTTTTTTTTTTCTTAATACGGAAGTGCCTTCCGGAGATATGAAATGGTCCCATGTTGACAAAGCTATGTATCGGGAGGTGTACGATATGAAAATTGACAACGGGATGGAAGATTATGAAACATTTCTCGAGCATGTTAGTGAAATTTCTAATACTTAAAATTTAAAAAGCAAAAAAACAAAAACATGCTACATCAAATATAAACACTAAAAACATATCCAGTTAGGTAGAAAAGTAACTTTTATTGCTTTTGATAACATTTATTTGTTATATATTTGTTTTTTGACAACATTTTTTAATCTATGTGTACAGTAATACAAACCCCCAAAACTAAATAAGTTAAAAAAAAACAAAAAAAAAACTCGAAACTTTATTTTCATAAAAAACAATAAAAAAAAGTCACGTTCATTCTATCTTTTTTTTTTCTCTGAGAAACAAAAATATTTCTGACTTACAAATATGGTAGGCTCATATCATTTTTACTTTCTATGATTTTGATATACCCACGTTTTTATTGGTTACAAAATGGGTGACTGATTTACCAGAATGCTGTAACTAAAAAGTGAGCACCCCTTTCAAATGTCGAAATAATGATTTTTTTTTCAATATTTTTTTCATAATCTGGTTAATTAATTTCCAATCAATATTAAAATTTCAAAAAGCATATCAGTATAGAAATTACACATGGGGGTGATGGTTGTACAACTCCGCCAATAAACTTAGATAATAAAACTAGATTTCGTTAAATATATTAGAGGATATATATTTTTTAGATGTTCGCCCCCCCCCCCCGCCCGCCGGCCATATTTCATGTTACGAAAACTAAACAAAATAAATGTAGGTCGATAAAAATGTCAACATTTTTTTAAAGCTGAAAAGATCAAATAATTACAAAATAGTTATATATATATATAATTCCGTTATTTATTTCACTTACCTTAAAGTTGTAAATAAAATTGGACAGAAAATCAATATCATTATGTAAAAAAAAAAACAACCACTTTTTCTTGATAATGTTTTTTTCTCGGTAATATAATTATTTGAATTATTAAAACAAAAGACATAATTCTAAAAAATAATTATTTTTAAAAAGCTTTAAATAATATTAATTTCAAATATCACGCAATATGAAATTAAAACAGATTTTTTTATGACAGGTTCCAATATTAAAAAAATTACAAATACAAAATTGGCCTAAAAAAATTCGTTTTGATTTAATCATTTAAAGTGATAGAAGGTGATCTTTATTTTCTGGCGCTTTTTCCAAAAAAGTATGCAGGCCTGTAAGCAACATTATCTTTAAATGCATGTGTCGACAGAAGACGTTAAAATTAATTTTATTTTATTAACTCCCGTGTATGTAGTTCGTAAAAAAATGTATTTGTTTTACAATGTAAATATGAAAATCCAATAGCAAAAAGATCTTTACTTCCATTAAGACTTATAGAGCCAATGCCCATCTATAGAAATTGACTCAGAAAATAGTAAACGCACAAAATGATGACGTTGCTGTTATTGTGTAAAATGCTGACGTTTTACACACAGCTTTGGTGGTGCCTAATGATCAACAAATGTTACACACTTCCATATTTTTATGGTCATCAAAATCAGTCAAATCGCTCATTTTTCAATCAAATCGATTGATTGCCTGCTTTAGTCAGAAACTCACCACAGTGGATTGGGAGGAAGCTTCATATGTTTTCCCGGCAGTGACTTAGTCTACAATAGATTGTAGTTTACATTGCATTGTAGAGAATTTACTGTTGATTTTATAAAATCATATATTATAGGATGCATGTTGCAAATCTGCTGATGTCGGAAGGTCACCAATCTATAGAATACTTTTTCAGGACCCTTAATGATAAATTAGACAGGGTCGTCAGTTTATAGGAAGGGTTACCAATTTACATTCTTAAATAAAGAAATAAAAATAAATTCAGGAAAACAAGGCACTTGATAAAAAACATGGAATGGCTGAGTTTATATAAAATAAGTAACGGCAGACCTGAACGAGCTTCCTCTCCCCTCCACCATGAAAATTATTATCATCGATAACAGACTTAACTTTCATATTAGCAGGAAAAATTTTTTTTTTAAAGTTTATTTAATGGCTTTTAACGTATGTAGATCACTTTTAAATTATAGCGTTCTATTAAATTTTTCTTTTACACTACAAAAATAGCTTAATGAGGAGAGTTTTATATTTTTTAATTAATTGGAATGCTTATTGAGATGAGTATTATTTATTCATTTATTTATTGCAGACTATTCCAATTGATTATATATATATATATATATATATGTATATATATATATATATATATATATATATATATATATAATTATTTTCTGTTATAATAATTAAATACCTACGGACACTAGTGTTTCATCCTTTCGGGAATCTTCAGTGCAGGGTGTCACGATTACTACCAGTCGAACGATTCGAACCCCGTATCACGAGACATCTCTGGCTCGATTAGCGGAGACCTAATCTATTCGGCTACCATTAACCGCTTGAAATAACGTTGAATTTTAAACATCTTAATTTTAAGTGTTCATTTACGTCAGTCAGACAGTGATCTAATCGTTATACGATGATCTACGCATAAGAGCTAAATTGACCGACTTTTAATTCAACTGAAAGTGCTCAACAATAAGAAACGAATTTCTTAAAGGGGCTGTCATAATTATTTTCTGTTATAATAATTAATATATATATATATATATATGGATTTATAAGACCAAAGAATCCAACCTTGATTGCCCTTAGGGGCCCATGGCTCAGTGGATAAAGACGTTAAATCTCTACGGTTCCAGGTGAGAATTGTCTGAAGATAGCAGTTTCAATCCTACTCAAGGCTGGCCAGAGGCTTAGTTGCCAAAAATGTGGTGACATGACAAACAACTATGGAAGGCAGCAATTGCTGAGGATGCAGTTTGGAGATTTGGAGTTCCTATCCCGTCACTGTTATCACCTGATGAAGGCCAGAGGAATAGTTGGCTGAAACGTTGTGAAATAACAACTAAAAAGATGAGGATAATAGTCTGCAATAAATAAATGAGTAGAGTGGGGTATCAGTTTTATAGAACGGTACAATTTAAAAGTCATTAAATAAACTTAAAAAAAAAAAAATTTCCTGCTAATATGAAAGCTCAGTCTGTTATCAATGATAATCCACAGAAAAAAAGCAAGAAAACATGAAAAGGAATTAATTTTATGGCAGGGAGTAAAGCTCATTCAGGTCCGCCTAAAGAACATTTATTTACATGAAAGAAATATTAAAATAAAGTGTTCCAAAATAAGTGTTTTCTTGTGTTTGAACGTTTTAAATGAATGATTATTGGTGTGTGGATTTTGTGTGTATGGCACAAAGCTTGAAAGTATTGGTTTTTATGATAGGTGTGCCGCAGGAGGGCTTGGAGTCAATATGGCTATCTTCTGGTGGGACCAGTCTGTAATTCATATAAGTGAATATGTGTGTGTGTTCGTATTGTAAGACCAGTGGTTTGGGATATGAATGCTTAAAAGCAGGTTTGGGTTCTCGCTAGATGTGGTGAATTTCCACAATGAGTATTGTAGTTCATCTGCGGTCCACGTAAAACTATGACGGATGTTTTAACGTCTCATAAAGACAAACTCTCCTTGAACACGTGCTGCACTTGAGAATTTGGAGAGAGAACTGTTTTGATTTTGGCGGGTAAATACTTTTATAGTGCCTGCTAGCTGCTTTGGGACTGTTCACCATACTCAAGCGCGAGGGAGCATAACATAGTTCCTTTTCACTTATGTATGCGTGTGGTTGTATCACAATGTCATCTTCCTACACATTTTTAATAACGTGTAGGTGTTTCAAAGCAGCGATCGCTGTGAAATATTCCTGCCTGTCATTTACTCCAGCCAGACTCAGCAGGTCGCCACACATATATAACGGCTTGAATTAAAGTTGAAAATTGAAAAGTCAAGTATCATAGTTCAATTGTGCTTTAAACAGAAACATTCATTTCAATTGCGCCCCTGTCATATCAAAGAACCTACTGATTTTATATGCCGGGCCTTTCTGCTTGTATGGTCATGAAACTTCTCAAATGCAGTTGTGATGTCAGGCAGTATAAGGTGTTAACTTTTAGTCAAATTGCCTGTTCCTTCTTTCATCGGATTTTATTGATTATTGATACTTATCAAAGACATTCTGATCCAAAACCTATCTAAAATACTGCCAAGATACATGAAGTACATGTGTGTGAAATTTTTTGTGTTTTACCCCCCCCCCCCCCCGCTTAATTAAAACGTTGTTTTCTTTTCTTACTTCGCTTATAACAATGCTTACATCGTCATCGTCGTAATGCTCGACGACTTTCAAACATCTTTCACTTCTGGCTGGCCGATTTTATTTTCAAACTTTGCCTCAGGGGTTCGGCTTCGATCCTACCCCCCCCCCCCGGCTTCTTTTTTATTAAACACCACACACCCCTACAAACACCCGGGCAACGCCGGGTACCCCTCGCTAGTTAAGTATAATTCTAAATAAGCAGCCACCTTTTTTTCTGCAAAAAAAAAAAAAAAATTGGCATGCATATGGAGCAGTACCCACCGCTGTCATTTTTTTTATTTTTGTCTTTTTCATTTATTAAATGGTCACTAATCTACGAGATTATCAAAAAAAAAAAATTCAATATTTAACATTTTTTAAGGTATCCTCCGTTTCTAATACAACATTTCAGTAAATCGATCCCCCCATTTTGGAAGTATCGATTTCTTTCCACCAAATTTTGCGCATTTAACATTTTTAAACCTTTTTGAAGACCAAACTGCTTTAAAAAAAAGGCTAAATTCATTATTAATAACCCTTATCCTCAAGTGGCCTTAGGACCTTAACAAGTGGTGACTCCCAAGTTAAAAAAAAAAAAAAAAAAAGCTCTCAATCTTATCTTGCTTGTCACCCAGTGGATGACATCACAAAAAATGTTGTGCACAATGGATGATGTCATAACAAAAAGAATAATTGATGACCATTTAAATGCTTGTCCTCGTTTTTATGTACAAAAAGAAACATAATAATGTGCCCAAGTATCTATGAACGGTATTAAGATCTGTACAGGAATTTCACTGGAAATAGAAGTTAAATCAATCCACGTTTTTCTAAAACTAAAAGTAGGAAATATGTTCTTTTTTGTAAGAAGTTCATTGAAATTTCAAAGGCTATGAATATTGAAATGATTTCTTTGTACAATTTAAAAAAATATGATAGAAACTATTGGATTTACAGTACATCTATATTGTATGTAAATAATTATTGATAATTAATTCCTTGTCTGAGCAGTAAATATTCCTTGCCAAATGTTTTTTTTTTGTCTATTTTTTTTTTTAATTTTATTCTAGCTAGGGGTGGAGCATCCTATCAGATGCCAAACATCCACCCACTGTCTTATACATTCCAACTGAGAGATTGTTTTAAGATTCTAACCCTTCTTTTAAGTACAATTGTTTGTATGTATCTCTTGCATTTGGTTCACTCAAGTATATTTGCCAGATAGTTTTTGAAATTCTTTTCCATTATTCCAGTTGCTTCTATGATACTGGAATGATGGAGATCTTCTGAAGATACCAGTTTCTTTTCATGTTGTACCTTTTTTTTTTTTTTTACATAGGCATCACTACTTATCAAGGCCCAGAGACCACTCGAGGATAAGAGTTAAGAGTGTACAGTAGGACAATATAATAATGGTTAGTAATGGAAATTCGGTAAATTTGTTAACTTAAGTGGAACGGCTCATCAAAAACTTGTTTACGTTGGATTTGAAAACAATCAGATTGTAATCAGCTGGAAAGCAGGAAAACGGAAGACAATTCCACAGGTTTGCACTTCTAACAAAGAAGCCTTGTTCATGGAATCTATATTTAGGTTTAGGCACAGATAAAGATTGGGGGGGAATTATTGATAGTATTTTCAGCTAGACGAGTGTTTCTTGTGAAAGTTTGGTGAGGAGGGATCATAGATTGAAGCTCAGTCGAGCACTTGCCATGAAAATAATGATAAAGCAGAGACAAACTCGCAACATCTCTTCTGTGAGATAGAGGTTGCAGGGGAGAGAAACAGACATCTCTTATGAGACTACAAAGTCTATTTTGAACTCTATCAAGGCAGGCCAAGTCCTTTCTAGCAGCTCCTGCCCAGATGTGGCAACAGTACTCCATCCTTGGACGTACCTGGCTTTTATATAGATAGAGAATTGCATCAGCAGTGAGATATCTACTGGATCGATAGAAGGATTTCACCATTTTTCCAGCGGCGTTGGCAACAAATTTGATGTACATGTTCAATTTCAGATCAGGAGTAAAGGTCAAGCCCAGGAGCTTGTCAAAACATGAGGCCTCCCCAAGACAAGAGCCATTCATTTCAATTGATGCCAGTTGAGGATCAGAGTGTTGATAATGTAAAGATAAAAGCTTGGTTTTAGATACATTAAAAGTAGCAAAACTACTTCTTTCCCCATTATACCACATGCTCAAGATCAGAAGAGAGAGAATCGGAGAGAACTTGGGCGTTTACAGTCTTAGATATGCTGCCATAGATGGTAGTGTCGTCAGCATAAATGTCTACGAATTATGTAAGGATGTGATTTGGAAGATCATTAATGTAGATCAGGAAAAGAGTTGGGCCCAGAATGGACCCCTGAGGGATTCCAGCATTAATATTGTGAGCTTCTGATTTCTGCCCATCAACTACTACTCTTATGAACCTATCAGAGAGAAATGATTTAATAATTGAGAAGACATTTCCAGCTATACCATAGCTGGAGATCTTGTGAAGTAAACCTTTATGCCATACCCTATCAAAGGCCTTCGATATGTCAAGAGCAATTGCCCTAAAAAGGTTGCCTCCGTCGAGAGATTCGCTAATCCTATGCGATATAACTGTAAGCACATCTGTTGTAGATCTAGCAGAACAGAAACCATATTGCGTGTCACTAAGAAGGTTATTTTTGCTGAGATGGTTGATTACTTCTCTATTTAACACAGATTCCAGCAACTTACTCATGACGCACAGGAGACTTATTGGCCTGTACTGAGAGGGAGATGAGCGATCACCTGAATTCTTAAATACAGGGCATACTGATGAGCTTTTCCAGGGTGATGGAAAGCAATTCTCCTTAAGTCAACGTTTAAACAGTTTTGTAAGTATGGGCGCTAGTTCTGGTTGAAGTTTTTTGAGGCCTCAGTATTTCGTTATCTTTTTCCTTCTCAGCTCTCTTTAACCCAGCATCATTGGGGGATACTAACTTCTACTAAGGTTACTTCTTTCTTCATCTCATCCCATATTACTATGCTAAGTTTTAATAGCTCCATTTTAATAAATCCATTTTCTAGGTATGTATATATATTTGTATGTGAGTGTTTTTTGGGATTCTTTTTTGTGATTACTTGTGGGCGATTGTGGATTGTTAAGACGGTTGTTGTTTTTTTTTAAATAACTAATTTTTCTGGATTTTTTTTAGATGTGGATTGATAATTTTTATTATTTGGATTATTCTCATTTCTTTTAACACATTTTGAATAGTCTTTCAACACAAACATCTTACATATTATTTGGATTATTCAAAATACTGTTCTCATCTTTAGTGATTTTTTTCCACAACATTTCGGTCAAGGTAACCTTCAACCTTCTTCAGGTGTATCTGGTGTTGAACTCTGGAAATCTTTCTGTCAAACTTGGGAATCTGCATGGAATTTTAAATAGAACTATTTATTTAATCCACCAGGGTAGCATGTTCTTATTCTGTCAGCCATGACCAGGTAAAAGTCTTAAGTAATTAGCAATTGTATTCTTAGTATCGTCTGCACTGGAATATCTAAAGTTTTATGTTTTTTACCATTTTTTTGCCCCCAGCCTGTTCATAAAACTAAATTAAAATAAATAAAGCCCACATTACACATTCCTACACCTAGCAGCTGAGTTCCAAAATTCATAGTTTAAGAGTAAATCTCATTCCCATAAATATATAAAGATATACATATACCTAACTTCATATAAGTAGAGGATATTATTTTAAAAGGTGATAGATAAGATAATCAGAAGGAGGAGGAGGTAAATGAGGTGCTACAAGATCAGGCTGTCTGAAGATATTGGCTTCCCAAAATGCACCAAACATTGATGTTATTGCTTATTTTTCTTTCCCTTTGAAAATCTCAATTATGTTCTACAATGCAAAAAAACAAAAAATCAATTTTCTTTTTTTTTTTTTTACATGGGGGTCACCACTTATCAAGGCCCGAAGGCCACTCAGTGATAAGGGTTATTGCGTGTACAGTAATCAATGAGATAGTATTGTAGTAATCATTAGTATTGGAGGTTTTGATAGAGTGTCTTACTTAAGGGGGCGGTTTATCAGGAGTTTGTTTATGTTGGACTTGAAGATGTCCAAGTTGTAGTAAGGTGGGAAACAGGCAAGCGGCAGAGAGTTCCACTGGCGTGCAGTTCTAAGAAAGAAGCTTTGCTCATGGAATCTACGTTTGGATTTAGGCCCAGATAAAGAGTGGGAAAAATTATTGACAGTAGTTTCTTCTTCTACAAAACAACTAAACCAAACTCCATGAATAAATATTTGAAAATATAAGGGACTTGAAGCATAAAATCTTTTACCAAAATGACCAGATTCAGCATTAAATGACCTAAAATGGGTTGATATGCCGTAAAAAAAAAAACTAAACACGGTGAAAAAATATTTGAAGATATGAAGAATTCAAAGCATAAAAAGTTTTTACCAAAATGACCGGATTTTAATTAAGCCAAAAAGGGCTGATATTAGTGATAGGACTATTCCAATATTTTTCCCGATTCCGATACAATTACCAATTCTGTACTAAATTTCCAATTCCGATACAATTACTGATTCCGATTCTTTATAAATCTTTGAATATTTAACTATAAAAAGTGATATTTTGTCCCAATTACTGTAAAAACACGCCTTAAATGTGCTTATATTTTCTCAAACATAAAAAAACATACTTGTGAGGTAGGTAGTGATCTAGAGATTTTAGTTTTACTGGAAGTTAAAATCAATAAATATTTATTATTTTATTATTAATACAAGCAGTGGAAGATGTTTCTTAAACCAAAATCAAATAAAAAAGATAATTTAGAAATCGGTTTTGAAAAATAGGCTCAAATTTTTCCGATTCCTATACAGATTCCGATATCCCAAAAAGTTCCAATTTTTCCTATACTCGATTCCGATTAATCATCCCAAAACTAGTTGATATGCTGTAAAACAACCAAACTAAACTCAAGTTGTCTGATCACTACTACTACTATTACTACTACTACTACTAAATATTTTGTTATGATTATTATTTTTCAGATAAAAAGAGAAAAGAAAAAAAAAACCCCGTCTAACCAGGATTACAAAATCTCCATTCCAGATGCCCGGAACAGGAAGTTACATATTTGCTCGTTTTGCCTTCTACCCTTCGCTGTTTTACAACTATTGTATGTGTCGCATATCAGACCGTAAGTGGTACAATCGAATTGATGAAACCATCATACTTGGCGCCCTTCCATTAAGAGGCATTGCCAAAGAGGTAAGTGGAATGTTAACCGTTTCTAACAATGATTTTAGTTTTTGTTTTTGTTCAGATAATAATCCTTGGTAACTACAGTAAACATGATTATAATTTCATACAGATTAGATAGAAATGTTGATGTTTTTACTGAAAACAAAGAAGTATTTTTTTTTAATTTAAGATTTTCAAATGTTTTGTCATCTTTCGAAATAGAATTTGTAGAGTATTACCATTTTTAATCTTTGTATAAAATGGAGCTAAATTTTTGTACTGTAAAATCTGCATCCGTATGCATTCACTAATCAGGCCACGCCCATTCACCTGTTGTCCCTGGTGCTACTGTTATATATTTGTATAATGTATTTATAATTCACTTAACATGTTTTTGTGCTTATATATACACACTTGTTGAAACATGCTGTGGCTCAAATAACAAGACGCCAGTTAACGAAAACAAACACATTTATTTACACTATAGTATTGTGGTTTCAGCAGCAAAGAGATGGAGTGAGCATGGTGTGTGAGTGTGTTGTAAGATGAGCGATGGCAAGGAAGAAAATGTGCCCCTGCATCTGTCTCTTCCCTATCTGTCTCTTCTTTGTTGTGCGTCCTGTTATATTGACCAAATTCCCATTGTCTCTTTGTTTGAGCATTGACATAAGAGGTCAAAATGTGGGTTAGTTTCTTGTTTACATGTGAAATTGAATGGGCAAAGTTTCACTAGACTTATGTAATGTTCAGTAATCGGAGCATGGTACCCAGCACTGCCCAGATCTGCATATGTGTGCGTGAACAACATCTGATGTTATTGTTTTTTTCCTTTGCCTTTATAAAACTCAATCATATCCTGCTAGTCAAAAACAAAAATTACAATTTTCCTCTACAAAACAACCAAGCCAAACACCATGAAAAAATATTTGAAGATATATAGAACCTGAAGCATAAAAACTTTTATAAAAATGACCAAATTAGAAATTAAACAACCTGAAAACAAAGCAAATAAACCAAACACCATGAATAAATATCTGAATATATAAGGAACTTGAAGCATAATTTTTTTTACTAAAATGACCAGATTAGATATTAAATAACTCGAAAAAGGTTGATATGCCGTAAAACAAAATGACCAAACTAAACCAGACATTATGATTAAATATTTGAAGATATAAACAACTTGGAGCATAAAAACATTTTACCAAATTACTGTATTCAGCATTAAGTAACACAAAAAGGATTGATACGACATAAAACAGCCAAACCAAACCAAACACCATGAAATAACACACAAAAACTTTTGCGTGCTTTTCAATATGCATCCAAGGTGGCTGCCAAAGCATATAAAATACTCTAAAACTAATTATTATGTTTGAGTTTATACAACAGTTTTTAATAGTATTAAATATCATTAAATAACCCAAAAAGGATTGATATTCCTTAAAATAAAACAATTGAACAACCAACCCACCTGTTGTTATAGCCCAAAGTCGATGTTCGACTCCAATCTCAATGTCAACTGTGCAGTCATGGTCAATTCTGCAACAAACAAAACAACAACTGCAATTCAAAATAAGCAATAAAGTTTAATTTTGGGTTTAAACATTTGAAATTTTACATAAAGGGTATTCAGACATGCAGCAAGCTTTTTAATCAGTTTTTGGGCAAAAATTTGACTGCCAAGAGGTCAAAGTTAACCTTTGCAGACTCTACCAAACTCCTCTGCCAATTTTGGGTTCAAACACTTGAAATTTTAGATGTAGGTTACCTGGACATGAGTCAAACTTTTTGATATATACATATGCACATATAGTTATGAACATTACATAAGGTGCAAGCAAAGCTGGGCTAAACTGCTAGTAAAGTTTATTATTGAAAGTTGCAATTACACTTCCATTCTCATACTGAAAAAAAACAAACAAATAAAAACGTTTAGCTCAAATGAATCAAAACACAAGCTCATCTGAACACAGTCCCTCAACCCAAGGCCCAAAGGTTTACCCATCTGTGAAACACAGAAAACCAACTGATCTCCTTTGCCCCCATTGCTGGAATATACTAGAAAAATCAGTTTAGATTATCAATTGTCAGTCTATGGATATAAAAATACTGACTAGGAAGTCTACCATCTGATATGAATCATTATTTTGGAAAACCTACAGTGAATCATAATTTCAACATAGAACCTTGTATCTGAAGTAAGGTTGCCAAAACATAGGACAACCTGTATGAGTGGGGCTATGTACAGGGTACTCGGTGTCCCTGCAGTGTCAATGTGCAGACTATCGCACACATCTTCATAGACTGTCCTTTAAGTGAGGCATGCTCAGATGCGGACACTGCCTAATGATGGATCTCAAGATGGAGCTATAATGATGATGATGAATTGAAGGAACATTTCTTTTTCAAGAAAGTTTAATACTTTGATTTCTCAACATGACCCCCACCTCCCATTTAAAGAAGCAATAACTTTTCAAAGAGAAGAAATTAAATTCTGTGTGGTCAAACTCCAGACCAGACATATTTTCCATTTCTTGAATAGATTATCTTTCCTTAGTTAAATATTTCTCTATGCTGCCCTTTGACAACTGTTGACTCCAATGTTTGCCTTCATCTCACCAAATCGTTTTCCTATTGATGATCAGAGAGGGTACAAGCATTGGTTTACAAGTGTAAAAAAAACAAAAACAATGCAGACTCAAAAGAAAAAACACAAACTCTGATACATTTTGGATAAGTCAGTTGTGTTCTGGGTGTGCGTGACAACATTGCGGAAAATGTCCTTTAAATACTATCATCCACATCTTCACTAAGTTCCAATGTATCAGCTGGGGTCCAACTGAGATAATCTATCTTTTAAGGCATCATTGTCATTTGGTTGAAGTCAGTTAATCTCATTGTCTGCTAAGCTTTCAATCCTCAGGTCTACCCAGGTCAACTCTATGCTGAACACTGACCGCTGAATATATTTAATTTTGACTAGAAATCCTAAATATCCACTTTTTGTTTCAGTCACTCCCAGCTGATCAGAAGAAATTACTACTTTTACCTGTTCATCTGGAAGCCATCAAACAACCTTTCAGGTGTCACATTAGATTTTGGCAGCCTCCCCATTACCTGTCCACTCATCATCACTTCCATTCACTGTCACTTCCCAAGCCAACAGACTTGGATGTGTGTGTGTGGGGTTGTGAGGTGCAGTTCATAATATCACAATATTAAATATTCATCCAGTGATACAAATTAATTTCCATGTGAAGATCTTCATCCTTTTGTGTTTAAGCCCACATACATGTCCACAGAAGGAGAGAAAGAATTAGAAGGATGGATGAAGTCTTTTTTTTCTTCTTATATTCTTAATTAAGATAACATTTTATCAATTGCCAATAAGATGTTCCTTTTTTTGTTAAATGTTATTTACAGTCAAGAAGACAAAATATTAATTTGATAAAAAGTGTTTTTAAAGATCCCTAAAAGTTAAATGGCCCTGAACAAAATGTCCAGCCCAAAATACAAAAAAGTATAACACAGATTTTTTTCCTATTGGCACTTTTCAAAATTTGAATTATCTCCCCTTTTCTACTTCACTTATAAATTCAGTTTTAATTTCTACATTTCAGACGACAATATGGTGGCAATATGAAAAATAAATAAATAAAAAAAATATCAGAAAAAGTGTGTGCAATGTTAATGTGACATAACTGTAAAATCAGTTTATAGTCTATGAAACCATTAAATCTCAATTCTGCTCCATAATTTTAAATTAATATATGATTTTAATATTTTGATGTGTGTATTTTTAAATATGATTATTAAATTTATACTGTTTATGAATCAATGTCAATTTATAATTTGTGTCAGTAAATTTTCTTTCTCTCAGTTACTTTCTCAATTTGTATTACTTCACCATTTCTAAATTTGAATTCCCTCCCGTTTTCTACAGTGTAATTTCAGCTTTGAATCTTAACAATCTCTATGTTTCTATTTACTTGCCTCTCCACGAGGGTAGAGTTCAACACAAGGCCAGTTTTTAATATAGGGAATACTCCAGCTCCCCCAAAATGGACATTCTGAATTGGTATAAAAATAAAAATAAAAACCAGAATAATAATAATAATGAAAAGAAACAAAACAGAACATAACTACATAAGACCAAGAGAACTGTAACTGCAAAATGTTAATTGCATTTCCTTTCCCACAAAACATGGTGGCATCAGCTTCAACTGGCGCCACACCAAATAGTTATGTATGGTCAAGGAGGATGGAAAGACTGAGGAGGGAAAGCACTAACCAGACCTTTATGCAAGAGTGCATAGAACACTGAGGCCTTAGGGCAGCTTTTTGCCACCCAAACTCCAGGGAATACGAATGGCTGTGGACACAAAAGAATTATGTGCAGGTAATGCTGAAAGATTCAATATTTTTTATGGAGCAATTCCAGTTTTTGATTGGTTGCTAGCAGAATGTGGCTCCTTTTGGTTGGTCAGTTTTTATCGCCAGTGTCTATAAGTAGAACCTTTCAATCTTTTTTTAATCATAAATTTCCATTATTTCAAAAATATTGCAACATAAATAATAAAATGTAAGACGTCAGACAGGAATGGTTTCAGAGTTGTGAAGTTCACAGAAGATGACATGCTGCTGAACCATGTGTTATGACTTGGGTGGCCAAACCAAAAAGAGAGATATCTGGTTATATATTCTCCACATTGGATTGAATTATATAATTTTTGATTTCCAGAAATAAGAGTGCATTACCTCATTGATTAGTCATGTTTTAGGGAAGGCAAGTTAAATAGTACTCTTTTAACTCTAAAATTTGTCTTCTCTTTATTTTTTCTATTTCATTACTAACATTTGAACAATGTGAACTTCTTCATCTGGTTTTGGTATTTAGGGTACTGTGAGTATCCTGGATTTCAAAGTCAGCAACACCAGATCAAAACTCATCAACTTCAATAGCCTTGCCATCTAAATATACTTTCTCCATACTGATTTCTCATTCATTTCACTTGTCTTACACATCTTGTACACAAACTGGTTATCATTTCTCACACAGCATTTCTTGTGAATTCTGACATAATTAAAATTTCATGTTTTATTTCAAATTCTCTTAAAGAAATTGACACACATAGAAAGACTTAGTAATGGACCTATTATTTGAAAATTTCTAATTAGACATCAGTATTTTTTTTATATATGATTATTAACTGAAAAGCGCCACTGTTAAAAAGGATTTTGATTGTTCTTGTATTTTATTTTTTCAGATAGTGAATCAAGAAAATGTCCGTGGTGTAATTTCTGCCAACCTACCCCACGAGTTAAAGCATTTCACACCAACTGACGAGGTAATATAGAAAACTACATATAAAAAAACTTTAATTTTATAAGAAATAATTAAAAATTTCACATCTTAAAAATGTTAATTTGTAGATAATGTGCACAATTGTATCTCTTCTCCATTACAATGACGTCCAGTAAGTGATGTCATGAAATTCAATTGATCTGGGTCGCAGTTGGTTACTAGGTATCTGGCGGTCACTCAGGTGAAGGTTGTTGAAAGATCCTATCCAATGAATCACCACTTCCCCCACATTGTGAAAAGGTTAAAGGATCGAATCGGCCGGCACTGGTCACCAAAGTCTGTATCACTGAGGAGCAAAGGTCATTTCAAACCAAAAGAAGAAAGAATAATACTTCGATGACTGCCCATTTTGGAATAAGTAACAATAATTATTGGTTGAAAAATTATACCCTGATTCTTTGCGAGTCTCTGACTTAAGCTCTTAATATTCATGCCTGAATGGCACTAGGACTGGGTAATTTTCAAGTTTAGCAATTTCAACCCAAGTCTGAGGGTCAGTCTCTTAATGGCATGGAGTCAGTGGACGAGCAGAGCAGGTCCATCTCTTAATGGCTTGAATTTGGTAGACGAGCAAAGCTAAGTCACTGTCATGTACTGACATACTGAGAATCATAGGGGCATAACTCCACACACACCCCCTCCCAATAGGATTCAACTCATTATTCTCAATAATACATTATTGATAATGTTCTACAATCCTGAAGAATACATTATCAAACCATGAGTGGCCAATGGACCTCTAGGTCCATTCTTCTTTTCTTCATCTATTTTTTTTATTTTATCTCTCCCTGCTACCATAAATAGGTTTCTCCTCCCCTTTTTGGGCTATTCCCCTAAATCACAAATGCTTTTCTTTAATTTGAATTAAACACAATGCGTCTTTGTTATCAAAACTCAATCAAGGAAAATTCAATTATCAATCGTTGTGGATGTGTGTGGTTCCCCTTTCAACTCTGACAAGCAATTCACCACTTGACATATTTCAGGAAACTCGATCAGATATTGATAAAGATCCTAATATTCTGGATATGATAATAAAAAAAAAAAGATAGCCAAATATTTCCCTGCTGCCATGACAGCATCACCCTCATTGGAAGATGTTTAATATGCCTGGAAAAAGGGCCATTACTTTTTGTCAAAATGTCAGCCAATTTTTATTTCATAAATTCCCAGGGAGATGGATTTAATAAGGTCTTTCTCTTCATTATCAGATTCCATTTAGTTTTATTGCCCAAAATAATGGAAAGGTTTTCTTTGAGAAAAACAGATTATTGCTTTATCAATCTCGTTTTTTATGACACCTACAAGCATTTAACACAGTTAAAACTTCTTCCCTCTCTCTCCTTTTTTTTCTCTCTACCTTCTCATTTTATTTCCTTTTCCATTGTCTGCCGCCATTTGTCTCCATGACACATCAACCCTTATTAATACATTAATACAATTATTCGTCATTGCACATAGCTATCTTTAACAACTACTTAATATCCTCTGTCATAAAATATATGGTTTGCCAGTGTTTACACTCACTATTTCTATAGATATACTAGCAGGCCACTCGGCATTACCCAGTCAGAAAATATGCTTAAATATGATATTCATGCAGGTTTCATATTCATTATTATTATAAAACCAATTTTCTATTGATTATTATATTGCACCCAATATATAGTAGTGGACCTCTAACATGGTCTAGTCATAAAATATGCTTAAATATGATATTTTAATTTATGCAGGTTTTGTAATTATTATATAGAGCCAATACGATATTACTTGTTATATTGTACTCAATATATAGTAGTGATTTCAAAAATTTAAAAACAAAAAATATTACTTGACTGCCATCAGCTAGAATCCAAACCAAAACATATGGCTCTCCAGCCTTATTTGTTACTGTCTGACCTAAATTCATGCATATACAAAAAAATATTTTAAATAATTTTGTTAAACGGCAAAGTTAAAATTTCTTGCACTGACAACAAAATTAAAATTTAAAATTAATTCAGCTTCACATAATAGACACACCATCTTTTTATATACTAATTTGCATATTGATTTTTAAAAAGAACATATTTAGAATTCAACTTGATTAAAAAACAAAAATACAGAAAAATCTTTATGATATACATACTCATCACGGAACAAAGATGTCATATTCCAAAAATCACATAAATTCATCAATTAGTCTTTTTTTAACTAAGAAAATCAAAATTTATAATGTTTAGCAATTAAATTAGTTTCTTTTTTAGTTTAAATAAATTATTAGATTAAATTATTATTTTTTTTCATTTAACTAAATTATTAGATTAAATTAGTTTTTTTTTATTTTAAATAAATTATTAGATTAAATTAATTTCTTTTTTATTTTAAATAAATTATAAAATTAAATTAGTTTTTTATTTTAAATAAATTTTTAGATTTAATTATTTTTTATTTTAAATAAATTATTAGATGGAATTAATGTTTTTTATTTAAAATAAATTATTAGATTAAATTAGTTTTTTAAAATAAATTATTAGATTAAATTAGTTTTTATTTTTAATAAATTATTAGATTAAATTATTTTTTATTTTAAATAAATTATTAGATTAAATTATTTTTTTATTTTAAATAAATTATTAGATTAAATTAGTTTTTTTTCAAATAGATTATTAGATTAAATTAGTTTTTTATTTTTAATAAATTATTAGATTAAATTATTTTTTAAAAATTATTTTAAACAACAACTATTCTAAAACAATATGGGGATTTCCATCTTGCTCATTATAAAATTTCATTGAAGGTTACATCAGCCAACATGTTATAAAAATAACATCCAAGATGAGAACAGTATGTAAATAATCTAAATAATGCAAATTATCAATCCTTTAATTATTTTTCATTGAAATTTGTTTCATGTTCTTTTGTTGTTTTCTTTTTTGTATTAAGGAATGGAAATCTCTTGGAGTGGATCGACTGCACTTAAAAATCCTTGATTTTGTTGGCACCCCTTCAGAAATTCAGCTGGATGAAGCTTTGTCTTTCATAGAAGACCACAGAAAACAAGGAACCAGTGTGTATGTCCATTGTAAAGCAGGTCGAACCAGAAGTGCAACCCTAGTCACTTGTTATTTAATTAAAGTAAGTAATATTTTAATTCTTATGTGCGTTCCTTTGATCTTCCTGCTTAGTAATATTTATTGGATCTTTTATCAAGTGATGTATCATATACCCGAGTTAGTTTGCTGTGATTTTTACAGATCATGCTGAAATAATAACACCATTATTTAGAAACCCATTCTTAACATGGGAAGAGAGGAGCTTTTTGTTAACTATTCTGTACTTTCACCTAACAATTTAATAAACAAAAGATAATATCAAACTTGAATTTAGTTAAAAAATACTACCTAAAATATAGCACGGTCTGTAAACTGCATAAGTACCGTGATTTTGAAAATTATACTGTTTGAGAGTACTGGTACAATTTGGAACCATCCCTGTTGTCTCCATATTATTGTACAGCCAAAGGTTAAACTTTTTTTTGTTTTTAACACTAACTTAATCCTAACCTAGTCAGTTTTTGTTGGGTTCAAAAGCTGTACTAGTATAAAAATCATTGTTTCATTGATTACAAGTTAGCAGGAAAAAAAAATGTTTTTTTACTTTCCTCTGAAAAAATAATTATTTCTTTGATTTTTCTTTGTCATAAAAATAAACATACAGTGAGTGTTTTTCTTTCATTTTTTTTTAGTTAAAAAGCAATCTCATTTTAATTTTGATGCCAATTCATTTTAATTTGTTGTTTTTTGTTTTTTTTTCTCACCTGTTTACGTATTTCTGCAGTGGTAAAAATCGGTTTTATCTGATTCAAAAGATGTACCGGTACCTTTTTTATTATTGTTTTGTATTGTTTTTATAAAACAAATTTAGGTTTATAGGAGGCAGATTAATACAGGGATTTAATGGATAGACACAAACTGAACAACTTAATCTATGCAGTTTCATCATTATTGATTCTATACATGCGTGTACATATGTACGATTATACATACATATATATTTTATATTATTTTATTTTTGGAATCCTTTGAGATGAGGCTTCATAATTTGTATATTGATTTTTTTGTGGACCTGTTATCCTCATCTTCATAGTTGTTGTTTCAACACATTTTGGTAAACTCATCCACTAGCCTTCTTCTCCAGGTGGTTAACCATGACGGGATAGGAATGTTAAGTCTTGTAACTGTATCCCCAATAATTACTGCCTTCCATAGTTGTTGTCTCACCATGTTTTGGCCAACTAATCCTCTGGCCTGCTTTGGGTAGGATTGAAACCGCTATCATCAGACAATACTCACTTGGAACTGTAGAGATTCAACATGTCTATCCACTGCGCTATGGGCCCCAAAGTATTGTCTGAAGATATCAGTTCCAATCCTACCTAAAGCAGGCCAGAGAATTAGTTGGCCAAAAGATGGTGAGACAACACCTATAAAAAGCAGTAATTATTGGGGATACATTTACAAGACTTAACATTCCTATCCCGTCACGAAGAGAAATTGGTAATTTAATGCTGAAACTTGCAACCAAAACTCTTTAAATGATTCTGTTTTTTTTTTTTCTTATTTATTTTCCAGACATACAAATGGGATGATACAACTGCCTGGAATCACCTTGTTTCTAAACGTCCCCACGCGCGCCTTTTCCAGCCACAAAAAGATTTTATAAGAAATTTTTATCTGAATCGAATACGTGCTGAGGCAGGATGAAGAGGACTTGTTGTAATTATAAAATAATGCATTTAAAAATTGTTGACTTTCTCTCCTTCCCCCTTCCCCCTTACAAATAATAGTAATTTATAAAAATAGCTAATGTTTATCTGTCTGTTAATCTTGTTAGTAACTTTGTTTGTCTTTTACTAGTTTTCTTCATTTTATTTTTGCTATTTACAACATTTTTGTTGAGAAAAGAAAAAGATAAATGCCTATCTTTTATGGTTCACTTTCTCCAGTTTCCAGTGACTGTTGAGACTCTCAGTGAACTTTGTTCATTGTCTTCCTCTGCTCTTTTTTCCAGCGATTTTTTTTTCCTCTGATATTAAGCCTTTTTCCAAGCCATCCGCCCACATTAAATGATCAAAGAATTTTAACTGTCTGGCATGGACGGTATTGGGTAATGATCTGCTGTACTCTGCCTTACACATGGCTTCTTTGTTTGTCTTCCTTTCTGTCCATGAGATTTGAAGAATTCTCTTTAATACTCCCACTCGAAACATGACTATAGATCTCATCAGAAAGACCAAATGCAGAGTAGACTGGGCAGCCATGATCATCAATATCCGCAACAGCAGACGATACCGGAAGAAGATCTCCAGTTAGACCAGATTGCAGTCTGATATGACCATTCATTTTTTTCTTAAGTTGAAGTTCTCAGAAATCATAGGGCATCTCCCTGGGGGTTAACACTTGATCTCGTTATGAGACACATAGATATTCGAATGTTCCTTTAAAGTTCTTTACCTCTTAAACACTGGGTAAAGAAGTTGAGAACATAATTTTCCTCTCCCCAGTGGACCATTTAAATATGTTATAGTATATCTTACCTTTTGGTTTCTTGGTCTTAATGGATTCCAGGACAAGAATTTATCTAGTCTAGTGGAGTATCCAGCTTCATCTTGTTACTTGAGGTAAACATCACTTATAGAAGGTGCACCATTCTCCGTGGGTTATCCATACTGAGGAGATCTTATTTTGACTACATATACTATGTGATTTTTTTAATATTTAGTCAGAATTTACTTGTAGTGAAAATATCCTCATGCCAGGTTCATCTGAGAAACTCCTGTGCAGGGAGACCTTAGACACTCGAGGATAGTGTTTAGTAGGCATTCAAGTTCTCTCCTGTAGGCATTAAACATGAGTCAAGACATGCTGAAGATAATTATATCATCCTGCATTAGACTAAGTCATATGCTTCACACATAATTAACTCCTTTTTGATCTAACACTTGATCTCTATATGAGATACATAGATATTCAAATATTCTATTAAAGTTCTCCTTTACATCTCAAACACCGAGTTAGCAAAGACGGTGAGAACATAATTTTCCTCCCCCCCAATTCACCATTTAAATATTTTGGTGCTTGTCTATAAATTGGCCGAAAAAATATTATAATACAAAATAATAAATTAACATAATGACAAAAAAAGAAGTTATGTTAATTTATCATTTTGTATTTGTATTATAAAAAAAACTGTTTTCGACATCTTATTTTTCATGTTCGCTTAATAAAGTCTATTTTAAAAAGAAAAACTGTTTTAGACATTCTTTTTAGGAAAAGAAGTCATTATGTTAATTTATTATTTTGTATTCGTATTATAAAAAAAGTGTTTTCAACATTTAAGAAAAAAATGAAAAAAGTCGATTGTCTGCCTTTGTTGATCCCATATTTCCGCCAGGTGTCGTTAGTGTCGTTACGTCTCAAACAAGATGGCATAAACAAATCTTCGCTAAAACGTGTGATAGTATTTGATTTTCTTAAATAAAAAAAAATACATGATCGATTTACATGATTTTTGGAATATGACATCTTCATGCAGTGACAAGTACATACATTATAAAGAGTTTTTTCAGATTTTTCTTGTAAAAAATTTTTTTTCGGCCCATTTAGAGACAAGCACCAATATTTCATAGTATACCTTTCTTGTGGTTTCTTGGTTTTACTGGATTCCAGGACAAGAATTCATCTAGTCTGGT
Organism: Euprymna scolopes; assembly: GCF_053919585.1. Lineage (NCBI taxonomy): Eukaryota > Metazoa > Mollusca > Cephalopoda > Sepiida > Sepiolidae > Euprymna > Euprymna scolopes. The sequence goes on along the minus strand of NC_136487.1, from coordinate 74,703,269 downwards.
GGAGTATTCAGCTTTGTGTTGTTACTTGAAGTAACATCACTTGGAGAAGGTGCACCATTCTCCATGGGTTATCCATATAGAGAACATCCTACTTGAACCGTGAATATTATTTGATATTCTGAATATTTAGTCAGGATTTATTTGTAGTGAAAAGATACCTAACAAACTCCTGTACATTGTCTCGTAGGGATTCAAGTCTTCTTATTCCGATTAGACCAGATTGAGAACTGGCATGAGCATTCTCATGACAGTTTTCCAAGCCTCACTACTTCCATGCTGATTTATGACAAATTTGAAACGGGTGTTTTGTTTGTTTGTGACACCATCACTAGAAGATTGCCTTAAAGGACTAACAGACTCTTTCTATCCAGTTTTTAGGTTCTCATCAGAGTTTCCTTCTCCTAGATGGATTGCCTTCACCACAGCTGAGGAGCTTCATCTATCTTCTGTATGGTAACGTTCTGGAATATCAGAAAAGGGAGGCTAACAGGTGCTGGACCTTGCCCAAGGGTGACCTGAAACTGTGCAAGGCAGGGACATTTAGTTTCCTGTGGTATCATACATACCCATATAAATAAATGCATACAACATCTAGTATTCCCAAATTGTCACCCATATGGTACTGGTTAGGCTCAATGATGCTTAACTTTGGTAATCTTATGAGAACTAGTATATCAACGGGATTATGTCGTATATGTACATGTATTTTGTGATGGAAATTCGATGTCTGTCTGCAACCAAAAGTATGTCACATTTTTCAAACATATAAGGAAATAATTTTCAGTAAGACTTAAATTTTTGTATATTACAAAAATGTATTACAGAAAGTATTTACGTCCTATTGGTTTCTTTAGCAAAATTTTCTGTTCATTAAAACTGAATTTTTACATCATAGATTAAACTTTTGGTTTTAGAGCTTTGACAGATTATCCCTTTGAGACGAGTTAAAATCTCTGTCCTCAGTGGCCAATTCTCTGCTTTTAGAACCTGAAAGTTGAGTTCTTAAATGGTAGTTCTAGTTGAATTCTTAAATACTCATCTTTTAAAGTGTGAAAATAGTTTAAAAGATGAATCCTAATGACCAAGTTAAGACCATTGTGCACAACACTTAAACAACAAGCTTTAAATGCTACTTTGAACTTTTTTGTTTTAAAAGTTAACATGAAATGAAGAAAACTAGACTGAAGTGATTTTCTGAATAAAGCTTGTTGATATTTTTTCATTGTATTTTCTGATGTCTTTATTTTTAGCAAGATCAAATAAGGTATATTTAATCTTGCATTTTGTGGTTAAAACCGTCACTCCTCAATCCTGTACATACACACGCTGCAGTCCAAACTCACGACTCTAAAAATTGCACTTCTCTGAAAACAGGCTTTTTTTAGCCAAGCCACCACCATCTCATTTGCATATGAGTAACAAGATTTTACATTACTTTGCAAAACCTGCTGACATATAATCAGGCACTGCCGCCATTTTATTTTTATTTTTTGCCTGTAACTGTAATTGAGAAGAAGAGAAAGAGAAGAATGCCCTCGAGCCAACCCTTCAAATAAAAATGGAGCTGCCTGTTCTCACTGTGAAAGACAGTTCAAGGTTACAATTGGCCTTGTCGGCCATCTCTGCATACATTAAAACCCTGAACATGATCACTATCCTAATTGTTGAGGTGACGGAAAGAAAAAGAGGGGATTTCATGGATAGCAAGAGTGAGGTGTATATAGTGTTGGCTATCAGTGGGGTCCAAAGCCCTTTTGAAAGAAAAACGAAAGCATAATGTTGTCCTTGCTAAAATCGATGATGCTAAGGATCATGATGGAGGAAGAATAGGTTGCAGGCTTTACAATCAGAACCTCCTCAGTAACTTTGCAGATCTATCCCTCATTCTTGTTGTTGCTTGTCTGGTCCTGGTCAAAATTCTTTTCATTCATTTGTGACAAGCATGTAGTGAGACTTGCAGAGTAATCAACACAAGAAATACCCACTTCCTAAAATGTGCACATACTATAAAAACCTAAACACAGCCTTTTTCTTTCTTTCTCTTTCCTGTTTTCTTTCAGAAACAACACGCATAGAAACATCACATCCCTCCTAGGCCTTTTAGAACCAAAGGCCCTCAACAGCTGCAACAAGAAATATATATATATATATAAGGTTTTAAACAAAGAAACAGCAACATACACATTGTTAACTGAACTGACACACTCTAACAAAATATGCATGCATATTATACACACATTTACAATAACTACTTGTTTTAACAAGTTATCAATGAAAATGAATTATTTTTATACTAGCCTGGGTGCAATCAGGCACTGCCACCATTTTGTTTTTCTTTTTTGCCCATAACTGGACCTTACATGCCCAACGTTGCCTGGGTGTTTGGAGGTGTGTGTTGAGCAAAAAAAAAAAAAAAAAGTGGTAATAGGTAGGCAGGCAAGCTCGAACCCATGACGCGAAGACGGAAAAGAAAGTAAAAGAAAATCTGACGTCTTACCGCTACTCAATGACACGGCCGGAAGTTTGGAATGTTAAAATTAGGCAAAGTGAATCTAACTGATATGATGACTTGAAAAATATCGAACCCTCCTTGTAGAAAACTGCCCAGTGGAGAGTGAAGGAATTAATGTTTTTGGCCAATTTTTCGATATTTGTTGTTGGAGACATTGAGTTTCAAAATGATACTCATCTCATGAAAATCCGTCACCTCTGTTGAAAGTTTTAGGCATACATTCAAATAGACAGGTGGGACTTATATTATAGATGATAAACATTATTATTCTCTTCTTGATAGTGGCATTCCTTCTACAGATTCACAAATTTCTTATTTTGGAAATCTAGTGGTTGATGCCTTTTTTTCTTATTCCCTACCTCTTTCTGCCAGTTTTTCTTTACTCTATCATTATTTTCACAGAAGGTGCTCGACTGAGCTTCAATCTATGGTCCCCCCTCCCTGCAAAACATTCACAACAAAAACTCCTCTAACTATAACCATTGTCAATAGTTTCCCCCTCTCTCTCTCCCTACCTACATAAATTAGCTGAAATTTTCATGAGCAAAATTTCTTTTTTAGAACTACCCTACGTGGAACATGATACTGTATAGCCGCTTCCCAGTTGACTACAGCATGGTTGTTTTCAAGTCCAATGTAAACAAATTCTTAACAGACAGTCTTCTTGAATAATCAAACTCTGCCCAATCATAACTATCATTATCAATCATCACGATGTTGTCTAATCGTTTACCTGGCATTCATTTAATTCTTATCTTTGAGTGACCTTTGAGCCTTGACAAGTAGTGAAACTTTAGTAAAAAAAAAAAAAAAATAACCAGCAGGAAAACCCGATATTGCTTGGAATTGAACAATGTGCTTTTTCATTATTGTTAGAACACCAGATTACTATCTCGGTTTTTACTGCCTCCTTCTTCCATTTCTTCCCCTAACAAAGTCGGAAGAAACTGAAATGTTAAAAAACTCTCTTATACATCTGGCTTAAATTTCGTTAGAATCAGATATTTGAAGTTTTAAGGAAGTTCTTTTTATTGTTATTTCACCACAAACAAGACACAGTACCACATGGATGTAAGGGAACAAATCTATGGGGATATTTCAGGGAGTTGAGCAGCAAGATATCTGTTCACATTACACTTGAACTTCTGTAAGTGAATTAAGGACCTGGGAGGGAATTTTAAAATTGATCAGTTCAAGGAAAGAAACTCTAAAGGAATTTCCAGCATTTAGAGATCTCTACAGTGTAGGGTGGGATTTTGCTGCTTGCTTGGGTTAGTCAGAGGTATTTGCGCCGAGTGAGTTCAAGTGATTTGAGTTTGTCAGTGCATATTCCATGAAAATGTTTGTAAAATAGGCATAGAGATGCAACATTTCGTTGATGGAGCAGAGGTTGGAGTTGGGCTGATAGTATGGGACCTATTAGGTTGGCGACTGTTTTTTGCACCTTGTCTAAGAGCAGGAGACTAGTGGCAGGTGCACCAGTTCTGTCCTCATGGTTCACTTAGAGGTGAGGGCACGTAGATATTTTGACACATAGAGGATTACGTAGAGAGATTCAGGACCACTTCTATTGTTTTTCCTGAAGGATTTTATAAATATGATATAAATTTCATCAAAGTAAGATATATTTGAAGTTTTAAAAGCGGTTCAGCTTCCTATAGCGCCCTTATGTTAGAGATTCGGAACAACTATCATTGTTTCCCCTTTCCCACAAATCTTTAGACATATGATTACAATTTCATAAAATAGGATATATTTGAAGTTTTAAAGGGGGTTTTGTTATCATAGACCTTTCAGGGGTGCACTTAGAGATTCAGAAACACTCCCATTGTCTTCCTAGGTCAGTTTTACATAAGAATACATTTTTAGATTTCATGTAGATTCTTTAACCTTTCTTTCTATAAAGGACTCACAAATATCACACACACATACACACAGAATTAAAAAATGTAACAGCTTCTATAATTTATCTCCTTAACTCAACAAACTTAATCTATATATATATATATATATATAAAAGTGAACGTGTCTGTGTGTGTGTCCGTGTACATTTCCTGATGCAATAACTCTGTCAATTTTAAGCCTACAGATTCGAAATTTGATATACGGGGTACTGAGATTTGGGAAAATCGATGTGATTGGTTTTCGGACAGAAATTTGGCGATTAAGGGGTCAAAGTTCAATGATTTGACCTTTGAGAACTCTACCAAACTCCTCCTACAATTTTGGGTCTAAACACGTGAAATTTTAGATATAGGTTCCTTGGACATGGATCTAACTTAATAACTTTATTTGAGCTCTAAACAATAAATTTTAAGGGGTCATAATAGGGGTCAAAGTTAAATAAAATTGACCTTTTTTCTTTTTTTTTTTTTTTTTTGCTCTGCTTAAATCTCAAAACATCCGGGTAACGCCAGGCACCCATGCTAGTATTAACTAAACAAAATACTCTATATTCCCAACAAAACTTGGTATATTTTATATATATATAATAGGGCCTCCTAAAGTCTTTGACAGACTATGGATACCCATGAATGGGTGTCTGTGTGTGAAAATTATGGGGAGCAGGAGATGCACAGTCTCCAACCATACCTCTCCTGAGTCGACATTGTTAAATACCAGTGGCAAATGAAGTGTCTGTACAGGATGACTGGAAACAAATACCGAGATAAGCAGAGAACACATACAGCGCCTAAAATTCCCAAATGGTCACCCATCTGGTACTAACCATGCTCAACATTGCTTAACTTATATATATATATATATATATATATATATATACTATTATATAAAAGTCACGTTGTGTGTGTGTTTCTTCTTCATAGGTTCCAAAATGGCTGAGCCTATCTTTCGCAAATTTCACACAAAGGTAATTTATATGTCTGGCAGTGTTCTTAGATATGTTTTGTACAGAAATTCATCTGATGGGTATCGAAAACTGAAAAAAATTCGATTCTTAAAATAGTCTTTCTTTCTTATAGATAAAAAAGAATAATTTAACAAAGGAATATTTTGCAGATAAGGGAGATAATAAAATTATAGCAAATAATTTCTTCTTTAACCCCCCCCCCCCCAGAATTATTGACATCTAGAGATATAGCCAAGTAGTAGAGCATTCAACTACAGATCGAATAGTTCAAGCCTGGGTGTACTTCACTGTTTTAATTTTTTCTTATTAATGAGTTCAATTTATGATAAAAGAAGCGGTACCATTTAAAATTGCCACAAATCATTTCTTAGTCTGCATATTTTAAAAGTAAACATAAATTAGAAGTGAATTTTCCAGGGCATTTATTGTCAAGCCCAAATATCAGCTGATGTGATATTGTAAACAAACACGGACAGAATTTGATGAATGACATTATTAATTTTGTTATTTTTTAATTTTTTTTGCAAATTAATTCACTGGGCAAATTATTCCTCGTAATATATAATAATCAATGGAGGATTGATTCTATAATACATACGTAATCAGCATAAATTAAAATATTATGTTTTAGTCTATTGTACAACTGGGCAACGCCAGGCGTCCAGCTAGTATATCTATAATATAAAGCTAAATGTCTGTGTGTGTGTGTGTGTGTCTGGTCACGAATAGGCTCCTATATGGTTAACTATTTTAAAAAACTGATTACATATAATGATAGAAGATGTATCGAGAAACAATGTTTGATCCTGCAGAACGGTGGTTCATTAAAATTGTGGGGTCTGCATTTGCGCCTGGTCCACAAAGTATGGAAATAAAAAATTAAAAAAATACGTTTACAAGTGTTTTTGATATAGATGTACATAATAATACTTTGATAAGTATTTTTTAATTTAAATAGGGATGGTATAATAAAATTGTGATGTCTGCATTCACGCCTGACCTCCATAGAATGGAAATAGGCACAAACTTTAATAAAGACTTTTCATATCTATCTGCGTAAGTATACTTTGATAATTATGTTTCAGTTTGAAGTAATATGGTATAATAAAATTATGGGGTGTTCGTTCGCGCCTGACCTCCATAGAATGGAAATATGTCACAAAGTTTAACAAGGTTTTTTCATATAGATCCACAGAATATTGCTTTGGTTTTGGTACCCCCGAATTCGAAGCTATCTCTTTACAACCCTTCCTTTTCATAACCTATCATACTTTAATAAATCAGAGTCCATTTTCTGTAGGCTGTTTTTGAGCCTAGTCAACGATGGGTACTTTTCCTAGTATATATATATATATATATATAGTTCATTTGAAAAAAGAACAAAACATTCTTTTCAGATCATAATCACACATTTTTTAATTCTAACCATTGTTTCGTTTTAAAAAAAAACACAAAAAGGCATTTTTTCATGTCGAATACGTACTACATATTTTCAAATATTGTACTTACATTTTATTTCTTTAAATCAATCATCTTGAGTAAGTCTTCAAATAAAGACGAAATGTTGATGAAGATACAAATAATTTTTATTTTTCCTTTTTTAGTTTCCGTATATAAATATATAAAACAAATATCTATTATCTAGACTAACATTAAATTTTAGTATAAGGAAAATTAATGATATTTACCCCCTCTCTGGCCTCCAATTATGGTGCTGCTATCAATAATGCAATTACCCTCATGCATGGCTAGTAATCAACTAAATAATCTAACCGGTCAACTTGGTAGACATTCCTAGAAAATTGTATTTGATAGAGGCAGTATTATTTCTGCTAGGTCTAAGATAATTGTTTGGAAATATCACTTTTGGTGAAACGTGAATAAATGAATCCAACTTATTTGGAAATTCTTTGCATACACGTATGCGTTTGTGTTAGGATGTATTTGTGAATATATAACACTTTTTTTTTTCACAGAAAATGTGACCAGAGTGTTAGTTTGCTCTGTAGAGATAATAAAATTATCTCCCTTCAAAGTTATATCTTTTTGGTTTGGTTTGGTTTGGTTTGGTTTGGTTGTTTTGTTTTACGGCATATCAACCTTTTTCAGGTAATTTAATACTGAATCAGGTCATTTTGGTAAAAGTTTTTATATTCTTTCAGTTTCAAGTTTTTTATATTTTCAAATAACCAAGTGACACTCAAACACTGCCTTCCACCATTTTTTTGGGGGAGGGGGGGAGTAATTATTATTTGTTAATATTGGACATTGGAACAAGAATATTAATTGTTGTGAGTAGATTGATGCATGTTTCATATTATGAGGTTTGATGTGACCAGCCAATTCATTGGATTGGGCCTCTTCGACCGTGTTTTAGTCAAAGTAAAGGCCAAAGTGGAATATTGCAGTACGTATATCCTCTTTCTCAGATTATGGATTGCTCAGCCACTAGGATCCTCTCCTTAATTGTCGTGGGTTGCCAATCATGACAAACTGTGGGCTCAATGGGAGATGACAAAAAAAAGAAAGAAAGAAAATTGTTGGTTTTGTTTTTGGTTTTGTAGAACATGATTGAGTTTTGCAAAGAGAAAGGGGGAAAAATTGACCTAAAATGCTTGGTGCATTTTAGGTCAGGTAGCCAATATCACATTCCTTTGGAAGAATAGGGGTTTGGATCCAGAAATAGATCAAGGCAATTCCAAAATCCTATGAAAATACAAGACCTTATGGCTGCTTTTAAGAGATCATGAGGTCCGAGAGTAACTCCATGATCCTTCCTTTTCTTGCACATTAGTTGCTGGACTAAACAAACTTATTGTACTTGGGTTAAGCCTCTACAGATGAAGCTACTGTAAGTTTTGCTTGTGCTTTGCACAACTTTCTTATTATCACAACTATGTGCATTTAGTTATATTGGGATTTGCGAAGACAAACTATTAATAAATGTATATTCAGCTAACCAGTGTTTTCTTGGCAATGCACCCAAGTAATGCACAAAATATATTTGAGCGCTCTCGTATTCTTCTCTAACAACACATTTACTATCTTGATAGAATAAGAAAATGCAATATGTCAGCCCGAAAGCAAGTGAGTTCTCTACACCAAATAAAAATAGAATACAGAAACAAGCGGTTGAGTGAAAAAATTATTTTTTTTGTATATTGTTAGATTGAGTTTTGTTTAGCTTCATGCACAGGTACTCACAGGAGGTAGGATGATGCAAACTCAAAATCAATACACTCCAACCAAGCTTAGCATAAAAAAATACCCGATTCAGACTAGTTTCAGAAGTGATTGCCTCATGAAACGCTATGTTATCCTATTCACTTTGCTTAGGCAGAAGCAGCCTGCTAGAATGGAACTCCAGGATACAGAATTCGTTTATAAAAAAAAATCAGCCTATTAAACAGTTCTCATTATGTTCAAGATGAATCCGTCCTTAGTTTATTTCTGAAAATGTCCTTAGTATTGAATTGGAGTAGTTAATAGGGGTTTATTTTAAATTTAAAGGCTGTTTTTATGAAGCAAGTAAATTGAATCATGGAAAATAAATTAGTGTAAATATCTGACTGACTATATTCTTAATCTGAGTGGAAATAATAATATTAACTACTTATGAGATGCATAGCTGACATGATTTAGAGCCTGGTGTATATCATCTTGATTCCTTGAGTGTAACCCATTTTTTAGAGGAAGATGTGTTTTTAGACCTAAGCTTTTTAATTAAGGTGGTTAAAGATGTCTTTTTATCACAGTTGTCATTGTTAAAAGAATAGATGTGGTTTGATATACACACACACACACACACACACATATATATATATATATATATATATATATATATATATATATATATAAGAGCAACTTTATTGGTTCTCATCATCTTTGGTTTTCCGATTTTGCACCAATTATGGTGGTTTATAATGGACAAATCCAAATCACTGTCAAGTTGAAATCTAACATTCTTGTCCCCCATTTTTACCATCACATACTTCTGTACATTTTCATTCTCCATTTGAGTCCTCATTGTTTTTACGTAGCACCTGTGGGGCCCTTTTGCTCTGTAATGTGAGGCTTTGTGTCAATTACATCTGCCTCAATCACATTTCCAGGACCGGTATGGACAATCCTTCTGCCAGTGGAGTTCTCTACATTCTTGGCATGGGTAATGGGAGTAACTTAGATTTCTTTGGGGAATTTTCCTGAGGATCATGTTTGGCTTCCACTTGACTGTTTGGAGAGTAAGATTTTTTGTTACTTTGTACTTTTCTAATGTGTGCTACACCTGCCTGTACTATATTTTTGGAGTCTTGCTTCTCTAAGATGATTCTTTGGCATTTCTCAGCCAATTGTTTAAGAGTTATATTTGGTTCCTTTTCTAATCTGTTTAGTGCTCGGAAATCATTCATTGAAAAGAAATTATATTAATGCATTAAAATTATATTTTGATACATTTTTTTATTCAATAAATGTTTCGATTTTCATATATTTTTGTGTTATTTATTTCGTTATATATTTTTGCGTTATCGTAAACACTTGTTTATATTTGAGGTTCACATAATGGCTGCTAGATGTCATTTCTTTTTTGAAGAACAGGGATCGATAATGCGTCTCTGTTGCTAATATGTCACTGTGATGCATAAGTACCTTTTTTTTTGCCACCCCTTTTTCAATCTACTTTCGAGATGTATCTTTAGTTAATAATGATGACAACGAGATGGAGTTTCATTCTATATCAATAAGCAACTTTATTTGTTATCTTCATTAGTAGCGTGTAGATGCGTACAAGAGAGAAACAGGTTAGTATGAGAGTTCAGTGTTCATACGCGCATGTGTTTTTATAGTAGTCGTGAAGAGTACCTTATGTGAAGACGAAAATTAGATATGTGACAATTAGATATAGGTCAGGCCTGTTGAAGGAGAAAGAAAGAGGAGGTGTTCAGTGTATATACGTATGTAGGAGCGTGCATCTGATAGTAGAGGCAGGGTAAAGGGTTAGTGTTTCGTGGTAAGAAAGAGTAGGTGTGTGTGTGCGTGTGTGTGTGTGTGTGTGTGTGTGTGTGTGTGTTGGTCTATGTTCTTTAGCAGGATAAAGAATGTTCATTTGGGTACTGCGCATGGAAATAAATGGTAATTAGAAGAAAGCCATTGTTAACTTGTAGCGATCTGTACTCTGGGCAGAGAATTAAGAGGTTCAGATTTCGCCTTTTATATACTCTGTCATGTGATTGAGAGCTGGCTTGTGATTGGACAAGCCAGGGAGAAAATGGATTTAAAATCTCGTCGAGAGAAGTAGCTCCTGCCTGTGATGTAGCGGGTGTCAGCTGCTATAGATACCCTCTTGTTGGATTTGTTTTCAGAAGAAAACCAAAAAATGTTTATCGAAATAAAAGAAAGGTTCTTTTATGTGTGTCAGTTATAATTTAGAAAATTCGAAACAGTTAGGAATTTGTAATATGTCCGTCCGTGACAGCTGCTTGTAAAATCCGTTTTTCTTCTGTGTCAACACGAGGCATGTTGCTTGTGACAGTTTTCAAATTTGTTTTGTAGAATTGAATTTTATCTTTTTTAAATTTGAACGATTCCTGTGGAATTTGAAGTCATTAAGTTGCTCGTTGCTAACCGTCAGTGACGAATTGATTTGTCGACGAGTTTACTTCGGTGGAGGTTGTGAAAAAATAAATGTGTCGAGTGTGTTCTTCTGTGAAGAGTGTTTTGTTTGGCTAGTAGCCAGTAACGCGTTTTTGTTGGACTCGACTGTAGAGTAACCAGTTATTTATTTTTTCTGTGAAAAAAAATTATTGCCTTCCTGTGAACAGAATTTTTTTTTTTGTAACATAATTTTGTGAGGGGAATTTTTTTGTAGCAAAGAATGTTTGCGCCAAGTGTGTAAATGGAGTCGACTTGACCCATGTTTTTGTTGTTGTTGTAATATATGCAGTGCACGTATAAGGCAGGGAGTTAGTAAGAGACAAAGGTAGTATGAAAAACAGCGAAAGTCAAGGCCAGATATTAGAATTTTTTGTACACTAAGAAAGTGTTAACTCTTTTTGTAGGCTGATGTTTTTTTTATATGTAGCCGTTGTGAAAGAAAAGATGCTTTTTCTTTGTTTTTTTTTTGTTTTTTGAGGAAACGTATCCGGTTGAAACGTTTTATTTTTTCTGTAAAAATATGGGAATAATTTCTAATGGCATGTGTTTCCGCTAAAATGTTTTTAGCTTTGTTTATGTGACACGTGTCTTTGAACATGTTTCAGCTTTTTTAGTTTATCGTGTTCAATGTTTTGTCTTTCTTTTCAGCGAAAACAATGTCCGGTGTTAGAACAGTGTTCTAGAGAATTCTCAAGTGATGAGTAAGTGACATTTGAAGGATGTTTTCGCTCGTCAGTGTATTTTGGCAGTTTTTTTGTTTTATTTTCTTTTAAATGCTTGTTTTTTTTTTGTTCGTGATGTGTATGCGGTCACAATGAGTTTTTGAAAGGAAAGAATCCTGTAGCAAAGTGGAGTGTAGCGATACTGAAAGTCTGCTGTTTTAAAGCATAACGAAAATAACAAATAGATTTATGTTCTTGTTTTTTTTATTTCTTTCCTTTTGGAAAACTCAATCATATCCTAAAAAGCCTAAAATAAAAACAACAATTTTCCTCTACAAAACAACCAAACCAAACACTATGAATAAATATCTGAAACATAAAACTTTTTCCAAAGTTCCTGAATTCAACATTAAATAATCCGAAAGGGTTGATATGCAGTAAAATAAAACAACCAAACTAAACCTTTAAAGTTAATGTAACCAAGCTGCTGCAGTATAACTTGATCATCAAAATTTGATTCGACGCAGAATATGTCTAAATAAATGTATTTATTTTTTAAACAAAATATCGATAAATGTGAAATATTATGATGTTAAGCTGCATTACGTTTTTACCGATAAGCGGTCAGAAAACCAAATTAAAGTCTTTTTTATACATATGTGTATACGGGGGGGGGGGGCGGCTTTACATGGGATCCCTTTTTATAGTCACTTTTTCTTGTCATTGTTTCATGAGCGGCCATTTTGTTTAGTAGTTCTCAATCGTCTCGTTTGTTAAACCAAGACCAATAAATTCTTATGAATGAATGATTCAAGGAAGATGTTTGATGCGTTCTTTAAGGTTTTATTGGAGAGAATGCACTTAAGAAGAGAGAGACTAAATAACTAAAATTATTTCTTTCTTAACTTAGTTTTTAACATAACATTTGAGATGCAGACGAACAGACGTAGTCATGCACTTCTGAGAAAGAAGCTCTGCTCATGGAATCTACGTTTGGATTTAAGCACAGATAAAGAGTGGGGAAAATTATTGACAGTAGTTTCAGCCAGACGGGTGTTTCTCGTGAAAGATTGGTGAGGGGAGACGAGAGATTGGAGCTCAGACGAGCACTTGCCATGGAAATAACGATAGAACAAAGACAGGCTCGCAACGTCTCTTCTGTGGGAGAGAGTCTGCAGGGAAGAGAAAAGGGCATCCCCCACTAAGCCACAAAGTCTATTTTGTACTCTGTCAAGGCAGGATAGGTTGTTTTTAGCAGCTCCTGCCCAGATGTGGCAGCAGTACTCCATCCTTGGACGTACTTGGCTTTTACACAGATAGAGAATTGCATCAGTAGTGAGATATCTTCTGGAGCGATAGAAGGATCCCACCATTTTCCCAGCGTCCTTGGCAACAGACCTGATGTACGTGTTCCATTTCAGATCAGGAGTAAAGGTCAAGTCCAGTAGCTTGTCAAAACACGGAGCCTCCCCAAGACAAGAGCCATCCATTTCAATTTATGCCAGATGGGAATCAGAACGTTGATAATGTAAAGATAGAAGCTTGGTTTTGGATGCATTAAAAGTGACCAGCCACCTCTTCCCCCACTGTACCACGCGCTCAAGATCAGAGGAGAGAGAATTAGAGAGAACTTTGTCATTTACGGCCTTTGATGTGTTGCCATAGATGGTCGTGTCATCAGCATAGATGTCAACGAATGATTTAAGTATGTGTTTTGGGAGATCATTGATGTAGATCAGAAAGAGAGTTGGGCCCAGGATGGACCCCTGGGGAACTCCAGCATTAATACTGTGGGTCTCTGATTTCTGCGCATCAACCACTACCATTATGAACCTATCAGAGAGAAATGACTTAATGATTGAGAAAACATTTCTAGTGATACCGTAGCTGGAAATCTTGTGAAGTAGGCTCTTATCGGAGGCCTTCAATATGTCCAGAGCAATTGCCCTGGAAAGGAAGCCTTTGTCAAGAGATTCACTAATCCTATGAGATATAACTGTTAGCAAATATATGGTTTCCGCTCTGCAAGATCTACTAACAGTAGATCTTGCAGAGCGGAAACCATATTGCATGTCACTAAGAAGGTTGTTTCTATTGAGGTGGTTGACTACTTCTTTATTTAATATAGATTCCAGCAACTTACGCATGACACACAGGAGACTTATTGGTCTGTACTGAGAGGGAGATGACTTTTCACCTGAATTCTTAAATACAGGGCATACGGATGAGGTTTTCCAGGGTGTTGGAAAGCACTTCTCCTTAAGGCAACGCTTAAACAGTTTTGTAAGTATGGGGGCAAGTTCTGGTTGGAGCTTTTTCAGCACTATAACTGGAATGCCGTCAGGGCCAGTTGCTTTACTGGAATCAAGGTTCTTGATTAGCTTGGCGACCTCACGCACAGATATTTGTATGTTGCATAGCGTGTTGTCTGTTATAGGAGGAAATATGGGGAGTTGATGGCCTTGGTCGCATAGGGTAAAATTAGCTGCAAAGTTCTTAGCAAATAGTTTGGCCTTGTCTGATGCTGATGAGATGACCTCAGGTCCATTGATGATGGTTGGGATAGAACGCACGCTTCTGTTCAAGATCCTGTTTGCTATTTGCCAAAACTGATGCTGTTCAGGTACTTTGGATTCAACGGACTGAGCATATAGCTCTGTTGCATTTTTTATTACTCTTTTACAATGGTTGCGGGCAATCCTGAAAGCAGCTTTAATCTCGGTGCATCTATTACATTGGTAGCTATAGAAAAAATGATTTCTGTGCGCGATGGCAGTAGCACATTCTGGAGAGAACCATGGCTGGCTGCTAGGTTTTTGTTGGAATTTTTTAGATGGTATGAATCGGTCTATGCCTACAATTAACCATTCGGTCAGGTCTGATACTATAGAGGACACATCCTTTTTAAACATGGAATGCAGAGGTACGGAGCTATCCCAGTCAGCCATAGAGTATCGATATACAGTACGGTGGAGAGGTACGTCTGAAGACTTATTACATTTCATTTTTATCTTAACTGCTACAACAGAGTGGTCGGAGGATCCCAGAGGAGATAGAATGGAACATGAACATAACTCAGGGGAAGTTGTGAGGAAAAAGTTTAGGAGGCTTGCATACTGACCGGTAGTATCGGGCACACAGGTGGGTTCGTGAACAATCTGAGTGAGGTCATAGGCAGTGGCAAAATCATGACAGAACCTCCCCTCGTCATCGGTTTTATTTGAGTGAGTCAGCCATTCCACATTATGGACATTGAAGTCACCGCAAATGTGAATGTTAGCCGAAGGATGAGCAGACAGGATGTGGTAAATTTTCTCAGATATGCTCTTAAAGATAGTAACCCTATTGTTGTGGGGGCGATAGAGGGCCAATATAGATGCAGTGGTCTAAGTTAGTGCAACCCAGAAGCACATATAAGGTAAATTAGGGTCTTCTCTGGAGATATCCCTATCATATGGAAAACCATCTTTGATGTAGGCACATATTCCATGCCCATGGCGATCTTGGGGGTCAGATTTAGATGTTAAGTTAAAGTATCCTTTAATTATGAATTTGTCTAGGGAAGTGGTTGGCCCTATGCCAGTTTCACTTAGAAAGAATATGTCCGGTTTCATTTCCTGTAATTGTGTTTCAACCTCTGGAAGGTTGGAACGTAGACCCCTGATGTTGGAGAAGGAGACATGGTAGTAGGGGTCTATGTTGGAGGATGGGGTTCTAGGTTTAATCGTGTTTTTTTTTGGTTTTTTTTTTGAGATTTGTCATGTTCAGGTTTTGGGATTTGTGGAGCAGGTCGGTAGACTTGGTTGGAGCAGGACAGAGAGGGAGAATAAGAGAGAAAAAGACAACAAATTTCTTTTTTTTTTGTAGCACATGATAAGGTAAAGCCGTAACAATTACCCACTAGTATGGCATCGAGAGGTCCTACCAGAAACTACTGTATGGTCCAGAATCCATTCACCAAATTGCAATACAGCAGCCCCGGTACTTTGCACCTGCTGATAGGACAGCCTCCTTAGTGGTTAATCCAAGGTCCGGGTCCCTGACTATCAGGCGGGTAACGTCAGCTCATATGAAACGTTTACCTCCAGCACCCTTACTATTGACAAGACCACAAGGATAGACATAGAAACAGAAATTTTCCGACATCTCAGGCTACTGTTCACAAAGTACTACCGACCTAGAAAGCAGCTTTTTCTTCACCCTTTGTCAGAAAAATCACTCATTGGAAATGAGGACTGAAGGACAAAAAAGGAGAAGCGAGAGTTACTGGAGCTGCCGATAACACATCCACATGCATTATCTACTCTCCATATCCCAGACACCAGAACGCTAAGCCACATTCCTGCCATTGCCACCCTCCACCTCAGCCTGACAATAACTTAGATCTTCGCTGAATTCATATCAACACCCGATTGATGCCCCATCACCGCCACCACCGTCAAATTATCCTGACACACCAAACAGTTCGTTTCACGATCGTTTAAAACTTTAAATAAAACGTTTAAACTCAACCTTTTCGTTTGTCACTTTCTTGCTTTCCATACTCTCAGTTTTGTAATATAACAATCAGTAAATATTACTTAGATTTGAGTTGTTCTGTTAGTCCCATGTTACTGTGATAAGAAGATACCTGAGGAATTACAGAACCAAGCTTTGTGAAAGCCATGTCAAAATGATAGCTGATTGGAGCCACATCTAATGGCATAGGCATCCGAGCCAGAAAGAGAATTATATTTAGGTTCTATATTCCTCAATGTTAGTGGAATTAGATTTGTGATTTTGTGGAACAGGAGAATTCATTTTATCGTTGTTCAGTATAATTCAAGGGAGATAACTTAGATATAATCACGGAGTGATCATTTTATAATTACTGTGTCAACAATGACAATCACTGAAAATGAGTCCCACCCCACTAATGAAGTGTTTTTTTTTTTTTTTTTTTTTTTTTTTTTTTTTTTGCGCATCATGATTTCCTATAAATCCAATGATTCTATTGTTGGCATTGGTTTCCTCGATATTTTTCTAGTCAGAATACCACATGAAGGTTGCCAACATCCTTAAGAAACGAACTGGATTCAAACTTGGAACATCAAGGTTGTTTGTCTGTGTCGTTAATCACTTGACCGCCAAATACTCGAAATACCGGGTCCAAAGCTTACTATTTAGGCTAGATTAAAATTATCAATCCATAAAAAAAAAAAAAATCATGTATTCTAGTTTTTTTTCTGTTTCTTTTTCTTTTTGCTTTTTGTTTAATTCTATTTTTAATTTAATTACTTACTCGATCAATTGCACATTGAACAGTGATTTATTTTGTATTTGGTTTTGTTTTTAAATACTTGAACTTGAAAGTCCCCTGCTGTTGCATAATATATGCTTGACTGGGATATTACATTGCGATACTCGAACTTTAATGACAATTACCAAAATCTCTCTCTCTCTCTCTCTCTCTCTCTCTCTCTCTCTCTCTCTCTCTCTCTCTCTCTCTCTCCCCAAACAGACTTTAACAAACACCTGTTGTGTCGTAAAAAGTGTTGTTTTTTACGCAAAAACAGGTGCCTTACAAATTCATATTTTTTGTTAAGAATGTTAAATTCACTTTAGAAAACACAAATAAATAGAATTACGCATGAATTAGATGAGAACCAGAGAGATAAACACATAACAAGTCTATCCTTTCTTTTGTTTAAGTTTTTGTAAGAGAGAGAGAGAGAGAGAGAGGGGGGGAGAGAGAGAGAGAAAGAGAGAGGGGGGCGGAGAGATGATGCATGGATATCTAGAGAGACGGAGGAATGGGAGGCGAATATTTTTAGCTAGCTATCTCGTGGATGGATGGAGAAATATTCTCTATCTATATATCTCATAGAATCAAAGAGAGAAAGATAGAGAGGTATTGGGAGGAAGAGGTAAAGATTATCTATCTACCTCAGAGGGAAGGAGGGAGATGTCTATCGTTCTCCTAGAAAGAGAAATAGATAGAGAGATTCTCTATTTCCTAGAAACAGCAATGGATGGAAGAGAGAGAGAGAGAGAGAGAGAGAGAGAGAGAGAGAGTTATTAACAAATAAAAAGCGATGTTGAGTTTGTGATAGTTAACATAAGCGGAACGGACTTAACAATTACAAATATCACGTTCATTTTTACGGGTCTAAAGCTAAATTGCACGAGTTTTACAATCGCCACTAAAACTTGTGACAATGTGACAGACCCGCACCTCGTCTTTGCAAGTTCTGCACGTGTGTGCATGACAATTGATGAAAACAACATCAGAACTTTCGATCGCGAATAATTTCAGCTATTTCTCTTCACCGACTCCAAATTTGGATAATTTGGGGAAAATATATACGTATATATATACACATACACACGCAATTGTCATCTTTGGATTAAAAAAAAGGTAAAATCTTAAACATTCTTGTAATAATTGATATAGGGTGCCAGTACAGAATAGTTAACAAAGCCCTTCCCCACTCGCCTCATGTTAAGAATGGATTTCTAATAACGTTAACTATTCTGTACATTCACCTTGCTTACCCATAATTTGACTAATTTTATGTTTCTCTACCTGTTTGGTGTTTAAGTTTCGTATTTAATTAATTTTACATATCAAATCGAATGATTTTTCACATTTTTTTTTGTATAATAATTGTTAAACAAAAAGAAAAACAAAAAGCCATTTCATATCGCTGCAATGTGACGTTCCGTTTTATTTTTTACTTTTACCAAGGGGTCACCGCTTATTAAGGCCCAAGAGCCACCCGAGCATAAGGTTAATGGCGCTTCTACAGAATTGGGACGAGATTTTTGGAAATCGTAAAACTGAATTTCTCATTAAAACCATGGTATCTTTCGTATTCCTCGTATTTTTAAGATGATTATAGCCAAAAGTTCCGAAAATTGATAGGTAGAAAATTAGGCAAATGTGTATTTCAGCGGCGTAAATTATTTGACGGACAAAAATTTATAAAAATTATTTATTTTTATATAAAACCCATTATTAGACCCTAAGGTTGAAATAAAACCCGAAAAAAAAAAATTTTTTTATTATTTTTTCAACATTTTTTATTGGATTAAATCGAGGCCGCCAACGTTTTGAAAATTTGGCCTTTCTAAGGATTGCCAGATTGGCCCATTTGAGGACAAATTAGGCCTTTTTACGCTCTTATAATAATGTATTTTATATAAAAATAAATAATTTTTATAAATTTTTGTCTGTCAAATAATTTACGCTGCTGAAATACACATTTGCCGAAAATTATTTATTAAAGAAAATAATTGATATAGAATTTAATGAAAACGATCGTAAAACACAGTAGAGTTCAACAGGGAGGCAATTTCCCGTCCGAATTAGACAATAATGACGGCAATTTTCACCTGCTTACACGATTAAAGTCGTTTTTATTTAAATAATTCAGTAATATTCAGGTTTCAACTGCATAATTTAGAAGCTACCATTGTAACTTATTGAATTGACAAAAAAAACAACAACAAAAAACCAGTTGAAACCATTGTTTTTTTTTATCTGAAAACTCCATATATAGACTACAAAATTTCGTCCCCAATAATGTAGAAGCATTCTTAGTGTGCTTATGCAAAAGGAGAGGAGAAATTGATTTTTTTTAAATATGCCATTTTAACAATATTATTTACTGAATTGTCATGTTGAAAATATAAAGATAACCAAAAATTACGAAAATTAATCAAGTTGAACAACTGCTATGTGTTTTAGTAAAAAAAAATTCGCTATCGGCTAAACATATTAGGCGCCATTAGTTATTTACCCTGATTCTGCAATTGGCGGACGTTTAGGAGATTGCCCCTACTTCTAAATTCCATAATTTACATTTTTTTTTTCTTATTTTACGTTATTCTCATCGATTACAAACTTAAGTCTCTAAATATAAAAAAAATTTGGTTTACGTGAACTTTTCGCCCCCCCCCACCCCACCTTCCAATTTTTTTCCCCCCTTTTCGTCTTTTCTCAACTATTTCTGTGGATTATTATCGATTGGACACTAAGCAACAAGGTTACAAAAAAAAAAAAAAAATTGAAAAAATATTAAAATTTAACAATTTGAAAAGGGGGTTCAATTTCACATGCAACGTTCTAGTAAATCGATCCCCCATTTCTTGAACTAATTTACGATAGTCTCGTTTTGACCATGGATCCTTCAGGCCCAACCCCACCATGGGATCAAACGAAGTAGTCCAGCGGGTTCAGGCAAGACCGTCTTAAAAGGCCACGGTTCAGGTCGGGGGGGGGGAGAGAAGGCAGGGGGCAAGTGAGAGAAGTGTAAAAAGATTTTACCACGCTCTTCAACAAATCTAGGTACACTTTGGTATTGACTTTCAAGCCGACTTTGAAGATGCGAGGTGGCATGATGTGCGTCCCTCACTTGAAACCACACCATGGTGGGGTTGGGGCTGAAGGGTCCGTGGTCAAAACGAGACTATCGTAAATTAGTTCAAGAAATGGGGATTATAACCGGAAACTTTGTTTTCATCACCATGAGTACGTGTCACTGTTATCCAGATTTGCATTTTAAAGGTGCTGGTAATAGTCTTGCTGTTATAACTTGGATCAGTAGAGAGCATGAGTTATACAGCGGCACATCTTCGGTGCGGTGCGGTGCATTGCATCTCCAATCTTGCTCATTGAACATTGTGTCACTTTCAGACATGATAGAAGGCTCCTATCACTTTTGGAATTTGGACATAATTGGCCGACTAGTGATGGTCTACAACAAAAAGAAAAAAAGAAAACCGGTTTTCGTCAAATGGAAATGGAATCAGGTCGTCTTTTCTATGGCGACAATTTTATCGTTCCGCTCTCTATTTGCTATTGATTGAGATACGTTATTTTAACTTGGTAATCTTTTTCTCTGTCTAGCTAATTCGATCGGGTTTATTAATCCTTATAATCGATTACTCCCCCCCCCCACACACACACATGCGCGTGCACACACACACACACACACACGCACACACACACACACACACACACACACACACACACACACACTTCATAATCGGATCATTAATTAAAAAGAAGCAGAAAAAACAAGTTTTTTCTGGTAACTATCCTTGAAGTATGACAAATTAATACACCTCTGGAGAGAAGAAGATGCCCAGAGCACACTTGTCTGCCTTGATCGGATACAAAACCGCCTTCGAAATTTAGTGGGTGAGGGCTTTTTGCCTCCATACTTTCTAACAGAAGAGACGTTGTGAGTCTATCTCTGCGCTATCGTTATTTTCTTGGCAACTGCGCGACTGAGTTTCAATCTATAGCCCCACCCCCCTCCTCTGCAAAACATTGGCAACAAATAATTGTCTAGTTACAACAATTGTCAACAATTTCCCTTACTCTCTATCAGAGCGAGCAACATTTCTTTCCTAATATTTCCGCCGACCAGATGATTCAACACTAGGGCTTGCAGTCCAATGGGCACCCCTTGCACCATTACTTCTGCTGTCGTCTCTCCTAGGCATTTCACATCCCTGCCATCCACGGTCCTAATAATCCTGGTTCTGCTCCATGACCTCGCGACATTCCTCGCTAACAACGTTGTAGTGCAGCCTGTGTCGACAAGGGCTATGGCTCTCTTCCCATTGACTACCACCGGTAACCGAGGCAATGTTCCATCATGCGCCATTTCCACACAGAAGGGGTAACCACTGGCGCAATAGCTCCCCTTCACTCGTTTCCCTGGTCTCGTGCAGCAACACAATAGCGGCTAATATGCCCCACTTGTCCACATCGGTAGCACGTGATCCCCGGTCTCGGCTCTTTGCAGTCCTTGATCTGTCCCAACTTTCACTTTCTGGTTACCACTTGACGCGTCTTCTCTCCACTCCAAAACGAACTTCTGCAACTTTAGCTTTTCTCTCCCCGAATCCGACTTTTCTCTTCTACAAATACAACTTCTCTTTTATCTCCAATCAGGAGCATCTCATTTGCATACCTCGTGGTCACCCTGTAGGCATATAAAGAAACAGGGCAGCCATTTTTGTTTCTTTAGCTGTCGAGAGTGCCAATCAATTGACCCTGGACCGTCCAGACACGAAGTAGGAGAGCTACGCGTTGCGGAGGACTGGAAGCGATTGGCCATTGATGTGACACACTATCGCCACAAATTGTATCTGTCGATGGTCGACTGTGGACCGGGAAGGTTTGCCATCTGGAGAGAGATCAGGGCAGAAGCTGCATGGGCGATCGGAGGGGTCATCGAGGAGATATTTTTGGAGAGAGGGCCGGTTGAGGAACTCTTAATGGACAATGGCCCCGCTTTCCGATCAGAAGCCTTTAAAGGGGTGTGCGATAAGTGGGGAGTAAGGCAATTTTTCAGAACAGCGTATTGGCCGAGTGGCAACGGTATAGTGGAGAGGAATCATCGCACCATTAAAGCCGCTGCGGAAAAAAGCAACGTATCACCCATAGAGGCGGTGTTTTGGTATAACATCTCGCCGAAGACCAAACAAGACGAGACAACTGTGCCTCATAGGGCCGTTTTCACATATAAGTGGCGGCATCCGTGCAACAAAACAGCAGGAATTGAGAGTGAAGAAGCCACTATCAAAGTAGGTGAAGAGGTGTGGGTGAAACCCCCCAATGCACAGTGTACCACTCGTTGGAAAAGAGGGGTCGTAACAGGATTGCAGTCGAAGAACAATGTGATGGTGAATGGCGTTCCCCGGCATATCTTAGACCTGCGTCGTGTGACATTGCCGGTATGCAGTGAGGGCAGTGAAGAAGGGGAAATCGAGGGCCACCGAGAAGCAAATGATGCTGCTCGACCTGACTTAGGCCCGCGTTGTAGTGAACCTGAAAACGTTGACCCCCGAGAAGTTGTCCCCCAGAGGCCTCGACGTGAGAGGAGGCGGCCTGCTTGGATGGAGGATTACGAAGTATCCTATTGATCTCGAAGATCAGGGGGGCGTGTGGTGTAAATGAAGAAAAAAGAAACAAGAACGACCGACCGCGTTTTTGTGTGGCTTACCTCGTGTTCATAATGAAGAAGAAAGAAACAAAAATGGCTGCCCTGTTTCTTTATATGCCTACAGGGTGACCACGAGGTATGCAAATGAGATGTTCCTGATTGGAGATAAAAGAGAAGTTGTATTTGTAGAAGAGAAAAGTCGGATTCGGGGAGAGAAAAGCTAAAGTTGCAGAAGTTCGTTTTGGAGTGGAGAGAAGACGCGTCAAGTGGTAACCAGAAAGTGAAAGTTGGGACAGCAGTGTCACGCAAACTGACAGTAATATATCCAAAAATTACGAAAATTCATCGAGTGGAAATAATTTTTATGAAAAATTGGGGAAAATTTTATTTTTCATAGATGCAATTTACACTTTTTTGTTCTTCATTTTTCACGTTAATCTCTTTGATTATAAATTTAACTTTCAGATTTAAAAAAAGATTTGAAATATAAAAATTTTTGGTATTTTTTTGCGAACTGACCCAGTGTAGTATAAACACCCTCCAACCTCCCCATGTTAAGAACGGCTTTCGAGGTTGGGGGTGTTTATTCCGAAAACCGTTCATAACATGGGCAGGTTGTGGTGTTTACAATACGCTGGGGCACGTTGTAAAAATTTACCAAATTTTTTATGACTTATTGTCGAGGATCAATTTTCAATTATAACGTTCTGCTAAATTGAACACCAAATTTTGTGACCATCACCGAGAAAAACTATTGCGACTTTCTCATGTACCCGGTGAATATTCCTGTCTAAAAAGAGGGAACTTTCTTACCCTCCTCTTTAATCTATCTTATCTATCTATTTCAACCACGTCGTCTCGTTTGAAAGAAGCCTGTCAGAAATTAATTCATAGAATCCCATCAAGGGAGATAACAACACACGCTCTCTTCATTGGTTTATTTATTTATTTATTTTTTTATTATTCACACAAAAATACATATTTAATGATGATTTCAGTTTGTTTTTATCACATTTATTTCTCACATGTTTGTCAAAGATAAAGATAAGAACATAATCTACAAGAAAACTCAATACCTGTGTGTATTTTTGTCTGTTCCCTTTAGAAAGAAAGGTTAGAGAATCTACATACAATATAAACATGAATTCTTATGTAAAACTTACCAAGAAAGACAGTGGAAATGTTCCCGAATCTCTAAATGCAAGCTATAAGGAGGCTATGAGGGTATGAACCATTTAAAATTTTACATATATCTTCTTTTTATGAAATCTAAACTATATGTATAAAATTTTCTGGGAACAACAATGGAAATGATCCCGAATCTGTAAGAATCCTCCTATTCCATTTTTATGAAATTCATATTAATAATTATAAAATTCTCTGGGAAAGACAATGGAAGTGGTTCCAAATTTTTATGTTATCTTCTATGTGCCAAATATCTACATGTACATGTAACACTGGCTGACACTTGTCTTCATTAGTTGTTGTTGGACTAATAAAAGTAATACAAATGTTAACCTTTAAAAGCAAAGAACTTTATTTGCCTTTTTACATTTTGGAGTGAGTACATCTCTTGTTAATAATGTTCACCAGCAACATATGTCTCATTTTTGGGGCTATGAGTATACTGCTTACTCGCCTGTCATGCTGGCTAGGGATTGGTTAAGGAGAAAGAGAGAGAGGGGGAGAGGGAGATGATGAGGGACTCTGGATAGCAGTTTCTGGTTTGTGTCTGGTTTATCAGAAAGAGAAAGATAGGGGCTATGAAACTATTATTTCTTGGGGAATGGTATTATTTTCGTCCTACTTTTTGGCTTTTAGGGGTGACTCAGGTTAGTCCTACACACTTGTTTCTAGCTGATTAACTGGAACAGAAACCCCTTAAAATTTCAAATATGTATATCCAATTTTAATAAAATGGATGAGACACTAATTCAGAGTTTTCCAACATTTTAGTTCCTTCCAACTATATTAAGGGGTAAAATGGAGGCTGGCAATAAGGAAAGAAAGTAATATGGTGTTATGAACACCGTGAAGAAAGACACAGTGATCTTCATTATTCAATCTTGAGATCAAGTTGGTCTTCCTGCTAGTAAAACATCAAAAAAGGTTGGAAATTACAGACGTAGTTACTATTGAAAGCATTTACATTAATGCTCCCCAAACACAATCAATGTAGCGATTTACTCGTGAAGTGATTCCTATGAATGCTAAAAAGCAAATGGTTCTAATTGTTACACTCATTCCTTCTCTGTTTTGCTGGAATTCACTTTCCTTTTCACTCCCCAAAACAAATAAGTTTTCACAGAAACGTGTGAACTCAAAATATTTTCCAACCAATGAAAATCATTTCAAACAAGGTAACAAATCTATGTGAAAATGTGCAAACTTAAATGTCTGTGTGGTTCTTGGCAATACCCAAAGATGCTATAGTCGTCCAAAATGGTTTCTACCAAAGCTAGGGACCACGTTACAGATAACGTGAATATGGTTCAAGGGAAATAACTTTGAATATACTGCGCAAACAGTACTTTTGTTTGACTGAGTCTTAAAAATAGGAAACATAGTGTTATTGCCCAGTTAAGGGTTGCAAAGAAAAACAGCATTCCAAAATAAAGTAACATGTATTGCAAAGCATACAATAGGTGGGGTGTTCGTCGTAACTGACAAACAACCTAGATTTGTCCACCGGATATTAATTGACACATTACAGCTTAGTCTTCTGGTATTTATTGAGATGAAAATAGACTGTTAGTAGGTAACATAGGTTAGTTCCGCCACATCCCCTCCCAATCTGATAACTCCGGACTGTGTATCAGTATTTTTTCCTCTGGGTGGACCATGAATGGCTCTGTGATTTTTCTTTCTCTGCCTGAACGTTGTGGTTCTAGTGTGATTTGGGGAGGCGCTTAATATCAAACATGTCATAGACGGTTTCAATAGCCTCTACTTCTTGTGGAATTCATTGTCCAGGGCAAAAGTTTTTCCTTTGACCTGCAAGAAAAACGTTTTATTGCCATTTTCACATGCATTAATCGCGAGAATTTAAGGAAACAATTGATTACTTACGTAGGTAGATTCCACCACAAGTAATTAAGGGTCAATAAACCTCACTAAAAACTAGGACCTCGCTTGTAATAATCCATCAGACAAGGTGTGATATTGTCCCAGGCGTTTCCACTGGTGTTGTTAACCTGATGAATTGTCTATTTTGAAGAGACACTGCGTAAAATGGTTCAGCAGTTCTTCCATATTGTGGAAAAACAGTTTGAGTGCTATTATTTTTCTGCATGTAATATCTTTGAGTGATGTTGACTCTCGGTAAATAATGTTCTAATACTGGGAAAAATAGAGTTGCGATTTGTACCTGTTGTGGTATAGCTGAAGTTTCCATACCCAGTGAAAAATTGCCTGCCGTCATATACCCTGCCTGATTTTTTTTTTTTTTTGTTTGTGGTCAGGTGCTGTTCTCGTTAGACGAAAGCTACTTTTGTTCGGTCTACAACAGTATCAGTTTGTTTGTACCTTCTGTTTGACTTTTTGTGGCCTAGAACAAAAAAAGATTACTTTTAATTTGTTTTTCAATGCATGGCTGTCTGTTGTATTTTTATTTTCGTTTTGCAAAAATTATTGATTGACTGGTTCCATAATTTAAATTCATGAATCCAGTCTGACCCGAATAAGTTAGTGATATTTCTTAATACATACCCTTTTAAATTTTGCATCTTTCTCAATAATGTGATGTTTGCTAAAAATTCACCTTTGAAATTAATTTGCATACCGTTAATGGCCTTTGCTGTTTTGCATGTTCTCAGCATTGTGGGTTTATTCAATTTCTAAATTTACTGTTGAATATCTAAACCGAATCGAGTTCCATTTTTATAGTGACATATATTCATAACCCTTTTTCATAATTTTCAGTTTTTGCCAAGCACACTTGGGTTTTGTATTTAATTTTATTTCTGCCATGAGTATCTTTGTGTCCTATTTTTTTTATATATTAAACATTTTCTTGATGAATAAGTAGTCTTTAACCCAATGCAAATTACCACATTGATTACATGGAGATGGGATTTTCTTAGCTATGTGTCAATATGTGTGTCCTTTTTCCCTAACTTGTGTTTTATTTTTTACATGTTTTTTAAATTATCTGTCTTTTTTTTTTATCTGCGTGACTTTAGCTTAGGTATCTATTGAATCTTTTTTAATAATTTCTATTTTCTGGCAGTCTTCTTTTAACTTTTGTAAGGTTAGATTTAGTTTATTTGTTAATTTTGCTAGGATATGCCTCCTAATTTCTGCATCTTGACCAGAAGTCAGTTCTTGCACAAATACTAAACATTTAAAATTATCTGCAAGTTTGAATTTGTCGCAATGTTTATTCACTATGGCTGTGTACATTGCATAATCATTTTCATCATTCTTCTGCAAATGAGATACCCGTGACAGCAAAACAAGAGAAAGGAATACAAGATAACTTTTGAAATTGAAGCACTTTTGATAAGTTGAGGGAATGATATGATGATGAACGAACTACATAAAGTGACCCCAAATTTTAAAATTAAATTCTGTAATACCGTCAACCAGTGTTTAAAAAACGGTTTTTCTTCATTATTGTAGCGAAATCCGACAGCCGAAAAATGAGTTTTCATTACAAAACAATAACTACTTACTGTTTTTATCAATTTTAACAATAGCAATGTTATTTACCTATTTGTAATATCACAATTAGTTAAATATTTCTGGAATATTATATAAAACATGAATTTCTGTGATTCAAACGAAAAAAATTATTTTGCCATGTTTGTTTTTTCCAAGTGTGACGTAAACACAAGGGAAATAACTCATAGTTTGAATTTGTCTAAGTTTTTTAGTTTTCAAAAATGAATTACCTCCCCTGCTAATGTGCGCGCCCTTCTTCCGTTATTATGTAAACTGAAATTGCTAATTTCTTTGTAAACTATTTTCCTTAATGATTAAATTTCTACCTTATTGTTTTTTGGAATTTTTTGGATATTTTCATTAAATACATTTAAATTCAGTATTTCAATTTTTGAATTTCGCTACAATAATGGAGAAGAACAAAAATAAACTACTCTTTACATTTTCTTAAAAATTTTAATGTAATTCTATTACACATTAAATTGCTATAATTTTGATGAATAAATTTTAAAAGGTGACATCTGTTTCGGTTATTTAAAGAATATTTGGCACGTGTCCATTACTGTGACAAAACATTTTTTTGTTTTCATTTGAAGATCGCAAAACAGGGGAAGATAATGTAATTTCAGAACAGGGGAAGTCACAATTGTCAACAACAATACAACAACACAAAATAAAACATTAATTATCTGAACATTTATTGAAATAAAATAAAATAAAATTCTAATAACACCAAATAGAAGTTATTTTAAAGTTGTTTGTTTTTGGTTTTTTTTTTCACAAAATTTAAAATTCTGAAATGAATGAAAGTTGTTAAAATGTATGACTTTTAAAATTTTCTAAATAGTTTTGAACAGTCAGTATTGTAATGCGTTTGATTTTCCCCGTTCTTCTGAAATCGAATTATTTCTCCCTGTTTTGCGATCTTCAAATTGAAAACAAAAAAGTTGTTCTGTGATAGTAATGCACAAGTGCTGTAAATTTTTTATCAGAGAATTATTTTTTATGGTCAAAGTTAATATAATATTGTTTTAATAAATTTTTTTTAATTGTTACAATTTTCGATAAATCAAGAAAGAAGAGACATATTTGTTACCTGTATTTAAAAAATATTTAGCTGAGAATGACAATTATTTTTATAGAATAAGTGGCAATTGAAATAATGAATGTACATGAGGGTTAATAATATGAAAACGGCGACGACGACGACAACAACAACAACATCACCACCACCATCACCACGCTTATCGCTCCGTCCGTTATCATGCTGTGCATCCCTAAGAAGGAAAGTGGAATATTCCAATGTCAAAAAAAAAAAAAAAAAAAAAAAAAAAAAAATTGGTGTCGCTGTTGAGGCAAAGCTAATAATGATTTGTCTTTCTTGGCCTTTTGGCCAAGATCAAAGTGTAGTATCTGTTCCGGCAGCTACTGCAAGCAAAGACCATATGTGTGGGCAGCCCCACATATAAGACCTTGGTCAATGTAGGGGCAACCCTTCATACCAATTGTCACTATCCAGCTCCCCTACTTTCCGGGGAGTTGGTCCCCTTTTCCCCTTCACTCCTCACATTAAAAATCGGCATTGTGCCGAATTTGCTCAGTGGGCGAGCAAATAAATACCCCTTTCTTTACCTTTTGGCTAAGATGTTCTTCAGGTGCTATATTTCAATTTCTTCTTTCTCCGTGGAAGAGAAATCCTTTATGACTAAGACAATTTTTTCTCCACGTTAAAAAACGACCCTGGTGTCTAAATCTGTCCCGTGGGGAGACATTGTGAATAGGTACTATGTTTAATGTAACAAAGTTTTAATATTAAAAAAGTAACTGGAAAAAGTTATTTCTGATTTAATGACAAAATGCCCTGGAAATGTCACTTCTGATTAATTATAAAATGCCCTGGAAAATTTCCGTTCTGATTATTATTATTTTTTTTTGTTTACTTACCTCCCCACAAGGGCGGAATGTGACATGAGATCGGTTAAAAATTTAGGGGGAAACCAGCTCCCCAAAAGGAGCACTCTGGTCAATAACAAAAATATAAATTGTATCAGTAATGAAGGATTTCTCCTCCATTAACCAAGACCAAAAAGGGGGGGGGGGATCTAAGTCACTGGAATGCTGAAACTGATACTACACTCAGAAATTCATCTTGAATCAATGGTTGCCTAATCCCTAACCGTATTAATGTTTTTCTGTATTACTTTCGAAAAGCTGCTGAAACAGTTTATGATTTAAACATTACTTTATTTTCAGTATATTTTAAGCAGTGGGTTACGGGATATGAAGTCAGTCCCGGAAATTACTCAAACCGTTTACGATTTAAACATTACTTTATTTCATGTATATTTTTAACTGTGGAGTGGGGGATATTAAACTAGTCTCGAAAATAGGTGAAACCGTTTACGCATTACACATTACTTTATTTACTGTATATTTTTAACATTGGGGTGGGAAATATGAAGTCGGTTCCGGAAATGGCTGCAACCATTTACGTTTTGGACATTACTTTATTCAATGTATATTTTTAACAGTAGGATGGGAGATAAGAAGTCGGTCCCAGAAATGGCTGAAAAAGTTTACGATTTATACATTACTTTATTTCATGTATATTTTCAACAGTGGGGTGGGGATTATGTCAGTTCCAGAAATGGTTGACACAGTTTACTATTTAGACATTACATCATTTCATGTATATTTTTAGCAGTGGGTTGGGGTACAAAGTCGGTCCTGGAAATGGCTGAAACAGTTTACGATTAAAACATTACTTTATTTAATGTATATTTTCAACAGTGGGGTGGCGGACATGAAGTCAGTCCCGGGATTGAATGAGATGTGCAAATATATACTATCAGAAAGTGTCGCCCAGTATTGAATGAGATCGGTGGAAAACATATAGTAGCAAAATACCCAGCATCACCCGGGATCGAATGAGATAGGTGAACGATATATTAGCAGAATATGTGGCGTCACCTAGGATTGGATAAGATAGGAGAAACATATACTATGAGAATACCCAGAATTGATTGATTTGTTTGTAATGAAATAATCAGCCAAGGCAATATATCAAAGTTATTATTTAAGTAAGGGGAAGCGACATAGTGGGTTATAGTCATGAAAATTATTGTCAAAGTTAGTAACATATCCAAGAATTATGAAAAATGATCAAATGTTACTTGATTGGTGTGTTTGTAATGATATAATAAGCCCAGACAATATATCAAATATATTATATAAGTAGGAAGGAGAGGCATAATGTGGGGTTTTAATTATAAAAATTATTGTCGAAATTAGTAACATATCCAGGATTATGAACAAAGATTAAATGTGAGTTAATCAATTGTGTGTTTATAATAAAATAATCAGCCCAGGAAATATATCAAAGTAATTATGTTAGTAAGAGAGTGCGATAAGGATGGTTTAAATTATGAAAAATAATTGTCGAAATTTGTAACATATCTAAGAATTATGAAAAATGATAATATGTTATTTACTGCATTAGTGTGTTTGCGATGAAATAATCAGACCAGACAATATATCAAAGTTATCACACTTTAGTAAGTAGGGTGATGATGTGGGTTAAAATGATGAAAAATGATTGTCCACATTAGTAACATATCCAGAATTATGAAAAATGATGAAATGTGAGTTAATTGATTTGTGCGTTTGAAATGAAATAATCATCCCAGATAATATAACTAAGTTATTATTTTAGTAGTGGAGGGTTGATAATGTGGGTTAAATATATTAAAAATAATTGTCGAAATGAGTAACATATCCAAGAATTAAGAAAAATGATGAAGTGTGAGTTAATTGATAATTGTGTTTTTTATGAAATAATCAGTTCAGACAATATATCAAAGTAATTTTTTAGTAAGAGAGGGTGACGTTGAAATTAGTAACATATACAAGAATTACGAAAAATCAGGAAATGTGATTTAATTGATTGGTGTGTTTATAATAAAATAATCAGCTTGGACAATATATCAAAGTTATTATATAAGTAAAGGGGAAGGAGATAAGGAGAGCTTAAATTATGAAAAATTAATGTCGAAATTAGTAACATATCCAAGAATTACGAAAAAATGATGAAATATTAGTTATTTGATTGGTGTGTTTGTAAGGAAATAATCAGCCTAGACAATATATCAAAGTTTAATAAAGAGAGAAAGGCGAAAATGTTGATTAAAATTATGAAAAATGATTGTCGAAATAAGTAACATATCCAAGGATTATGGAAAATGATTAAATGTGATTTCATGCATTAGTGTGTTTGTAATAAAATAATAAGCCCAGACAATATTTCAAAGTTATTATTTTATTAAGGAGGGGGTGATAATGTAGGTATACATTATGAAAAATGATTGTCGAAATTAGTAACATACCCAAGAATTCTGAAAAATTATGAAATGGAGATTAATTGATTAGTGTGTTTGTTTTGAAATAATCAGCCCAGCAAATGTATCAAAGTTATTATTTTAGTAAGGTTGGGCGACAACGTTGGTTTAAATTATAAAAAAATATTGTCGAAATTAGTAACATATCCAAGAATTACGAAAAATGATGAAATATGAGTTGATTGATGTGTGTGTTTGTAATGAAATAATCAGCCTAGACAATATATCAAAGTTATTATTTTAGTAAGGGGGGCGATACAGTTTTAATAAAAGGGCTAGAATAATATGATTGTGCCTTCCTTCATGCTTAACAGAACGCCCACAGAATTCCTAGCAACAATATATTACATATGAAAAATGCTGCTGTGGAATTTCCACAGGTCCCGCTAGTTATTATTATTATTATCATTATTATTATCATTATAATCATTATTATTATTATCATTATTATCATTACCATTATCATTATCTTTATTATTATTATCATTATTATTATTATCATCATCATCATCATTATCATTGTCATCATTTTCATTATCATCGTCGTCATCATCATCATCATCATCATCATCATCATCATCATCATCATCATCATTATTATCATCATTATTATCATCATCATCATCATCATCATCATCATCATCATCATCATCATCATTATTTACTTACTAGGAGTAGTCACACAAGCCATCATCAAAGATTTCTCCTTGAGAACAACTTGTTGTGTTCTCTGGAGTCTGAGTGACAACAAGTCTCCCCAGCTTTCCGGTACTCCACCTCTTTCGATAACCTTTGCAGATGAATTTGCGTTATTGCAACAACTGCTTACTCATTGGCAGCGATCATTGATCTTTAATGGAATTTGGGTGACACTAAAATTCCCCAAGGTCCCAGTCCTCTTTGCATTCAACCAGCAGAGGTCTGGCTAGTGCTTTCACACCTCGGTATTATTATTATTATTATTATTATTATTATTATTATTAAAAGTAAATAAATGAAAAAAGCAATTATAGAGTTTCAATAGGGATCTCTGTAGTAATTATTTAATTTGTGAAAAAACATATTCATAAGTAGAATACAAGTTATTATTTCAAGAAGCATCAAAAGAACATCAAAGAACTGGAAAATTAAACTTTTTTTTAAGTTAATTTCCTCAAACTAGAAATCTGTTTGATAAAAGTGAACACATGTTTGTCCGGCTCAATTTGCTGTATAAAGAGAAAGTGGGATGAGAGCAACAAATAAGAAAGTGAAAAAAAAAGAGGGTAGTAAGCAGAGTAGTGACGGTTGCTGCTACTGCTGCTTCTTTCAAAGCTTGATACCGGTCAACAATTCAGGATTAATTCTTTTTTTTTTTTAAGTTCTTTGTATCAACTGTTGCTGGTTCTGCTTTCAATACTCAATATACAAACTTGCTTTGTGCGCTCGCTATCATTTTGAAATTTCATTTATATTCTCTACTTGAAATCAAATTTGAAATAACAATAGAATCTTTTAAACAAATTAATATTTTATTTAAAAGTTGAATCAAGATTTTAGTTAGTTATTAGAATTTTTTTAATGCACAAAATGTTATAATTTATTTAGCAGAATGTATTTGTGTGTATGTCTGTGAGAGAGAAGGGAGTGATAGGAGAATATTACATTTACAATTGATTTTTTTCAAGCATTCTAACTACTGTCCTTGTGGCACAGTGGTTAGAGTGCTTGAAAAAAATTAATTGTAAACGTAATATTCTCTTGAAGGTTGAAGGTTCAATTCTCAGTGTGGGCGTCTGAAAAATACAATTGCAAATTACTTAGGACCTCTATCCAGTTATGACTGACGGAACAAGAGCATGCTATCCCCACGGAGTAAATAAAGGGTTCCATTGAAAATTGCGTCCAGATTCCTGAATTCAACAAGATACAGCTAAAGAAGGTCAAAGGTTACATTGACCGAAACATTGTGAAAATGACACTCAAGATGATAATCTTCAACCTTCAGGAGAATATCACTTTTACAATGGATTTTTTTTTAACCCTGATCACTGTGCCATGAGTCTTTGTTTTCTGAAGAATCCAAATATTTTTTAGTCTTTACTTTGAAATGTTTTTTTTTATTTTATATTTTTCTTTTAATTAAATTAAACTGGAATTACATAAGTATTAATCGGAAGGGACTCTTCCTGATTATGCATCTGCAAGACTTTCACTAAACAAAAAGAAATACTTTAATACAAATGAAAATGGTACTCAAGATGAGAACAGTAATTCGAAGAATCCAAATAATATGAACAACCAATTCTCATCTCAAAAATTCAGAAACGTACGCGTTTATCTTGTCCTATATACTAGCAAAAATATACGACCAGAGGGAATTTATACAAAGATGCTAAAAATAATTTTAAAGAAAAATAAATAAAAAATAAATAGAAAAATATTAAAAGATTGTGTGTTGTGGTCTCATAACAACAGAACAGATGCTGCCCCCCTCTGAATTAAGTATTGAAAGATAATAATGATATATTTTTTATTTAAATCGCTTCAGACAAGGCATAAAGCCACTTGATGTAAAGATCTAAAAAATACTACTTCAAGGTCAAAAACTTGCCAACGATAAGCATTAAATGGAATAGATTATGATCTAAAAAGCAGCAGTTCTTCTCTCTTTGTCAGAAATATCGCTCACAGAATGTGAGGACTAAAGACAAAATAAGAAAAGTGAAAGTTTCAGCTTCAGACAGACAGATATCAAATCTTCATTTGTAATAGATATTACATATTTCCCCTCTCCAGTCTCTCCTGCAATGGAATGGTGGTGGAAAAAGGATATCCGAAAAAAATGTGTGTCCTGGTCGACAGATAAGAATCAAGAGAAAGGTCAAGCTAGATTATTTTCCACATCACACTCGAAACTTCCTGTGACGTAACTTCATTCAAACATGTTAACTTAATTTCTGGTGAAAATTTTCACTTTCTACTAAATCCAACACACCCAACACCATATTACTAGTTATTGTAGATATTGAATTTATTTTATAATAATAACTGAGAACATGAAGTTCGCTTGAACCAGTACTTAACATTGTTGAATATGACGATCTGCAATGCTAAACTCCTTATGATATACTCAGTGATTCTTTTTCCCACTTATCTTATGCACCACATAACTCCTTGCATGCCATGGCATCTGAATTCAAACACATTGTCCACATTATAGGTAAGGTCACATGAGATTCTACAACTGAGGACCAACCATTGTTGGCCAGACAACACTGCATTTGCTATTACAAAAATTTCTCTGGGATTTGTTTAAAAGAAGTGACGCAAATCCAACCTTTTTTTTTTCCCTATGAAAAAAAAAATCAGACAAGGCAGGAAGCCACTTGATGTAAAGAACTAAAAAAGAAATATAGTATTAGGTTGACAAGAAGGTTCTTGTGGAATTTGTAATTTTGATTTCAAATGATGCATTTTCAAATAAGTTTTCATTATAATACCTTTACTTTATATATCATTTTATATATCGTTTTTCGCTCTATCTAATCATTTAAATTACAGTCGTTTTAAAACAGTTATGTTTTCTTTTCTGAACGTTATATACAAGATGGAAAAAAGCAATCTCGCACAATTTTCTTATTTCAATTCACGCTAGGCCGAAAAGCTGCTGAAACAGCTCGCGATATCAACAAAGCGTTTGCCCTAGGAACCACTACTGAATGCACAGTGCAATCGTGGTTTAAGAAATTTTGTGGCAGTGACGAGAGTCTTGAAGATGATAAGCATAGTGGTCGACCATCGGATGTTGACAACAATCAATTAAGAGCCTTAGTTGAAGCCAATCCACGCACAAATGTTCGAGAACATCCTTCTGAATTCGATGTAATGTATATGATGATTTCCAACCACTTGAGAGAGATTGGAAAAACAAAAAAACTTGATAAATGCGTGCTTCACGAATTAAAGGACAGCCAAAAGAAATGCTATTATGAAGTGTCACCTCCCTTCTTTTACACAACAAGAATGGCCCATTTCTCAACTGAGTTGTGACTTGCAATGAAAAGTGAGTTCTTTATGAAAACTGGTAACACTCGGTTCAGTGGTTAGACATTAACGAAGCTCCACAACACTTCCCGAAGCCAGAATTGCACCAAAAGAAGAACATCTGACTGTTTGGTGGTCTGCAACCAGTCTAATCTATTACAGTTTTTTTTTAATGCAGATGAAACCATTACGGCTGAAAACAACAAATGGATAAAATGCATCAGAAACTTCAAAAACATTCAGCATTAGTCAACAGAAAAGGCCCAATTGTCTTCCACAACAATGCCTGACTGCATGTTACTAAACTGACTCTGTAGAATTGAACGAATTGGGCTATGAAACTTTGCCTCATCTGCCATAGTCTCCAGACCTTCTCACTTACCGACTACCACTTTTTCAAGCATCTCAACAACTTTTTCTTTATGTGAGAAATGCTCCAAAAACCTAAGCGACATCAAAAACGCCTTCAGCAACTTCATAGCCACTAGAACGCAAGACTTTTATATTACTGGCACAAATACACTTGTTTTACGTTGGCAAAAGTGTGTTGATTCTGATAGTGCTTATTTCGATCAATGCATTTTTGTTTGAGATATGTTCAACTGAATTTAAAAGTTAAAAACCACAAGCTGATAATAATAAATTAAAAAAAAAAAATGATAATAATAAGTAAAAAAAACCTTGATAATAATAAATAAAAACTATGATAATAAAAAAAAAAAAAATAGCCAATAAGCATTAGATGGATAGATTTCAACCCAGAAAACAGCAGTTCTTCCTCCTTTGTCAGAAACATGGATCATAGAATGTGAGGGCTAAAAGACAAAATAAAGGAAGTGAGAATTATGAGACTTCCGAAAGTAAGCTCAATGTAAAGTTTAAGGCGACGTTGTTAGGTGAATAACAATACAGATTGACAACCATGGGCATACCAAGTTCAAATCCAATTAGTTCCATAGTGCTATTTTCACTTAGGGATGTTGGCCATCTTCACGTGGTCCCTCCTGAAAAAATACCAACAACAGAATCAAGTCGGTCAAGAAAGATATTCTATGATAATTCGTATGAATGTACATTACTGCTGAATTGATCATAGCACTGAAACCTTCAGGGTATTGGAGTTTGGCAGAGGTAAGTAATGATGCACACCCCATTAGGCACTTTGTTGATCAGCAGGAACACTTTCGTACTGTCTAACTGAGGCATATTGAACCTTTGTAGGAGGCAGAATCTACACTCTTGCTCCCATATAACATGCTGGCCCTGGCCTAGATATTGGAGTTCAATCTTCACAGCAAGATCTCGTTTTCTGACTGCTACTGAAAAAAAAAACAACAACTTTTTTTCTTCCTTTGTATGTTTAGCATTAGATGGAATATTTGTTTTTTATAGAAATCGCTCCAGACAACGCATGAAGCCACTAGATGTAAGGAGCTAAAAAAATACTACTTCAAGGTCAAAAACTTGCCAACGATAAGTGTTAGATGGAATAGATTCTAACCTAGAAAACAACAATTGTTTCCCTCTTTGTCAGAAACATCGCTCATGGAATGTGAGGACTAAAGGACAAAAATAAGGGAAGCAAGATTTATGCAGCTGCCTACAGTAACCCAATTTCCATGAACAAAGTTTATTTCTAAGAATTTCCAATTTGTGGAACACATTATTACAGGAATACTTCCCTGCAGGCTACAACATGGCTGTCTTCAAATCTAATCTTAACAAATATTTGGGTTATAGTCAGCTAATATACTTCCTAACTTCCGGTGTAGCACTACCAGAAGTGATGACAAGGCAAATCAGTTCCTTCGCTTTTTTCTCTCATACCTAAATTTTCTCTGTGCATGTTCTTTTTTATTACATTTTTCTGATTGTTCTTTTTTATTGAAAAGTTTTTTCTGTCTTATTTTACTTCAAAATTACTGAAATTAGTTTTCTTTTTTTTTTTTTTTGAATTATTGAAAACACTTTTTAAAATCTTTTAAAACTATTTTGGGAATATTATGTATTGGATACGTTTTTTATGATGTTTTAAATTTTATTTCGATTTCAATAATTTTATTTGTTATGTTGATTTCAATAGTTTTATTTTTAAACTTTCATAAACGCATTTATTACATAAATTCAAATAAAAATTTAAAAAAAAATTTTTAAATTAAAAAAAAACAAACTTTTATTTTCATAATTTCATAAACATATATTTCTTATAAAATTTCAAATAAAATAAAAACTTTAAATTTTTTAATTTTGTTATTAAAAGACTAAATAAAGACTAATTATGTTATTTTTATCCGTATAATTTTGTTAAATTTTATTGTAAAGTTTTCAATAATGTCCTTTTCTTCTATTTCATTTCAATAAATCGCTTTGCAATAGAAATACTAAAGAACAATAAAAGTGAACGAACTGATTGACCTTGTCATCATTTCCAATATCAGACACGCCAGAACTTAGGAAGTTAACTGTAATCAATACTAGGAATAAACCGTCTCTATAATACAAACTAAAAAAAATTCTTTTCTACTAATGAATGAATCACTGTTTATCAATGCCCGAAAGTCCACTTGAAGATAAGGCTCAATGAGTTTGTCAAGTAGACAATAAGATACCATCTTGAGGATCGGTGATTATCGTCAAAACAGGGCAAAGTTTGATTATTTAAGAGGATGACTCAACATTTCCAATCCTTTTCAT
Organism: Euprymna scolopes; assembly: GCF_053919585.1. Classification (NCBI taxonomy): domain Eukaryota; kingdom Metazoa; phylum Mollusca; class Cephalopoda; order Sepiida; family Sepiolidae; genus Euprymna; species Euprymna scolopes. The sequence goes on along the minus strand of NC_136487.1, from coordinate 74,664,858 downwards.
AATTTACCTTTATCCTTGAATATTAAATGACATAACCACATGGACACACTGGTTCCCATTAGATCACTGAAGTTAAGCAACTTCAGTTCCACATGGTTGACTGTTTGGAAATACCAGGCGCTGTATATAGGAGGACCTCAACACCTCCCTGCAAGAACTTAAAAAATCTACCCTCGTTATCTGCCCTGACCGGGATATACATGAAACATGGGACTGCTTGTGAATTTGGTTTTCCCATGAAATTTTCTCCCTTGAAGGAAGCTGATTCACGTCACCTGGATTGAGTGCCACTTTTTTTTTTTTATTCTTCAAGTGGCTTTATGTCTTAAAATGTAGTAACTCATTAGTAAAAAAAAAAAAAAAAAAAAGTTGAATTGAATTTGATTCTTTAAATATGACTTCCTGATAACTTTTGGAGAAAAAAATCAATATGAATGCATAAATTGCTATTCAGTGAGATGCATTATTTTATTTTTATTCATTATGTGAAATTATATATTTTTTATTTATTATTTGAAATTATATATTTTTATTCATTATGTGAAATTATATATTTTTTATTTATTATTTGAAATTATATATTTTTATTCATTATGTGAAATTATATATTTTTATTCATTATGTGAATTTATATATTTTTATTCATTATATGAAATTATATTTTTTTTATTTATCATGTGAAATTATATATTTTTATTTATCATGTGAAATTATATATTTTTTCATCATGTGAAATTATATATTTTTATCATGTGAAATTATATATTTTTATTCATTATGTGAATTTATATATTTTTATTCATTGTATGAAATTATATTTTTTTTATTTATCATGTGAAATTATATATTTTTATTTATCATGTGAAATTATATATTTTTTCATCATGTGAAATTATATATTTTTATCATGTGAAATTATATATTTTTATTCATTATGTGAATTTGTATATTTTTATTTATCATGTGAAATTATATAGTTTTATTTATCATGTGAAATTATATATTTTTATTTATCATGTGAAATTGTATATTTTTTCATCATGTGAAATTATATATTTTTATCATGTGAAATTATATATTTTTATTCATTATGTGAAATTATATATTTTTATTTATCATGTGAAATTGTATTTTTTTCATCATGTGAAATTATATATTTTTATCATGTGAAATTATATATTTTTATCATGTGAAATTATATATTTTTATTCATTATGTGAAATTATATATTTTTTTTATTTTTCAGGTCCAGTTGATATTAGCAGATTATTGTTTTATTGTTGATAAAGCATAAATAAGATCTGCACTGAATCTGTCATGTCAAACTCAGTCACATACATGTTTGCACGAGTTGCCTTCTACCCCAGCTTGTTATATAACTATATTGTGCATCTCATCTCAAAACGACCCTGGTACCATCGCATCGATGAAACGGTTCTGTTTGGTGCTTTACCCTTGAGACAGATGACCAAAGAAGTAAGATATTATGCTATGGATTCCCTTTTTTTCTTCTTTTTTTTTTTTTTTTAAATAATACAGCTAATGCTATAACAAGGTGACCTTCCCAAAATGGAATTGTTAATTAAATTCACTATCTATCCTTCAATGAGGAATAAATAAAGACCTAGTTACTTTGGAAGTCAACTTCTTAAAACATGCTAACATGGCAGCATGTATAAATGACGACGACGACGATGATGATGATGATGATGATGATGATGATGATGATGATGACGATGACAACGACGACGATGAGTCAATCAATCAGCAGATCGATGGAGGAACTGCGACCTTATAAAAATTCCACACCTGGAATCGTTGATAAAATTCACAATCCTTTTTACAATCCAATGATATTTAATTTAAATAAACTTCAGTCTCTACCTGACTTGTCCACCAAATGTCAGTCATAAATGTCCAACAGTCTTTCTTTTATTGCCATTTAATTATAAGCACTCCTGGATACAACATACAAAATCGTCTATGCATCTGACACACTCCTTTCTTGGCACTGCCCTAAATTTGATTGTGATGACACTCTTCAGTGGAGGAATAGTCTCAATATTATTTTGATATTATCTTTTATATAACTCTAATTAAGAAAAATCTTTGAGATTAAGTTTCAATATGTTTGAAGCCCTGTCCAGATCACCTTCCTACTCATGAGACGATCACCAAGGTTTTGCCCAATATCATTAAACAGTGATAAAATGAAGACTGTTGGACATTCATGATGGAAATTTGGTAGAAAAGTCAGGCAAAAACTGAAGTTTATTTACAACTCAATATGGCTGGATTGCAAAATGGATTGTGAATTTTAAAACTTCCATCAATAATATATTTTACATCCACCATTATTTTCTTGAATTGCAGATTTGGCAACTATCGGTTATTTTGAGTTCAGCTTGATTTTGCAATTCATCATTTAAAGACTGACACCTGAACAGCATTTGCAAATTGCAAATTATATGATCAATTTACTGAGAGAAATATTTAAACAAATAATTTCACAAAATGGACCTGTCAACTGGCCACCTCGTTTGTGCAATTTAACCTCATTAGATTATTATCTTTGGGGATTTGTAAAGTCCCATGTCTGTGCTGATAAACCAGGTACAATAGACCACTTGGAAGACAACATTTGTCTCATTATTGCTGAAATACAACCTAATTTAACGTGAAGAGTTTGTGAAAATTGGACCTCCAGATTATGCCATATGTAAACGGGCTCTTGTTTCAGGTCACTGAATGTGAACTTCCCGGGTCACTGGTAACAGGTGTGAACCCTCACACACACATCTTGATCGTCTTTCACAGGGAATTCTCCGTGAGTTCTCTCGTCGCAGCGGGATCTGGTTGGTCGGTTTCAGCGTTGATTTCACCTTCGGGTTGATATGCCATACCATGCTGGAAGTGGAGAGATTTTCATGCACACGAAAGAAAGACAAACTCAGATTTCTCTATTCTAGGAGTTAATTCAACTCAAATTTACAAAATATGATATGAACTTATATACAAATGTCTAATGTTAATTTCTTGCAAAACACACTGTTGAATCTTACTCTCCATGTTTTGCGGTGGCGACGGACAGGGAAGAAGTGTGACAATGACTTTTTGATCAGTATTAAATTCTCTCGAGATCCAGCTTCAACTCTCCAACTTACTGATTTTTTGGCGCAAGTATTCACTTATATTGAGAGGTGATAGGGTAGGTATGGTCGCTCACTAGACCAATTGCCAATCAGTACATCATCCCAGGGGAATTCCCGATTGCCTGCGCGTGTGCTGGTTTCTGCGAACGCTTGCAGCCTTCAGTTCTCACGGCCAGGGAGGTTAATCCTTGACCTCTCGTCTGGCCCCAGAACCGAAATCATATCCATGATGATTTCAAAACGACATCGAATTGTCATATTTCCCCCAACAATAAAAAGTATGTGTCTGTTTTACAAAAGCACAATAAATTCATAACTTAACTCTTCTTTTCAGCAAGGTTATCCGTCGCTGCCCAGGCACGCAATAATACTTAACAGTTAATACAAGCATAGTTGCCCGGCCTTCTTCAGTGTTTCGGGAGTCTTAATCTCCCCTCAGTGGGGAGCTCTACCGATCCCGGAGGTGGTCACGCCACACATATACATGTGAGTCATAGGCCCATATGCCAGAAATGCCAGCTTAAGCAATGATGATTTAAGAGATGTGTGGTTGGAAATTATGCTACTTTTGTTCCACTACAGACTTCTCTCATGGGGGGGTATCCATTGTCATTCATGTAATGATTGTGTAAAGTGAGATAATGTGCCCTTTCAGCTCATTACTGAGTTCAACACAAAAAGCAAATAGATGCTCCCATGTCTCTGCTATATATAGTCATCAGAGGATATCGTCCTTGGTTACTTTTTGTTCAGGGGAGATTACTCCTGGTTACTTCTAGTCAAGGACAGATAACTCTTATACCTATACAATTCAAAACTGAAAAGAGGCTTTAATGTGCTATTAGTAAATCAAATGATGTAAAAATCTCTGCCATTACCCTTCACTCTCTCTTTCCTTCATGACCAGAGTGAATGATTATTTTATTTACTCAAGAATCCATCTTTGAATGTTTGTCATTTTATTTTAAAAAAATTTTTCTTTTTCTTTCCACAGCTGATAGAAAAAGAAAATGTAAAAGCAGTTGTCTCCACAAACTACAACTTTGAAGTGGAACATTTCACTCCTACAGAAGACGTAAGCATTTGCTTGTGTTATTCACTAACAGAGATACCCAGGGTGCCAAACATATACAGGGGGGCGTTCCAAAAGTAATGCCTCCTATTTTTATATTCTGGTCAAATGGATCAGAGGAGATTGCAAATTATGGTGACTGAACTCATGCATTCATGACCTGAACGTTTCATCTGCCTGTTGTAAATATTCATGGTATGAGACACTAAGAAAGAAACCTCTGTCATGGACGTGTCAGAAGCAGAGATGGGTCATTGAATTCCTGACAAAACTGCATTGAGAATGGTGGTTACTATGAAGAAAAGTAAATTTTGGAGCACAAAAGGTTGTTTGTTTTAATGGTACTACTCCCGTCTTTGTAGCTCTTCAACTTGTTGAGTTAAAAAAAAAATAGGAGGCTTTACTTTTGGAATGACCTTTGTATGACAAAGCACGCGCTGGACTCCTATGCACAGCTATTGTTCACTGCTGGCTATTGTGCATTGAGAACGGTGGTGACAATGTAGAAAATACATTCTGGAACAAAAAAGGTTGCTTATTTTAATGATACTACTTCCGTCTTCATAGGTCTTTAACATTTTGAGTTACAAAAAATTAGGAGATTTTACTTTTGGAATGACTTTCATATATAACTGTTTGTTTTATTTTGACAATAAAATCATTGAGTGCTTCTTAACATAACACTCCTCAATAAATTTAATAAATAAAATTCTAATTTTTGGAAATGCTTATTTATTATGTTGATAAAAAAAAAAAAACAGTAACCAAAGTTGGCGCTACTCCTTCCAAAGAAAAAAGAAAAATAAAGAAAAATCTTTATGATGTACGTACCCGTAACAGAAAGAAAATATCATGCATCAAAAATCACATAAATTGATAGAGTAATTTTATTTTTATAAAGAAAATCATGGGAATTTGTAGGCATTACGGTAATGTAAAAACCTGATTTTAAACTATTTCTGAAAAGCTTTTATAAAGGGAGATAACCAATGATGAAATTAAAATTTTCCAACGCCTCTCTCTCCATGTTAAGAATGTTTTTGTTTTTTTTTAATTTTGAAAGAGTTTGAATTATTTGCAATAATCTCCCTGGTTCTTCAAATTATTTGCAAAATCACGTCAAGAGATCATTGATCATCATTTGGTTATAAAATTTTATGTTTTCTTTTTAAAATAAAACTACCTCATCAATTTACGTGATTTTTGATATTCTTTTCATCATAGATACATACACCATAAAGATATACTTTTATTTTATCATGGGAGAAAGTTACGGATTTGCAGCCCAAATTTTACAGAAAAAATTTTAGCAGTTTTTTTGTTTTTTTTATTGCTTAAGATATTCAATTTTTCACTTCGACTCAGTATTTGAGTTGAGAGACACTATTTTCTTACTTATAAAAATAGTCAGAGGCATTAATTGCACAGTTTACCAGTTTCTCTCACTAAATGGTATTGTGCGGCCTGCCCTTTATAAGTAAGCAAATGGGGTCTCTCAACTCTTGAATTCAAAATTGAATATCAAATAATAAAATGACTACTACTGTAAAATTTAGTTACTGTTTTTGGTGAAATTACCCAATAATAGCAAAATTCGGAAAATGAAAAAATTGCTTTAAAAATAACAATGGTATCTTCTGACTATTTGTGTCAATTTCAACTAAAGGCAATTATATTTATTTAATTGATATGTCAGAAACACAGACCGAGTTACCGATATACCGGTAATTTCCAAAAATGCTATATACCAAATTACTGCTAAACTGGTATTTTTCCGACCATATGTTTTTGTGTTGTCAGGGAGCTAAATATAGCTACCCAATCACTGTTTAGCCTTGATTTAGTGCAATCCTAATGTTCTACAAATGGCTTCCTTTGTTTGGGCAGAGTTGTGAGTTGTTTTGTAGACTAAAGTAGCCATAACGCGAGCTAGTGATGAACCAAGCACTTCGACAGGTAAATGAGCAAGACCAAGGAGTTTCATGGTACAACAAATGTTGGATAAAGTGACAAATTCTGATTCAGATGAAGGCGAATTTGATCAGGAGTATGTTTCTGAATCAAGTAACGCTGCTGATGATGAATATATCGATGAAGGAGAAAGTGATGATAATTCTGATGATGGAAATCAGCCTGTGCATCAAGGGGGAATGGCACACAAAGGCTGAATGCTGGCAGCAAAAAGTTACTAATGCGTTTAAATTTTTTTCACAATTTTGCCCGGGAGGTCAGGTACAGAGGCAAATTAGATTCAGTAGCTCAGGTCTGGTAGGGTTAAATATTAACACATTATTTTAAAAAAAGTTTTCGATCTTTATCATAAAAAAAACCCTCACCATATTTTATAGAAAATATGTGACATAATAACAAGGGAAATAACTCAGTTATGCTAAAAACAAGGTATGTAACTCATAATTATAATTGTTAATGCACAATTTGCAGTAAAACTCCTTTAATTTGAACTTCCTCTAAAGTTGGACTTCCTCTCGTTTGGACTTCTTCTAAACCTGGACTTTCTCTAAACTTGAACTGTCTCCTCATTGAAATTGTATTAGCAGATTTAATGCGGAGTTGCAGTAAAACTGTTTACATGGTTTAGTCAGATATTGCACAGAAATGTTAATATTGGTACTATGTAATTAATGTAGATTAGCTATTGATAATTAATTTACACTAACTGTAAATTTTTTTTTCAGATTGCTATATTTAAAATAGTGTAAAACAACCCATCACAATGGCTTGCAACTCTAAAATCAGAGAATACATTTGGTCTAGAAAAAATTCTTGAAACCAAATGGTTACCAATCAACCACGTTGTTCTTAAATCACTTAATGCAAATGATGTTGAAATGTGGGTGCAACAAGATGAGGAAACTACTGATCTATATCCTGAAGGCAGTAATGGTGATGAAAATAGTGACAGCTCCCATTCTCTTGACCCTAATGTAAATAACCAAGAACACTCTGATGAAGTAATATCATGGGATGATGCAGAAAAGTCTATGGAGACGGTTATAAAATTTCTAGAAAAAAGTCCTTACTTTAGTGACAACCATGTTTTGCAAGCAATGTCACTCCGAAAAGATATAATCATAAAGAAGCTACAGAACCAAGAAATTGTAGATTTTCGTGATCGCTTACGGAATACAATGGCAGCGCCTGAGAGCTCAATCGATGAAAATAGAAACTGCAATGAGGCTCATTCAATCAATGAATAAAAAAACTGTATTTTACATAAATGTATGATTTCTGTAGATGATAACTTAGGTAATAAATACCTAACAAGTAAGAGTAGATTTAATTTATTTTCAATGTTTTTGTTCCTGGTAATAATATTTAACAATTCTTACTTGCAATATATCGTAAACTCAACTTAATATATACTTGCAGTATCATATAGCAATGAATTTCATTTACTATTTCTTAATTCTTAGAAAATTAAAGTTAACTGCAGCACATTTTTTTGTCACAAAACTTGAACAACATCCTCTAATTTGAACGAAGCGGATGTTCAAATTATAGGTGTTATACTGTATTTAAAAAATTAGCAATAGTTGCATGCTATTTACCTCCCTTTGAAACTCTGATGTTTTTTTCACCAAACATTTTATTCTTGCTAATTTTCGTCAAAAAATGTTTTCTTTAGCAATTTATTTCCACCTTATCGTTTTTCTTAATTTTTGGATATATTCATTACTGTAACATGGCAATTAAGTAGAGACCATTGTTTTGCCTTGAAATTCGATATTTAAAATTTTGAATTTCGTTATTATAGTGTATTTAGACTCTGTTTTTTTATCACCATAACAAAAATGTATTTCCAAAAATTTTATTTACCAAAAAATCTTATGTCAAAGACACCAATCATTGTAACAAAAATGTTTTTTTTTTTATTGTGCATAAAAAATATGTCTTCATTCCTTTTTATAAAAATGAAAAAAGTTTATGCAGATATAGAGATGCGTCATTGAATTCCTGGCAAAAATGCTTTGAGAATGTTAGTGACTATGTAGAAATATAAATTATGGAGCGTAAAAGATTGCATCGTTTTAATGGTACCACTCCTGAATAGCTCTTCAACGTTTTGAGTTTTTAAAAATGTTGAATATTGGCCAAGAGCGACACCAGAAAATATCCAATGTATGTGCACACATGCATATTCCAGACATCGGCTGATTGCTGATTTTGATGATGCAAAAAAAAAAAAAAACTGGAACAATGTAAACAAAAAGACATCAACCTACATTCCGATAAAGAATTGGGGTGCTGGAAAATTACCTAAAATGGAAACAATGGGACGTCCTACATTTTAACCTGGATTGGAATAAAAACAATAGAACAATGAACATCCTAAATTCAAGGAATGTCAATATAAGAGTAATACAACACAGAGATCGACAGAAAGAGGACAGCCGGCACAAGGCGAAGACATTTCTGATCCGCACAGCACAACACACTTACACCACCACCGTCACTAATACCGACCACTCCGTCATTTCACTGCTGTTTAGTCGATACGTGTAAATAAAGTTGTTTATGTTATCTGTTTGTTTGCTGTGATATTAAAACTAACAGTGTATATATGATTTCGTGTTCATTTGACAAAAGTGCAACCAGAAATTCTATAAATGTTACAAACACATTAGACAAGCTGTTATATAGACCAGTTATATAGATTAGTTATATAGACCAATTATATAGACCAGTTATATAGACCAATTATATAGACCAGTTATATACACCAGTTATATAAACCAATTATATACACCAGTTATATAGACCTGACTAAAAACCAAAAATAGAAGCCTTCACTTTTGGAACAACACTAGTATATTAAGTTGGCTAAAACATTTGTTCATTTGTTTTTTAAATAGATATTAAATCCAAGTTTATGCAATTCATTTTCCACACTCGATTTGGAAATATTATTGACTACATATGTGCCGAGGTCGAGTTGTTAAAAAGAAAATGACTAAAGTCTACTCATAACCAAGGTAGACACATAACAGTAAATGCCAGCAACTGTAACTGGCTTTAATTTCCTTCAAAATCTCTCTTTCATTTTTTTAATATCTTTTTATTACTTTGAACTATTCAGAATTTACACTTATATTTTTTTTTGTTGTTGACAGGAATGGAAACAGCTGGGAATTGATTATTTGCGCTTTCCTGTTCTTGATTTCATGGGTATACCATCACAATCTCAACTGGACGAGGCTTTGTCTTTCATTGAACGACACAGGGAAAAGGGTCATAGTGTTTATGTCCATTGTAAAGCAGGACGAACGAGAAGTGCAACTCTAGTTGCTTGTTATTTAATGAAGGTATGTCCATATCCACTATTAGACCACAACATAATAATTTCCTCCAGTCATTATTCGTACTATCTAGCATATAATTTTTTTATTTTCTCGGATTTTCAAAGTCAGACCCACACAGCATGTATGCTAACCAAATAAACTTTGTTTCTACCATTGTAGTGTAACGGATGATGTACTAAGTAAAATTCAGTTCTAAGTGTCACTCTTCTGGAGGTTGAAGGGTCAATCCTCAGTGCAGGCGATAGATATACAATTACTTTTCATATAATGCATTTCCAATGTATGCCAGTTCCAGCAAATTCATAGCTTTGCTATGATAATTATTTGCTAATATCTTTACTCTGCTGAAAAGAATGCATTCTTTGAAATTCCATGGATTAAGAAAATCTTACTATTTCTTTTTGAGTATCCTGTCAAACAATAAATTCTTGTAAATTATAACTTACAGTCTTTAATTGTGTTCTTTTCCTACATTATATTATATTATGTTATATTATATTATGTTATATTATATTATGTTATATTATGTTATATTATATTATATTATGTTATATTATATTATGTTATATTATATTATGTTATATTATATTATGTTATATTATATTATATTATGTTATATTATATAATATTATATTATGTTATATTATATTATATTATGTTATGTTATATTATGTTAAATTATATTATATTACATTACATTATGTTATATTATATTATGTTATATTATATTATATTATGTTATATTATATTATGTTATATTATATTATGTTATATTACATTATATTATGTTATATTATGTTATATTATATTATATTATATTATGTTATATTATATTATGTTATGTTATACTATTGTATGCATTTTTATTTTGTCTTACAGACTTACAATATTGATGACGATTCTGCGTGGGAAAATATTGTATCAAAACGTACACATGCCAACCTCTTTCAAATACAGAAAGATTTTCTCCACGAGTTTCACCTCAACAGAAATAAACTCGATACATTGTGACAAAGAGTTTATGATCATCTCGACAACTGAACTCCTCTCTATTTTGTACAATTCTAACAATGCTTTAACTGACACATTCTTTGTGTGTGACCTGCACCCTCATAAAGAAATACATTATTTTATTTTGAGTATTTCCTTCTCTTATAGTCTATCGCTCTGGAAGCTATTTGCCAGAGAAGTGTTCTTTTGTTGTTTTTATTTTTTTTTTTTTTTCAATCTTAAGAGAGAAATACAAAATAACCTAAAAACAAACGCCATCTATAGGATCGTTAATAAAATTCACAATATTTTCTGAAACCTGACCATATTTGGTACACACAAACTTCAATGTATGCCTGACTTGTCAATTAAGTTTCAGTCATGAATGTCAAATATTTTGTTTTATGGATGTTCAATGATATGCTGAGACACTTTGGTGTGCATTTCATCAATAGGCGGCGTGATACTGAATGTGGTCCACACTGATCAAATCATAACCTCACAGATAATAATCTAAGTGAGTAGCTGAAATATAATTTTTATCAAAATAATCCTGAACTGAAAAGAACTAGCACAACTAAAATCAAGCCAGTGCCAAGAGAGGAGTTTGCCCAAATTATTGACAATTTTACACATTGTATCTAGATGTTTATATATTATTGGACAGCAAAATAACAAAGATGGTTTAATATTCACGGCTGAAACATAATCAACAAGTAAGACATAAATTGAAATTTATTTTTCCCAAATAAAGATAGTGTTGTCCCATTTTTGGCAGCCCAGAAACTCTTCCTTCCTCTGTTTTGTCTTTTAATCAATTCAACAAATGAGTGATGTTTCTGACAAAGGGGAAAGAAAATGCTGTGCACTCAGTTGACAGTTTTGTGCAAGCAGTAGCTAGAGATGACTAAATCCTCTTTCCACTTTATTCTATTTTTATTGCCATGTCGCTAATAATGGTGCTAGAGTTAAATGCTTTCCTGAGCTGACATTGTCTGCCTGATAGTCAGTGACACAAACCTTCAATTAACTTCTAAGGAGACTGTCCTATCAGCAGGTGCATAATACCCTGGCTGCTGCATTGCTATTTGGTGAATACAAATATGGGGTCCTTTCTGTAAATGCATGATTTCTTTCTAGAAAGGGGGGGGGGCAATGGCAACAATAGAATCTGCAGATTCATATGATATGATAATTGATGATGAGATGATTTAATATTTCGGGAATCTGCCAGAGACACAAAGATGCAATATTTCCAAGTGAATCTTGTCATGGGTATTGCAAACATGCCAGAGAAGGTATCCAGCTAAACAGATGGCATGACATGCATTGCGTTCCCATAAAGGTTTGGAAGAAAAAACTGTAATTAGTTTAAACGAAATATATTGAACTATAATGCAAATACAACAAATGAAGGATGTTGGGATATATTGCGACTGACTGCCACAGGTGCAAGACCTGTGCATAATTTGTATGTTAATGCCAAGAAACATATTCTCCTGATCTTCATAAGTGGAAGGGTTCATTGTTATCTGTAAGGTGGATGCACCACAACAGTTAGATTGTTGAAAAGCATTGTGAATTTTATTAACGATTTAATGGATAATTTTTTTTCTGACGTGGGAGCGTGGGTCACCCAATAAGTTCTGTGTATCATCTTTCAGAATTCTTCACTATGCCAACAACTATGCTAGTACCTGACAAAAGACAAAAAAAAATATAATTGAGAAAGTTTTTCGATTGCACAACTGAAGACTTCGCTCTGACAAAAGACTACTTATTCTTCTTTTATAGAACATCACAGAAAAAGATATCAGACACAAAATGTTTTTTGAATTTTTACAGCAACAGACGTACCAAATCTAACATAAATTTATCTTCAAATTTAAAACAGTTGGATCAAAATAGCATTTATTAAACTTTGATTCTGACTAGCCAATTTCCATTTTTTATTGTTGTACCATGTTATTAACATTAAAATAACATACTTCATTACAGTTTATTAAAAAAAAACTTGATATACTCCCACCTGAACAACTAGTAATATGGAAACATCTTTCATTTGTGAATAAAAAATTTTTCAAAATCAATAAGAAGAATAATCCATACTTTTTATTGAAGAATGTAAAGAATTGTTTCCTTTACAATTAAAATTTCATTTTCTTTTTCTGTATAAGTTTAAAAATGTACAAACGAATAAAAATTAAAAAACTAAAACAACTTACTGCATCCTGGATAACGTTAGAAAGATATTGCTATTGAAAATAAAACTACTTTTACCTAAACTAGATTACACATATATGCAATAATCATAATAAATCAATAATTTGAATTGAATTACAAATTTTTAAAATAGTCTATCTGGACACTCAGCATTGCCTGGTCATATAATACACTTAAACATGATATTTTAATTTATGCAGATTATTAAAAAATGAATTCTTTATTGAATATTATATATTATGAGGAATAATTTGCCCGGTGGACAAATTTGCAAAAAAAAAAAAAAAAAAAAAAGAAAATAATAATGATAATGTTGTTCATCAAATTCTGTCTGTGTTTGTTTACAATATCATCTCAGCTGATATTTGGGCTTGATGATGAATGCCCTGGAAAAGTCACTTCTGATTAATACTTAGTTTTAAAATATGCAAATGAAGAAATGATTTGAAGCAATTTTAAATGGTACCTCTTCTTTTAAAAAATTAAAAGAAAATGGTGAGGTACACTCGGACTTAAACACGGAATCATTCAATCTGTAGTTTAATGCTCTACCCCTGAGCTATATCTCCAGATGGCAATAATTCTGTTTTTTTTTTGTTTTTTTTAAGAAATGATTTGCTGAGATTTTATTATCTCTCGTGGCTGGTGTAATGTAAAATATTCCCAAGTAAAAATCCTTTTTATCTATAAGAAAGAAAGAAAAACTATTTTAGGATCTGATTTTTTTTATTTTTAATATTTATCAAATGAATTTCTATACAAAACATATCTAAAAATACTGTCAAACATATAAATTACTTTTGTGTGAAATTTGCAAAAAATAGGCTCAACCGTTTCAGGAATTATGAGGAAGGAGCTCACTCACACACACACACACACACACACACACACACACACACAAAGTGACTTTTATCTAATAATAGAGATCAATTACTAATTATATGTATTATATAATTCAAATGTAATACATTTTTTTTATAAATGTTTTTATTGATTTATTTTTTCAATTATCTCTATTTATATATAACGTGATTTACTTACTAGACACTCTCTTCGGGTGTCTTCAGTCTATCTGTACAAAGGTTTTTTAGGACAATTTGACATGAGAATACTTCAATCTACAAGTAAACCCTGACCAAATTTTCAAAATAATTTAGTATTTCAAGCCCACATAAGATCAACTCGACACGGCGATACAATCGGTCATACGAGGTATGGTGCATTTTCTCCTAGTGATGTTAACTTAAATAACAGTACTAAGCTCCACCAGACCAGATGAATTCTTGTCCTGGAATCCGGTAAGACCAAGAGAGCACAAGAAAGATATGCTATAACATAATTATTGAAAAAAGTAAAATTAATGTTTTTTTGGTGCTAATGCAGAGAGTGATCCACGCTATTTTTTAAATCATACTTCCACGTTTAATTAAAGTTTTATATGTTTTTTATTCAATTGTAAGGTTAAAGTACATAATAGGTACAAAACACCCTCCCCTCCCCATGTTAAGAATGGCTTTTTTAAAATAATAACGTTATTATTTCAGCACGGATCACTCTCTGCATGAGAACTGTTTTTTTTAAATTTTTTACTAACTCATAATTAACGGATCAATTGAAAAAAGTAAAATTAATGTTTTTTTTTAATTTTTTACTAATTTAACATTTGAGAAGTAAAGGATAATCTTGATTGAACACTCGCATATCTATGTATCTCATATAGAAATCAAGTGTGAGTCCCAGAAAGAGGCTCTTTAGTTTCTGAAAACTTATTAAAGTAAAATCCAAGGATGGAGTATTGCTGTCACATCTGGGCAGGAGCTTCTAGGAAGACCTTATCCTACCTTGACAGAATTCAGAATAGACTTCGTAGCCTAGTGGGGGATGTCCTTTTCTCTTCCTTGCAACCTCTTTCTACCAGAAGAGACGTTGTGAGCCTGTCTCTGTTTTATTGTTATTTTCATGGCAAGTGTTTGTCTGAGCTCCAATCTATGCTTCCCCCCTTGCCAAACATTCACAGAAACACTCGTCTAGATGAAAACACTATCAATAATTTCCCCAATTTTTTATCTGTGCCTAAACCTAAATAGACATGTGGGACTCATCTGTGAAGAGTTTATGACTTAAACACTATCAATAATTTCCCCCACTCTTTATCTGTACCCAAACCTAAATGTAGATTCCATGAACAAAGCTTCATTCTTAGAACTGCACACCTGTGGAACTCTCTTCCATTTACCTGCTTTCCAGCTAACTACAATATGGCCATCTTCAAGTCTAATGTAAACAAGTTATTGATGAGCCGTTCCCCTTTAGTAATCCAATTTACCAAATTTACACTTCTAACGATTACTATGATATTGTCCTTTTGACCACTGTACACTCTTTAACCCTTATCCTCGAGTGACCTCTGGGCCTTGATAAGTGGTGATTCCGTTGTAAAAAAAAAATGTTTTAAATAAAAAAAAAAAAATAACTAAAAATAATAAATCTCTTTATTTCTATACAAGGATTTAATGGAACATGCAAATATCTATGTATCTCAAAGAGATAACACACGTTAGTCATGATTTCTGAGAACTTTGATTGAAGTAAAACAGAACAAGAGAGAAAGATGAATCATTAAAAATTAAACAAATGATATTGATTTTTATCTACCTATTTATCCATCTATTTATTTATCTATATATCTATATATCTATCTCTATATTTATTTATTTATCTATGCATCTATCCACCTATTTCTCTATAAGGTACTGACTCCAAAGCAGTCGCATAGACTGAAACCTTGTCAATAAAAGTCAATGAGTTGATAATATAAGAGGTGATTTTTAGTTATGCAAAAAGAATGTCTTTATACTCACAATTTATGAATTTTCAAATAAATCATCATCATCATCATCATCATCATCATCATCATCATCATCATCGTTTTAACAACCCTTTTACATTCTGGCATGCGTAGGAGGGCTTTAAAAAATTAACTTGCAAACCAACCTATTACCTACGTTTTTATTTCTCCCTCTTTCCCTCAAGTTCATTTTTATCACTTCTGTCAGTGTTCCACTTGGCCTTCCCTTGTGAACTGAAACTGCTACCTCAACTGTTCAACATTTACTAACCCAGGAACTCTCATACATTCTTTCAACGTAGCCCTAACATCAACATCTGCACACTATACTCTCCAGATTTAATTTTCCTCTTGGGTCATCAAAACTACATCTGTTTCTAACATTGCACATGCATTGTATCATTCTCATATCATTTCTATCCATGCAACGCATACCTTCAAAACTATCATCGGTCAGGTTTCACTTCACTGCATACACATGATTTGGTCAACAGTGATAACGTTCTACCATCTGATAAAAACCGATTTTCTTTTTTGTTGCAGACTATCCACTAGATGGCTAGTTGTGTACAAATCCTAAGAGCGATAGGAGCCTTCTACCATGTCTGAAAGTGACACAATATTCAACGAGTGAGATTGGAGATGTGCCGCTGTACAACTCTACTACTCTCTACTGATCCAAAGTATAACAACAGAAGCATTGCCATCACGCTCAAAATGGATTGCCACGAATAACAAGTATGGCCAAGGATGGAATACTGTTGCCATATCTGGGCAGGAGCTGCCAAAAACAGCCTATCATGCCTTGACAGAGTACAAAATAGACTTCGTGGTTTAGTGGGGGATGCCCTTTTCTCTACCCTGCAACCCCTCTCCCACAGAAGAGACGTTGCGAGCCTATCCTTGTTTTATCGTTATTTTCATGGCAGGTGCTCGTCTGAACTCCAATCCCTGGTCCCCCCTCGCCAATCTTTCACGAAAAACACCCGTCTAGCTGAATCCACTGTGAAAAATTTTCCCCACTCTACATCTGTGCCTAAATCAAAACGCGGATTTCATGAGCAAAGCTTCTTTCTTAGAACTGCATGCCTGTGGAACTCTGTTCCGTCTGCTTGCTTCCCTCCGGACTACAACTTGGATGTCTTCAAGTCTAATGTTAACAAATTCCTAATGAACCGCCCCCCCTAATTAAACACTTCATAAAATCTCCTCACTAACGTAATGTACTTGCAATAACCCTTATCCCTGAGTGGCTTCCGAGCCTTGATAAGTGGTGATCACTGTGTAAAAAAAAAAAAAAAAAAATGTGCCCAGGGTGATGAAAACAAAGTTTCTGGCCACTGTTATAGTCTTTGAGGTGATTTCAAGTAAGGGCCACATCATGCCACCTCATATCTTCGAAGTTGGCTTGAAAGTCAACACCAAAGTGTACTTGGATGTGTTGAAGAGCATGGTGATCCCTTGGTGCAATCAGGTGGCCGCTGGCAGACTTTGGGTGTGGCAGCCAGCCTACAAGTTCAAAGAAACCCAGATTTGGCTTCAGAAGGAGTGTTGTGACTTTGTACTCTTCTACCCTAACCTGAACCCACTGGACTACTTCGTTTGGTCATACATCAAAAACATCAAGAACATTACCTCCCACAACACCAAAGCCAGCCTGATCGCCGCCATCTGCTGAGTATTCGCTGAGCTCTCACCGGCGCTTGTGGAAAAAGCATGCTCCTAGTTCCGGACCTATATCGAGGCAGTGATTGAAGCTGAAGGTGGCTACATAAAATAGATGCCAGCTCTACTGCATAATCAGTTTACATGAATTGATTTTTTCAATAAAAGTTTTAAAATAAAGCTGTAATGTTGTTTGCTTTAGGGCAACAACTTTATTGTTCCACCCTGGACTGTTAGGAATTACAGAAGTTCTTTGACCTTCTGTCATCCACTATTAATTCTTGCAATTACACTAGCACCTGATCCACTCTGTGTTCCAATGGTATCACCGAATTAACAAAACTTTTCAACAACCTTAATAGCTTCATCATCCGCATCTCAGTTCTTATTCCGTTCAATGCTTTATTATTGAAAAGATTTAAACACCAGAATTAGGGTGGTTGGTTACTGTGAATCTCTTTCAAAATGAAGAGGAGTTCATTTGGCAAAGACAAGTTAAATTTGATATATATTTTTGGCATCGGAAAATAGACACAAATTTTCCAATACTGATTTTGATATCCCCAAAATTGTTTATTTTTTCCAATTCTCGATTCTGATTAATCTTCTCAACACTAATATATAATATATAATATAAAATATAATAATATATAATATAATAATATATAATATAATAATACAGAGCACTGCAAATCCCCCATCTCTTACTCCTTACAATGTCCGACCCACAGCTAACTGACCATTTATTATGAGTTAAGAGACACAAATAGCAAGAAAAAACTCGAGTGTGAATTAAAATTATCTTAAGCGATTTTATTTCAGTTTTTAATTTATCTATTTCTTACCATATATATTCTTTTGTTTCCTTGTGAATTACACTTGTATTATAAAACTTTATTTTTGAAAAGATATAAATACCAGGATTACAGTGATAGGTTACAATGAATCTTTTTCAAAATGGAGAGGAGTCCATTTGGCAAAAATGAGTTAAATTTGGAATTATTTAATTGCTGTATGTATTTATTCATTAATTTATTTGTTTTTTGTATGCATGACTAAAAAAAAATCCTCTGATTAAATCTTGCTCAGCTGGGGTAGCAGGAGTCCGTATCTAGTCAGTGTAAATCTCTAGACCACAAGACTGTGTGAGAATCCTTCCTTTAAAAATAGTAGCAATGAACTTATACTAAGTAAATACTTATTTTGTTTTCCTTTTCTAAGGAGAGTAGAAAAGGTATTATGGATGCATTTTTGGCAGCCCAGAAATTCTTGCTTCTTCTGCTTTATCCTTCAATCCTCATCTTTAATGAATGCATGATGTTTCTGACAAAGGGGAGAAGAAAACGCTGTATACTTGGTGGGCAGTTTTGTGCAAGCAGTAGCTAGAGAGGACTAAATCCTCTTTCCAATCTATTATATTCTTGTTGCCATGTTACTTATAAGCAGACTGGAGCCAAGCGTTATTTGGGGCTGATATTATCTACCTGATAGTCAGGGATCCAAACCTTTGATTAACTTCCAAGGAGATTGTCCTATCAGCAGCTGCATAATACCATGGCTGCTGCATTGCCATTTTGGTGAATGCAGTAGCCTCTGGTGGGGCCCTTGAATGTCATATTAGTGGGAACTGCTACAGTTTTTCCTTTTCATTCTCTCTCTCTTTGCCTTGGCCTTGTTCTAAACAACTCTGTTGACTTCCTCCACAAACTCTCTAATGAATGATTCCAACAAACAAAACAATAGAAAACTAGAACTACAACTTCCAATGTAAACCCTCACTACAAGATCTCCTTCTCTAACATCAGGGATCTATGTTCCAACTTTCCAGAGGTTGAAATCCAAATGTTGGCAAACAAAACCTGACCTGTTGCTCAGGTGTGAAACTGGCATTAACTCAACTGCTTCCTTAACTGATTTCTCGATCAAAGAGTATTCTAATTTCACATCTAAACTCTACACTCAAGATTACCATGGACATGAAATATGTACCTACATTAAGGATAGCTTCCTCTGTGGCAGGGACATTTCCAAAGAAGACCCTGCATGTGTTTTAGAGTAGCACATACTCATAGCATAGCATTTATATTTGCCCTGTATCATCCCCACAATGATATTTGAGAATATCGCTAAGCAAATTGGTCGTACCCTGTTTGCTAAAGTATAAAAAAACAAACGTTTCACACTCTCATGTTTTATTGTCATTGAAATCAATGAAATCGTCTACTTTTCAATCAAATCGATTAACTGCTTACTCGAGTTGAGGACCTTCTGCAGTACACTGGGAGAAAGCTTCACATGCCTCTTCACAATGACTTAGTTCACAATACACTGTAGTTTATATTGCACTGTGAAGAACCTACTGTTGATTTTATAAAAACATTATTTTATACATAATAGCTTGAATTAAAGTTTAAAATGCAAAAGCCAAGTATCATGGTTCAGTTGTGCTCTAAACAGAAAAATTTATTTCGAACGTGCCCCTGGCATATCAAAGAACCTACTGTTGATTTTATATGCTGGGCCTTTTAGCTTGTGCGGTAATAAAATCTCTCAAATGCACTTGTGATGTTAGGCTGTATAAGGTGTTAACTTTAGTGAAAATCACTTGTTCCATCTTTCATCAGATCTTTTGAATTATTGATTATCAATACATATCAAAGACAATCTAATACAAAACCTATCTAAGAACACTGCCAGGCACATTAATTACATTTCTGTGAAATTTCAAAAGAATTTGTCCCACCCGTTTAGGAGTCTATAGGGAACGAACTCACACACGCACCCACACACACAAACAAACACACACACAAAAACAAAGTTCCCTTTATATAATAAATAGATAGATAGAGGCAATCACAATCAGAAATTTCCCTCACTTTCTATTTGTGCCTAAATCTAAATGCAGATTCCATCAACAAAGCTTTTTTCCTAGAACTACCCACTTGTGGAACTCTGTCTTGCTAGCCTGCTTTCTAGCTAACTGCAGCATGGTCGTCTTCAAGTCCAATGTTAACAAATTCTTGTTGAGCAGTCCCCATTAAATAATCAAATTCTACCCAATTTCCACCACCAACGATCACTATGCTGTTGCCTCAGTGACTACTGTACACTTATTAACCCTTATCCTCAAGTGGCCTTCAGGCCTTGATATGTGGTGACTCCATTGTAAAAAAAGATCTTGATTACCTTATACTTCTTCCACACAAATTCTTTCACACAACCTACTAGCAATTCCACTGCACTTCTGCACTGTAACCCATGCTTACAGGTGCCACAAAAATTGAATTGAATCAAACTCTCTTTCTACAAACTGAATATCATCAAATCAAAGTGGAATGATAGTATGAGACTATCTGTGAATCAACAGTTCACAGATAGTCTCATACTTGTGTGTATACATACATATATGTAACGGGAGGTAACTGCTGATTTACAAACATCTATCTATCTATCTATCTATACGTATCAAAGACAATCTAATATAAAACCTATATAAGAACACTGCCAGGCACATTAAATACATTTCTGTGAAATTTCAAAAAATCGTCCCAGCCGTGTAAGAATCCATAGGGAACTCTCTCTCTCTCTCTCTCTCTCTCTCTCTCTCACACACACACACACACACACACACACACACACAAAGTTTCCTTTACATAATAGATAGATATATATATATATAGATAGATAGATATTAAAGGGGAGATAATTAGAAACAGTTCTAATACTGTCCTTATTAAAGGAGTATTGTAAAAATTATTTAATTAAAACAGCCTAATACTATAGTAAATTTATTTTATTTATCTTTTTCAATTTTATGATTAAAATTCCTTCTTTTGTTTTTCTAAACCTATTACTGTCCTATCCAACTTCAATCACGCCACTAGTCGGTACCAAGTAATGCAAAGTTTTCACAAAAAAAAATGTTGCTAATAACTTAGTATTTGCAGTTGCGGCACATGTTTAGATATAAGATCTTTTAATTTATAGCTTGCAGCGTGAAATGATAAAACGAAAACACTTTATGACATGTTGAATTTAACGGTGGGAAGCATAAATCAAGAAATCTTGCTAATGATTCTCTATATAATGAAAGTGTAACGTTACACTCATGTTAGACACTCGGGACCCAACACATTGTAGCAGAATACGTCACAAGGAACAGAAAACAAGTAATAACTCAACTCACTTTTTTCCGTTATAACAGCAGACATTTATTTACGGGTACTCTCGCAAATAAAACCTGAACATGCTCTTTCTCTCAGACCTCTGTCCTCTCGAACGTCATCACTGGTCTGTGTACACGTTCTTTTTATAATCTTTTTCCTTACTGTGATGCCATTTCGCACACAGCTTGGCATTTGCATACAGCCACCATATGTACGTCCGTGCTCTGTTGCAAGTGAATGTACGTATGTCTGGCTCACTTCAAAAATCATACATGCAAATTTAATTTCTACAAGCAAAGAAAGAGAGGCTTAATCTTAATAATAACTGATGATAATAAAAAAGAAAGGAAAGAATAATCGCATATGCAAATTAAAATTTTATGAGCAAAGAAGAGAATAATATAATAATAATAATTATAATAATAATAGTAATAATAATTATTATTATTATTGCTAACAGGAAGAAGGAAGGTAGAGAGAGTGTTTTGTTTATTTTTGATTAGTTTTATCTTCTTATCAAAAATTCTGTCTCTTTTTCTTATTGAGAGAGAGAGAGAGAGAGAGAGAGAGAGAGAGAGAGAGAGAGAGAGAGAGAGAGAGAGAGAGAAAATAGGAGTTTCTTTTTTTCTTTTTCTTATCGATTAGTTTTGTTTCAGTGATTTCAAGTAATAGATCGGAATTAAATTGTGATACAATATTGAGCAGATAAAGCCTGCCAATTAGGTGATAAAATTGTCTAAAAGAGTTTTTTTTTTCTTATTACAAAGTGTTCAGTTTGGCACAAGAGATCAGAATTAGGTCATGCATACACTCAAAAGATTTCTTTCTGTTTTTGCAGTCAATGCTGTATATTACAAATCTAAAGGATTTAGACCAAACTGTGATAATGTCTGCATGTTTTTGGCTTGAATCATCCTCGACTGATCATTCCATTTTTCTGTGCCGGTATTGATTAAATTCTTCAATTCATCCAATGCTTTCTGCAAAAAAAAAAAAAAAAAGAAAGAAAAACAGATGAATTTGACGACATTATTAAAGACAAAGTCTGAAGATTTGTTTTGTTCAAAGAGACAGCGGTAGTGAATATCGTTATTATGTATCGATTGGACAAAAGATCAAATCAGCAGTTTCTTTCGACCAATCACACTGCAAAATAGCACTCCAAATTCCAGCACATACTATAAAAACCCAAACACAGTATCTTTCTCCATCTTTCTTCCTTTTCTTTCAGCAATGCATACATGCATACATATGCATATGATACACTCTAGCCAGGCCGTTTGGACTATCTTGATAAATAATGCACATATGACAAGAAACTTTCACACACATGCATTGCTAAATGAATGCACATGTACACAATTTCAGAGACACACATACTTTCTCACTAACAAAACTGTTATAAATGGAAGAGGGCAGACCCCAGTAATTAAAGAAAGACGTAAATAGGATTTAAAATAATATTTATTATAAGGAAAAGGCTAGAATCGAACCCAGTCTTCAAAAAAATTTTTTAAATTAAAAAAACTGTCTACGTTCCTCTTTCTATCAAGCTTGTATCATAAATATGAACTGCGTGTAATCATTATAATAGTCATCACAGTCGTCATCGTTATCCGTTCTCGTCCTGTGTACCCCGTTATATGTCTTGTTCCCGCCATACACTCCACTATTCAACAAAACAAGCACGCTATTTACACGCACATAAATGTACATGCTGCCAGCTGAAGTGAACACATGTAAATGCTTTCACTAATAAAGCTGCTGCGTTAATATACACACACATATCTTCATGTCTCTTTATCTACACATATGTAAACTCATGCAAGTATGTGTGCTGAATTTCTCCTTACAAACAAACACCTATTTTTTCTCCAGAACGTTCTCGGGCATTTTGACTTTCATCAGACAAAAAATTTTTCCTCAGCAGCAAATCCAAGAGAGTCGTGGCTATTGTTGAGATGTCTTGTTCTCTATTGCCTGAGATACGTCTCATGTCGTGTGCAGTTCTAGAAGGTTCACCCTCCCAGGCCTTGCCTTCTCACTTTAAGAAGATACTAGTTTATATCGAATTGCCAGAGGCACGTCTACAGGGGAATACCAACGGGACTGTCCAGACCAGAGTGCTCTTACTCTAGAGTGCTAGCTTTCCAAATCCCACTTTCCAACTTTTGCATCACCTCATCCCACCTGGGAGAAAGAAAAATAATTTCTCTGACTCTTTGAACTCTCATTCTTTACAAACATTTATTTTGCATTGTCTTAAGTTATTCATAAAAATAAATTAATTTTGTATGGATAGATGTTGTCATTCCTTCATATTGGACTAGCCTGGGTGCCCGAGTGTTTGGAAGTGTGTGTTGAGCAAAAAAAAAAAGTGTTAGTAGGCAGGTAGGCTCAAACCCATGCTGCGACGGCGGAAAAGAAAGTGAAAGAAAATCTGATGTCAGACGATGTCTCCATGATGCGACCAGAAGTCAAAAGTGTTGAAATTAACCAAAGTCAATCCAACAGTGACGATGACTTGCTAAAATATTGGCAAAAAAATCTACCCCTCCCTGTACAAAACAGCCGAGTTTAGGGTGAAGAAATTAATGATTTTGCCCAATTTTTCGATATTTATCGTCCGAGACATCGAGCTTCAAAATGATACTGATCTTGTTAGGATCCGTCGCCTCTATCAAAAGTTTTTGTGAGACATACAAACATGCATACATACATACATTTAAATAGGTGTGATTTATATTATAGATAAGATTTCATTCGCAATAATTTATTTATGCTCTAATAACATTCCCAGCAACAACATGGATAACATTAATGTCATAAATAAAAGATGGATAACTGTAGCAATGAATCTGGATATTCACATAACTAGTTTGATAATTATGATATATGGATAAACAAGAAAAAAGAAAAACATGTACATATAATAATATAATATTACGTTAAAGCAATTTCATATTCGTATCTAAGTTATCACTGTTTACCACTTTTTTTTAAAGATAAGATTGCCCAATCGCTGAAGATAAAATGCAAAAAAAAAAGTCCTTTTTAAATCTCATCTAATGTTGCTGTGGTTGTTGAGTATTATTCATTCATTTCGTATGAATCAAATGATTTTTGTTGGTATTCATTTCCTCGATATCTTTCTAGTTAGAATTCTTTCTAGAAAGACATTGAGTAGGACCATGTGACGGTTGCCAACATCTCTAACTGAAAGTGTTTCTGTGTAACAAACTGTATTCAAACATGGCATATCCAGGTTGTCAGTCCGTGTTGTTAACCACTTTGCTAGCGTCATCTTCTCTGATTTCATTGTTGTGTTGAACACTATGTCTTAGACTTCAGTATACAATCAAAATGTAACATATGTTTTGACCACAGATGGTAGAATAATAATATTGCGGGGTTTTTGTTTGTGCTATCTGTCCAAAGAATAGAAATATATCACAAACTCCTACAAGCGTTTGGGACATAGATCCCATAACTGGGTATATTCTGCAACTACATTAACAAAAATATTTAGTAGTGATAGGACGGTTCCAATATTTTTCCCAATGCCAATACAATTCTTGATTCCATACTAAATTCCTGATTCTCATACAATTACCAATTCCAATTTTTTATTAATTTCTAAATATCCTATTATAAATTTTCGTTGTGTGTGTGTGTGTGTGTGAGAGAGAGAGAGAGAGAGAGAGAGAGAGAGAGAGAGAGAGAGAGTGTGACACGGTTTGCTTCAGCCTATAGGCATCCCACCCGGGCAAGTTAGGTACCAAAATGAAGCTTATGACCCAGCGGATGTTTTAGTGATATTTATATCCAGGTTTGGCGTATGGAAATGCAAAAAAAAAAAAAAAAAAATGCAAAAAAATAACGATTTACTAAACAACGTTTTATTTACTGGATACTTTTCCGGTATTCACCGGTAGTTATTATCTCCTTTAGTAAGTTCGATTTACTGTGTGAATGAATGAGTGAGTGAGAGAGAAAGAGAGAGACAGGAAGGTGCTTCGAAATGAAGCTTATGACCCAGCGCCGCTGGGTCCCAGCGGATGTTTTAGTAATATTTATATCCATGTTTGGTGTATGGAAATGCAAAAAAAGAAAAATGCAAAAAAATAACAATTTACTAAACAGCGTTTTATTTACTGGATATTTTTTCGGTACAAGGACTCGAGTTTGCCCAGCTGGGCAAACATGGGTGCTTGTTTAATTAAAAAGTTATTTTTTCCGTAAAAACACATATTGAATGTGCAGATATTTTCCTAATTGTACAAATACATTTGTGGGGGATGATGTATAGATTTCAGTTTTTACTAATAATTTAAAATCAATAAATATTTTATAAATCATTTTATTATTAGTACCAGCAGTGGGAGACTTTGTTTTAAACAAAATCGAAGAAAAAAAAAAAAAATTTAAAATAATCGGTTTGGCATTGGAAAATGAGCACACATTTTTCTGATTCCGATATCGATTCCGATGCTCCAAAATGTTCTGATTTTTCTGATTCCTGATTCTGATTAATTATCCCAACACTAATATTTAGGTAAGTATGTTTTAGTTTGAGCAATGGTGGTTCAATAATATTGTGTGTTCTGTATTGGAGTTGGATGTTCATAGAATGGAAATAAGTCGAAACCTTTTTCAAGCACAGTAGCAATATACAAGGATACAACTGTGGAATTTCCACTGGCCCCACTAGTTTGTATAAATATATAAGATACATGTATATTAATAAATATTTGAAAGTTAGCCTTGTCATATGCAAATGTCCTGAGCATAAATTGTCGTTTGTTGAAAAGGAAGAAGGTTATTTTATCTGTGAAAAACTGCATGCATGAGAGGGTATGCTAGCAGTTTATCTGTGTGTCAGGTAGGTAACACTATGATTTTAGCCATGCTGAGAGTCAAGTGTAGCCTCAAAGCATGAAGTGAGAGAAGGAGGTTATCACGTTCATATCAAGTTGGTAGGAGTTTGTTTTTTCTCTATACAAAATGCTGTAAGCAGTTCGCCAGTGAATCAGTTTATAAAGCCACGTGACTGTCACACACTTGAACAATAACAACTCTTCATACACAGAAAATAGTTTGTTACTACTATACTATAGCACTCCTTGAAGACATCCATATTGGTTTACAGCCTTCGTGACAAGATCAAAGTGTAGTATCTGTTCCGGCAGATGCTGCAAACTAGGACTAGCTATGACTAGCAAAGATCAGATGTGGGGGCGACCCCACATGTCTGACCTTTAACCAGCTCCCATTTCCCACCTCTCGGGAGCTGGTCCCCTTTTCCCCTTCCCCTTCCCTTCACTCGTCACATTAAAAATCGGCCTTGTGCCTAATTTGCTCGGTGGGGGAGCAAATAAATACCATCTGTTCCGGCAGATACTGCAAGCAAAGACCAGATGTGGGGGCAACCCCACATGTCTGACCTTTAACCAGCTCCCATTTCCCACCTCTCGGGAGCTGGTCCCCTTTTTCCCTTCCCCCTCCCTTCACTCCTCACATTAAAAATTGGCCTTGTGCCTAATTTGCTCGGTGGGGGAGCAAATAAATACCATCTGTTCTGGCAGATACTGCAAGCTATGACTAGCTATGACTAGCAAAGACCAGATGTGGGGGCAACCCCACATGCCTGACCTTTAACCAGCTCCCATTTCCCACCTCTCGGGAGCTGGTCCCCTTTTTCCCTTCCCTCTCCCTTCACTCCTCACATTAAAAATTGGCCTTGTGCCTAATTTGCTCGGTGGGGGAGCAAATAAATACCATCTGTTCTGGCAGATGCTGCAAGCTATGACTAGCTAGGACTAGCTATGACTAGCAAAGACCAGATGTGGGGGCAACCCCACATGCCTGACCTTTAACCAGCTCCCATTTCCCACCTCTCGGGAGCTGGTCCCCTTTTCCCCTTCCCCTTCCCTTCACTCCTCACATTAAAAATCGGCCTTGTGCCTAATTTGCTCGGTGGGGGAGCAAATAAATACCATCTGCTCCGGCAGATACTGCAAGCAAAGACCAGATGTGGGGGCAACCCCACATGTCTGACCTTTAACCAGCTCCCATTTCCCACCTCTCGGGAGCTGGTCACCTTTTTCCCTTCCCCCTCCCTTCACTCCTCACATTAAAAATTGGCCTTGTGCCTAATTTGCTCGGTGGGGGAGCAAATAAATACCATC
Organism: Euprymna scolopes; assembly: GCF_053919585.1. NCBI lineage: Eukaryota > Metazoa > Mollusca > Cephalopoda > Sepiida > Sepiolidae > Euprymna > Euprymna scolopes. The sequence goes on along the minus strand of NC_136487.1, from coordinate 74,637,233 downwards.
TGTTCCGGCAGATGTTGCACTTTGTGACCGTTGCCCTTGTGGCAATTGGTTGTTGGTACATGTAGGGGTAACCCTATAGGTACCATCCCCTTCCCCTCTCTCCCCCTTCACCTCACATAAAGCCGACCTTGTGTCACATTTTGCTTACGTGGGGAAGCAAATAAATATCTACAGCCCCTTCTCCAGATTATGAAAGTCAACCATGTTCAGAGATACCTATCACAAGTTAGATTCTAGTTCTACTCGTATTTTGCTGAATAAAATTTGGATGAATTTATCTTTTGACTCTTTGTCTTTATTTTTGATAATTAACTTTAGGGGAATCCTAAAAAATAAGGTTCGACACTATTTCAAAACAACTTATTATTGCACAAAAACGATTAGATTTAATGGTTTCTAGAAAGAAAAAAAGCAGTAAGTTATCACAAATCAAATCATAAATACTGAAAAAACATCTTAAAAATTTAATTTTTCAATGCTCTGTTGTATTATGTCACAAAGTAGTTAATAAAAATGCAAATGAAAACATGGATGATATAGATTATTTGGACTACTGCTTTCATCTTGGTTGATATTCTTACAATGTTTTAGCTAATGCAACCTTCAAACTTCTTCATGGACATATTTTCAAACTTGGGAACCTTTATGTCAAACTGAAATTTTGAATTGAATCCTTTATTTAATTCATTGTTCTTTTTCTGTCAGCCATGACCGGATGAAAATGCTAATGCCTGAAGGAACAATTTAACTTCATAAATAAAAGGTGCTGTTTGAAATTCTGTATAGGTTCCCAAATTCAATATAAAGATTCTCAAGTTTGAAAATATGCAAAACCAAAACGTTGTGAAAATATCAACCAAGATAAGAACAATAATACAAATAATAAAAATATTACATATTATTAATCATCATTTCAAAAATTCAGAGAAATTTTTATTTTTTCATTATGTAAAAAAAAGAAATGGTTCTTCTTCGTTATTGTAGCAAAATTCGAAAATTGAAGTATTGAATTTAAAGTGAAACCAATGGTATCTACTGAATTGTCATGTCGCAGTAATGAACATATCCAAAAATTACGAAAACCGATAAGGTAGAAAATTAAATATTAATTAAAATAATTTTGGAAGAAAATTAGCAAAAATTGAGTTTTACAAAAAAACAAAAAAAACTGGAGAGTTCTAATTGTAACAGAAGTGAGGTAAATATTTTCTGAAAACTAAAATCTTTAGCCAATTTAGCAAAACTTAATTTTCGCTAATTGCCTTCAAAAACTATTTTCATTAATAATTAATTTTGTACCTTATCATTTTTCATAATTTTGCGATATTTTCATTACCGCGACATGACAATTCAGTAGATACCATTATTTTCACCTGAAATTCAATATTTAATTTTTCAAATCTCACTACTACTAGCAGGGTGCCCAGCATTGCCCGGTCATAAAATACGCTTAAACATGATATTTTGATTAATGCAGATTTTGTATTTTTTATTATATTATATTGGACTGAATATATAGTAATGATTTAAAAAGTTTTAAAAAATGACTCATGCGTCACCACCAAAAATCGAAACCAAAACGTTTAGCTTACAATTTATATTTTCCTCTGCCGTTTATGACTGAGCTATGAAGACATGTTTCTTGCAAGGCTAAAAATTAAAACATGAACCAACAACTACTATGTTATGCATGCATATTTGTAATACCGGTGTTTGACCTTCACTTGCCAGATTTCATTTTTTCTTTAATTTTCACACTTTTGTACCGATTGTTCCCAGACTAAAACCCAAATATTAAATTTTGCATGGATTTAGATACCTTATATATGAAGTTTTATGTCTGTAGATCAAAAACTCTAGGAGGAGTTTGGTATGCAAAAATTTTAAACAAAAATATATACGTATACATAAATATATATGGAAAGAGTTTTGTGTTTACTATAAACTTTTTATGCAAATATTACACAAGTATAAATCATGTAGAATATCTGCATTAATATAATTACACATAATAGTTAACTGAAGATGATTATCCCATAAGACAACCGAAAAACTAATAGGGTATTAATTAAAATGAATGTTTAAAAGAATATGCAAATTAGCTAGATCTTTTCCTAGTGAATGCAATTCCACGACCCATATATAAGAAAGTTGTATTTGCTTTTTCTTTTTAAATAAATAGAAAAAAAGGGGTTTTAATATGAATATCAATATACAAAAAAAAATTTTAGGAGTATAGTGTTATGGCGAGATGAGCAATTCACCGCCGGAACTTTTTATCGAAAGAACGTTATCACTGGTAGCCAGTTGTGAGAGCTTTCCCTGGGCGGGAACACTTAAAAAACGAACATGCTGTCTCTGTAAATATTCTCAATAAACTTCTCTATTTCTTTATTACTTCAGAACCTCTTTATCCATTTATTTCCCTGGTGGAATACTTTTCTTGAATATCCTTTTATTACGGCCACCCACTGCAGGATATATCAACTGGTGACGAAGATGAGATACAAACTGTAAATTCATCTAAAAAAAAAAAAAAAAAACACGTGGTAACCGAGAACATTCTGAAAATTGTTGTTCACAAAGTTCACTTTTAATTGAAGAAAAAGCTTCTTAGAAAGCGAAAGACTGGTGTCTGCCACAAATTTACGCAAGTAAAAAATAATTTTTATATTATTGACGAGTTAAACTCCGTTTTTCTCTTTTTAAACTCCCAAAGAGTTGATGTTATATAACGTGTGTGTGTGTGTGTGTGTGTGTGTGTGTGTGTAAATTGTGACTTTCTTCATGATTAACGGACATGTTTTTTTGTATTTGGTTAATACGATAAAAAATCAACAAATGAACAATACTGAGGAATCTGTGTTTATTTAATAAAGAAAATTTTTTAAAAGAAGTTTACGTGTGTCTGCTGAAGTAGACGAAAAAAGAGTCTCTTGAAATTTTGTCAAGTGTTATTTTAACGGTGATTTTTTTTTTCGGAACTTTCCTATGTGTTGACAATTTTCTGTGAAAATAAGCATCTTGTTTTTGAACAATATTTTTTTTTTTTCTTCTCTGTGGTATACGTTAACTTGCTATTGATACATTTAAAAAGAAAATGACTTCGGAACAAATAGCAACGTTGACGAAAACATTAACTGAGAGTTTAATCGCTCAACAAAAAGCCCAAATGGATTTTCAAAAACAAATGCTAATTCAGCAAGAACATTTTGAAACTCTTATAATACAACAAACGACGGATAATCGTTTATTTTGTGAAACGATTTTGTCAGAAAAATCTAAGGAGGGTGCATCCAGATTTTTTTCGGCTGAGGGTATAGCGAACTCGCTTTCAGAGTTTAAATATGACCCAGAAAAAGGTGACACTTTTCCAGCCTATTATCGTAGGTTTAAAACGATATTTACAAAACGATGCGAGAAGTGGTCGGATGAGGAAAAAATAACACTATTACTACAAAAAATGGGCACAGAAGAAAATACTAAATTCACGAATTTGATATTACCTAAAAAACCGGAAGAGATCTCTTTTTCTGAAACGGTGAAAATTTTGTGTGCTATATTCAGTGAAAGAGATAGTCTTTTTCATACACGGTATAGGTGTTTAAATATGTCAAAAGACGAAACTGATGACATTGTCACATATGCGGGCAAAGTCAACGTCCAGTGTGAACTGTTTAAATAAAAGGATTTATCAGTGGACATGTTTAAGTGCTACATATTTGTCCAGGGACTGACAGCACCGAAGGACAAGGATTTAAGGTCAAGGATATTATCAATCATGGAGCAAGACCCGGAAATGAACTTGCAAAAAGTGACAGAAGAATGTCAGAAATTGATAAATGTAAAAAGGGACATTACAAGGATAGAGGGAAAAGTCACATCCCAAGTCCAGGTAGTAAAACAGAAGACATTTCCAAAAGACAAAGGGAAAAGTTTTGAATGTTGGAGTTGTGCAGGTCCGCACTTAACGAAGAAAAACCAAAAATATGTTAGACAGTTATCTCCCTTGTGGCGTAATAATACACATTAAGCAATTTACATTGTTTTTTTGTTTTCAACTACGATTAACCTGTTGCATGACTTCCCTTGCAGATTTAATTTCTGCTGTAAATCCAGAGTTCTCATTTATCTATATTATATTTCTTTTAGTCTGTCTGTCTATTTGTCTGCCTGCCCATTCCACTTTTTCTTGGAAACTACTGGGCACATCAGGCTGAAAATTTGTATAGACCTTTGTTATGATAAGGTGCAGCAAACTAAGTATTATGGTATATCTGTTCAATACAAAAATGAGCACAAATTTAACCATATTCAACCATCAGTTTGACATAAAGCTAAGAACACAAAAAAAAGAACCAAAAAGATGTTAAACAGTTATCTTCCTTGTGGCGTAATAATAATTGACACCACACAACGCCAATCTTTCACGATAAACACCTGTCTAGCTGAAACCACTGTCAAAAATTTTCTCCACTCTTTAACTGTGCCAAAACCAAAACGTAGATTCCATGAACAAAGCTTCTTTCTTAGAAGTGAACACCAATGGAACTCTCTTCCATCTGCCTGTTTCCCACCTGACTACAACTTGGATGTCTTCAAGTCCAACATAAACAAATTTCTGATGAACCGCCCCCTCAAGTAAGACACTTTATCAAATCTCCAATACTAATGATTACTATGATACTATCCCATTGATTACTGTACATGCAATAACCCTTATCCCCGAGTGGCTTCCGGGCCTTGATAAGTGATGACTTCCATTTAAAAAACAAAAAAAAAATTAACAACGATCATAAGCCTCTCCAAACTATTGTCACAAAACAAATTGCCAAAACTCTACCCAGAGTACAACGCTTTCTATTATGCTTGCAAAAGTATGACTTTGAAATCGAATATACTATGGGGAAAACTAATGCCCGTTGTTGCCACACTCAGTTGTGCGGCACAAAAATGCAATACTCCAGAAAACCTGGACAAAGAAATGAACCTTTTTATCCACTCCATAATATCCTCAATACCCATCACTGACAAACGTCGACAACAGCTGACAACTGAGACAACCAATAATGAAATATTGCAACAATTGCAACAGCAAATCATAGAAAGGTGGCCAGATCATCGACATAACCTTAACACATGACCTTCTATCTTTAGTGGAGTGAGTTCACGCTAATTGCTGTTGTCCTGTTTTGTCTCCTGTCTGTCATTTGAGGATGATGCGCAAAGATCATGACCATAATTTCTCATGACAGGTAGGAGTGTTCTTAGTCAAGAAGCTATAACTTTTGCTCGTTTTTAATGGCTAAAATATCTTGTTTGTATATGATTTTTCTCTGTGTATGAGATAATAAAATTGTTTATTATTGGATTTTTATAAGGATATTAAAACCATGGGAAAATCTCAAAGAAAAAACAATGTGAATAATATCTTTATCCTTTATTGATCAATGCTCTGGTGAATAAAATGTACCACAAATGCTTTTACATGTATTAATAGAGCTAAAGACAAGATCAATACTCGATCAAAGCTATTTTATTCCATATTCCTTTCTTTTGTTCTTTTATTTTTTTTCTTACTAGCATAACCTGTGCGTTGGTATTGCCCAGGAAATTTAAATGACCCAAGAAACTTTTCCTCCCATTCCTGAACCATATATTAGTAATTTTTGTTGATTTTTTTTAGAGTTAACATTTTATTTTATCTTTGTCTATGTTGTCTGAAAGGCGTTCACAAATCTATTTTTGTAGTTATTTGCATTTTCTATCAAATTGATAATCTTACCTGGTATTTTGTACATTCTCGGGAATTCTATTATTCATGCTTATGGGATCCTGCCATATGATTTCTAGTAGTCTATTATTATTATTATTATCATTATTGTTATTGTTATTATTGGTGTTGTTGTTGTTGTTGAAGAAGAAGAGGAGGAGGCGGAGGAGGAGTATTATACTTAAATTATTCTTAGATAGAAGAGACTTGTTATTTTGATATCTAATTTGTATATGTGCTTGTGATGTGCACAGACACATGTATGTAAATTAGATGACAATGCTGAAAAAAAGAGAGTCATTTTTTTCTCTAAATTCTCACAGAGACCTTAATAAATATTAAATGGTTCTTGTGTTCAGTTACTCTCTGATACCATTAAGAAAAATGTGAACCTACCATTTCCCCATCCTTATCTATGGATAACCAATGTCACCAACTGAGAATTTCAATACCCACCAGATAGAAATAAAAAATCTCCAGAAAACCGCTAGATTTTGGCTTGTTATGCACCATATAAAAATATTACAAACAAACACAACATTTCGAGTTTTTTTTATTTTAATGTTATTTGTATCCTATTTAAATGTTAAAAAAAAAAAAACTAAAAATGAACACATTAGATGTCTGACCATTCAAAGAATATAAGGTTTAACAAAAGATTTATAAAATCATGGTGGTTTATACGTTCAGGAGATTCTGCAGATATTTAAAAAAAATTTATTATTTAAATTTTTTACATAGGAGTCACCACTTATCAAGGCCCAAAGGCCACGAGGATAAGGGTTAAATCTTATCAATTAATAAATATTTATCTTATCTCAGTTTCTTTAGAGTATTTCAAAAGGACACAACTTCTTATTGAATATTCAAATATTCATTGAATATTCAAATATTCATTGAATATTGAACTATTTATTGAATATTCAAATATTCATTGAATATTCAAATATTCATTGAATATTGAAATATTTATTGAATATTCAAATATCTATTGAATATTCAAATATTCATTGAATATTCAAATATTTATTGAATATTCAAATATTTATTGAATGTTCAAATATCTATTGAATATTCAAATATCTATTGAATATTCAAATATTTATTAAATATTCAAATATTTATTGAATATTCAAATATTCATTGAATATTCAAATATTTATTGAATGTTCACATATTCATTGAATGTTCACATATTCATTAAATATTCAAATATCTATTGAATATTCAAATATTTATTGAATATTCAAATATTCATTGAATATTCAGATATTCATTGAATGTTCACATATTCATTGAATATTCAAATATTCATTGAATATTCAAATATTCATTGAATATTCAAATATTCATTGAATATTCAAATATTCCAAATTTGCATTAAATTTGATCGATGGTCACAAGACTCAGATTAAAAGAGATTCTCTTAATTTCAATTTCTTCTTAAAATCTTTTAAGTTTAATGCTTATATTTTAGATATTTTCTGCAAACAAAATCATGTAATGGCTTTTAATCAAAATTGGAATAAGGATTCTAGAGATAAGGTTTACTATCATTATATTTTTTTACTTTAATCTTGTTAAAAGGACATAAAAGTCATGCAAAATTGTTCAGGGTATTAATTTTACCAGTCTGAAGTGCATGAATATTCTTTATTGATTTTAATATTTTATCTGGCCACTATTTTATTTTGGACTAGTGGTGAGCACCCAGCCTTGCCCAGTAATAAAATACGCTTAAATATATTTTAATTCATGCAGATTTCGTAAATATTATTACAGAGTCAATATTCTATCAAATATTATATTGTATAGGTACATATATAATACTGATTTCAAAATACTTGGTTGCCATCAGCTAGAATCGAAACCAAAACATTTAACACTCCAGCATCATTTCCTACCTCTTGAGCTATAATAAGATAGATAATAAAGATTTAAAATTAAACCATTACAAGCTATGAATGAATTTGCACATGTGCAAAAGTAATAGAAATACGTTTCTGAATTTTGGAGATGAGGATTGATTATTTGGATTCCCAAGTTTGGCAGAAACATTCCCAAGTTCGGCAAGATACACCTAAAGAAAGTTTGGAACTTACACTGACCAACACGTTGTGAAAATCACACTCAAGATGAGAACAGTAGTCCGACAAATACAAATAATATGAATAGTAGAAATATATCAACAAGTTGAAATGAACATCTTGCATTTCATATTTCTGTATGCATTATTCATCCATCCAAACAAAGATTTTATTCATTATAAACCATCCTTGGTGTATGATTACTATTTCCTGTTAATTTCAGTGTTATGTGACCAGTAGTTTAAGAGTTTATTGGTTTAATATTTTCACACACATGCATGCACGCACACGCACACACACACACACACACACACACACACACATATATCTACCGTTTTATTTATATAGATCAGTATATAAAAAATGGGGAAGAAGCCTAACCCTCACACTGGGAACTGTTATTTCTCACACTCATTAGAACTAAGATTTTATTTAATAGGAGACATTCTTTGTATGGCTGGGGGTCAGATGCATTTTCTTATAGATGCTATTTTGATTAAACAAAAAAATGAATACATTATAATGTACTGGGTTTTTTTTTTTAATGAAATTCTACTAAAATTCTACTAAAACTAAACTAAAATTGAACCAGTAATACTTGTTGTGGTATTAGTTCTAAGTAAGCTATGCGGGCTTCCTCAAAAAGAAGAAAATTTACAGGAAATATCAAATTCATAAACAGTCTCCAGGCGCATGTGTATATCCTGGTCATGGAAAGATTACTTACGGAGTTTTGTACCTTTTTGAAATATTTGTTAGTATGAATAAGTAATAATAAGGAGAAGAAATAACAAGATGTGATTGAGCTACAGGAGACATTTTTATTATTCCCCAAGGGAACGTAACTCATGCAGCTAAACAACAAAACAGATTAAGATAATTCACATCATGACATCACTCTTTAATTACAGAAATGAATATGCAAGCAGAGTTTGCTGGAAGGGGTTTTAGGTATTAACCTTTCCTATAGGCCATACCTTTTGAGGGGGGAGGGTATGACATGACTCGATCTCGTGATTGTTTGAGATGGTTTGCTGTTGCTAGAGTGTGTTTTATGAGCAGGTCTGTGCGTTTCTACAGAGGGGGTGCAGACACTGGTGTGTATGCTGGGAGTATCTGCAAAATGTATGCTTGAAATATTGTGTGGTGTAAGCTGAGTGTAATGTGGGGGTATATTATGCAGAAATGTCTGTCATATTGGAAATACGAGCATCTTCCTTGAGATACCTGCATTTGACATGAGTGTTAGAAAATAGGTATGCTAAATACCAAGGTTTAAAAAAGCATGGAACATGAAAATCATGTAAATTCCCCAAAACAAAACTGGGTTAATCGAAAAAAGTACATCGATAATTCTCCCAAGAACCATGTTGTCACACTCACATGTAAAATGGCTTCATAAGAACTTTCGAGGCTGTTTATTTTCTGTTTGAGAGTTTCAATCTCATTATTTTTATCTCGGAGCATAGATTTTTTTTCTTCTCTTTGTTTTGTCAACAGCTTTTCCGTTTTCTCTACAAAAGATAAAAACATATATTTATATTTTTATAAAATGAAATATGTTGTTAAGCCAAATTACAATGCAATATTTTGAAAATTAAACAAACATTTATTTGTTCAAAATTAATATTTCGGTGATAGCCACCATCATCAGAATATTTGCCGTAGTGGTAAATGTAAAAATTCAGTTGTAAAAAATCTGTGTGTTGTTTTTTCAATGGTGATATTTTCTAATGTCCGGAAGATTACGCTTGGAATGCATAGTATGTGTTCTCCATGATATAAGCGTTGTTTAAATTTTAAAATGAAATATATATGATATAATTCAAATTACAATGCAATATTTTGTAAAATAAATAAAGATTTATTTGTTTAGAGTTAATATTTTGATGTAATATACCATCATCAGATTATTATTTTTTTAATATTTATGTAAAGTTCGATATGTGTATATGTTTGTATATTTGTATATATAGGATCAACTTTTAAATTAGAACGAATTTTGGAACACAGTTGTTAGGTATAAGAGTTTGTAATGTGGAATATATTTAGTTTGATTTAATGTAAGAGGAGTAAAAAGAAGGCAGAAAAAGTGCAAATACCTCAAGAGTTTTTCAAAATTTTTAAACAATAAGAATCAGACATCAATTAATAAATATCCCCAAAATTTCAGTTTTTGGGAGGTATTTTAAATGATCTTAGGCAGCATAATATGGACACAACATTTTATTTGAAAATTCAAATTTTACAAATTTACATTAAATTTGATCCATGGTCACTAAACATCAATTAAGCAAGATTCCCTGAATTTCAATTTCTTCTTAAGCCCCCTTAAGCTTAAGCCTTAAATTTCAGACATTATACAGAATTAGAATCATCTAATAGAGTTTGATCAAAAGTGGAATAAGGATTCTACACATGAGATTTAATATCATTATATCTTAATTTTACAATGGGCATTCAAAATATAATTCCTCCTATTTTTTTTATTCTGCCCGAGTGGATGAGAGGATTTTGCAAATTGTTGTGATGACTAAACTTATGCATTCTTGATTTGAAAGTTTCATCTCTCTGTTGCAAATATTAACAGTGTGAGACTCTAAGAAAGTAACCCATGTCATGGATGTGCCTCAGAAGCAGGGATGCATCATTAAATTCCCGGCAAAGGTGCATTGCAAACGATGGTGACTATGTAGAAAAATAAATTCTGAAGCACAAAAGGTTGTTCGTTTTAATGGTACCATTCCCGTTCTCTTAGTTCACAGCTCTTCAACTTTTTCAGTTAAAAAAATAGGAGGATTTACTTTTAGAATGATCCGTGCACTTAGAAACAGACATAGAACTCAGTTGATCTTTTTTTTAAAAGAAGGCAATAAAATTGCATAGTAATGAAGTCATATACAGACAGAGTTTATAAAGTTGGTAATCAAATTGAAAGCAAAATATGACATATAAAGGAAATTAGATTTTTCTTCCCTTGTATTATTATTATTATTATTATTAGACTGGGTGCCCGGCGTTGCCCGGGTGTTTGGAGGCATGTGTTGAGTAAAAAAAACAAAAAACAATTGGTAGGGGGCAGGCACCATACCGCGAAGGAGGAAAAAAACATGGAAAAAAAAAGTGATGTGTTTGCTGTTGCATCCATCGCCAAACCGGAAGTGATGTAGGTTGAAATTAAGGCTAGACAATCGAAAAGAGGGGATGACTTTCGAAAATATTGGCAAAAAAAGCGACCTCCTCCCTGTAGAAAAGTGCCCAGTTGAGGGTGAAGGAATTAATGTTTTTGGCTAATTTTTCGATATTTGTCGTCCGAAGGGCCGGGCTTCAAAACAATACCAATCTCATGAAAATCCATCGTGTGTATCGAAAGTTTTAGGCAGACATACATACATACATACATACATACATACATACTTTTAAACAGACAGGTGAGATTTATATTATAGAAGATTACAATTTTTCTTCTTCTTCTTCTTCTTATTATTATTATTACCACTACTACTGCTATCGCTATCTCTACTAATATATATATAAGGCACTGTGTGTGTGTGTGTGTGTGTGTGTGTGTGTGTGTGTGTGTGTGAGAGAGAGAGAGAGTTCCCTATGAACTTCAAAAGAGCTGAGCCGATTTTCTTTTAATTTTACACAAATGTACTTGATGTATCTGGGAGTGTTCTTAGATAAGTTTCGTATTGAAAATTGATAATTGAAAAAATCCAATTAAAGAAGTAACAGTCCAAGTTTGACTTTGAAATGAAGGTTTCTGTTTAAAGCACAATTTAATCATGATAGTAGACTTTTGCATTTTAAACTTTAATTCAAGCCATTATATAAAAATGATTTTATAAATGTTGAGGATGCACCCCTACTGCCTGGAATGATGAACTATTCCATGACGTTACTTCTATCCATGACATCACTTCTGGCTAACAAGGACCGGTTTACCAAGTCCATCAGAGACAGACACGCAGAGAGTATGGTCGTCACCAACTCGTCCAACAGTTGAGCAAAGGTATTGCTCAATTTACATGTTTCATGTATTTTCGTTAATACATATTTATTTAACTGTTACTTTTTTCTTCACGTCAATTATCAAAATGCTAACACTATAACAATAAAATTGATAATAGGTTCTCTACAGTGCAATGTAAGCTATAATGTACTGTGGACTAAGTTACTGCAGGGAGGCATGTGAAGTTTGATCCTGGTGCACTACAGTAGGTTCCCCAATTAGAACAGGCAATCAATCGATTTGATTAAAACATGGTCGATTTCACTGATTTCGATGACAGTAAAAGTATGGGAGGGTGGAACATTCGTTGATCTTCATTCACTCCTGGCCAACGTTGGACCCCCTTGCTAGTTATTATTATTATTACTAGTGATGGGACGATTCCAATATTTTTCCGAGTTTTGATACAATTACTGATTCCAATTTCTATTCTTTATAAATCTCTAAATATTTAACTATAAAAGTGTTATTTTGTCCCGATTCCTGTAAAAATACATCTTAAATGTGCTTATATTTTCTCAAACATAAAAACACACTTGTGATGGGGTGATCTAGAGATTTTAGTCTTACTGGAAGTTTAAATCTGTAAATATGTGTCATTTTATTATTACTAGAAGCAGTGGAAGATGTTTTTTAAAGCAAAATCAAAAATAAAAGATAATTAAAGGAATCGATTTTGGCATAGGAAAATAGACTCAAATATTTCCAATTCCAATACCCCAAAAAGCTCCGATTCCTGATTCCGATTCCAATTAATCATCCCAACACTAATTAATACGCATTTTACTGACTCTCAATATCACTCAATGTACGATCTGTATAATATTTTGTCAAGAATTTTTCTTCACTTGCAAGATTCATCTCTTGTGTGTGTGTGTTTTTTTTAAACATACAAAAAGTGGTATTAATTCTGTAGTGAATAAAAATTGAAGTTAGCGTATTGATGGGTTTTAATTGTTTTGTTTGCTTTTTTTTGTTTGTTTTCAAAATGTATTTGTTAATGAAATCAGTTTTACTTTAACCATTGGACCATTTTGATATATATTTTCACCTAAAGTTGAACACATGTCTGAGGAAGGAAAAAGTACCCGAAATATCATACAGAATTTCATCAGACCATACTGACACAAATAATAATACAATGGTATAAAAGTATTAAAAAAAAACACATATATTGTACTAATAAAAGATGAAATTTGCACCGTTATATGTCTTAATTTTATCCAGTTTATGCCCGTCCATTACACTTCTGCATTGTATTGCCTTCTATTAACTACATTTTTACAGTTATATCTGTTCTTAACATCATTAGATCTCATGGGGACCTTTTGCAGAGCCTTAGAGTTCCACATAACCTCAGCTGAGAAACACTGGTGTAGATAGTTTGAAAATACTTACCCAAATTGAATTTAAAGTCGGCAAGTTCTTTTTCGAGCATGTGGATACGAGCATCCTTTTTTGCTTCCATCGTTTTGTATTGGCAAGTCATGGCTGTTAAAATAGAAATGAAAAAAAAGAAAAGAAAATTTGTATTTCAGTCAATCAAACCTGTAGAACCAAATAACAAGTTTCTATCGATTAGGCCTCTTGATTCCTTGAGGAATATAGGGCTGCAACGATGCTTCTCCAACAGATCTGGTTCTGGCTGGTCTTCTTCAGTTCGGCCCATGTCATTCCGGCAGCCCTGGTCTCAGTCTCCATGCTTCTTTTCCATATCTTCCTTGGGCGACCAATTTAACGCTTGCCTTGCAGGTTCCATTCAAGGGCCTGCCTGGTGATGTTGGATGCAGGTTACCACAAGGTGTGGCCAATCCAGTTCCATTTATCCTGGTCTTGGCCTTGGTCGTCAGAAAAGTTGTTGGTGCACAGGCTTCCCGGAGGCTTTCACCCGTTTGTGTCATGAACTCTACTAGAGAGGACACTTTCTGGACCAAGAAGTCCACAGATGATGTCGTTGCAGTTTCTGTAACTTTCTTTCTTTTACAGAATTGGGTTGTTGGCCCTATTCTAACCCACAATCTGGAGGACCAGTGAGTGCTCTTAGTCCGATCTCTACCCTCCAACCTGGAGGACTTGGGTGACCCTATCAGGAGACGAATCTCCTGCCACCAAAGCTATCTGGGTCCTAGAGACACATAAGTCCCTAACCACGCCAAGGTTGCACTCACTGGGGGAACAGTTTCTCTGAACTTTAAAAAAAAAATGTTTTAACTAACCCAATAGTTTCTATTGGGTTAGTTAAAACATTTTTTAAGTTCAGAGAACCATTTGTTATTGTAGAATAAGTGGACAAAGTCTCATTCTATCATTTAAAAACAACTTTATTGAGTTATCTTTGTTAACATGTAAATAAAAAAGATTTGCAATGATTTATTCAAAATACTAGCTGACCCGTGTCCCAACATTGTCCAGGAAAATAGATCAATGATATATTTAAAATGCTAGTTGACTTAATTGCCAGCATTGCTCGGGAAAGTAGATTAATTTACTAATTTATCTATATATTTAAAACAGTAGATGTATGCACGTATGTGCGTCGGTGTTAAAATATGTGTCCCAGCATTGCCCAGGAAAGTAAATCAACTTAATAATGGTGGATTTAAAATACTAGCTGACTTGTGTCCCAGGATTGCCTGGGAAAGTAGATTAATTTAATGATTTATCTACATAAACAAAACAGTAGATGTATGTACATGTGTGTGTCTGTGTTAAAATATTTAAACAATAAACTCTTAAACTACTAGCCACATGATACTGAAATTAACAGGAATTAGTAAGCCTACACTAAGGATGGTTTATAATGAGTAACACCTTTGTTTAGATGGATGAATAACATATACAAAAATATGTCAGCAACTTGAAATGCAACATATTCATTTCAACTTGCTAACATATCTCTATTACTGTTGCGCATATGCAAATTTATTCATGGCTTCAAGTGGTTTAATTTTCAATCTTTCTCATCTCGATAGCTCAAATGGTAGGGAATGTGGCTAGAGCACTAAATGTTTTGGTTTCGATTCTAGCTGATGACACCCAGATCATTTTACAAATTTTTTTAAAATCAGTACTATATATTAGGTACAATATAATATTCAATAGAATAATAAATATGAAATCTTTGTAATAATAAATATGAAATCTGCATGAATTAAAAATATATTTAAATTTATTTTATAACCGGCAACTAGTTTAAAATATAATACAACAAAGAATGCTGTTTGGAGCATTCTTTCCTACCTTGACAACATACAAGACCAACTTCACAATTTAGTGGAGGACGACCTATTCTTCCCATTACAGTCTCTTTTGCACAGAAGAGATCTTACTCACCTTCCTCTAATGAATTGTTATGTCCATAGTAGCTGTTCGATAGAGCTCCAATACTTGATTTCTTAAGAAAATTATTCACAGCAAGATCTAACCTAGCTAAAACCACAGCAATGAACATTTGTTTCTCTTCAAAAACCAAACAGAACTTTGAGTGAAGTTTGGGTTTACTTTTAACAACCTCATAATTCTCGCTTCTCTTATTTTGTCTTTTAGTCCTCACATTCCATGAGCGATGTTCCTAACAAAGGTGAAAGAATTGCTTTTTTTCTGGGTCGGAATCTGTCCATCGAACACTTATCATTGACTAGTTTGTAACAGTGAAGTGGTCATTTTTTAGCTCCTTACATCAAGTGGTTTTATGTCTTGTCTGAAACGATTTGCATAAAAAATTCTTTTCAGATGTGGTAGGAAGACAAGTCCTTGACGAGAATGTCTTAATATGATGAATCAAAAACTGGAGCTTAGTCAAATATCTTCAATGGAAATAAAAATTAAGAGAAAGACTAGCTGTTATATAGAGCACTGCTAGGGGATACCAATTAATCTGAACGATTATTATGGTCGTTTTTGATGTCTAGAAAATATGTATCAAGACAAAAGATATTTTTAGGATAAAATATTATGGTAGAAATGTACCAGGAATTTTAATGTAGAAATGTCAAAACAAACAATAATGCGAGAACAAACAATGGAGATGATATTAATGATGGCATCAAGTGTTCTTAATGTTACGTGAGTTAATGACGTAATGAGATAGATTTTGAGAGAGGGATTGTTTAGTTTTGACTTTGGAGTCAGACGGAAAAAGTTGGACAAGTTAACACAAAAGATATTGTCTCCACGTTTTGGAAGTTGGGAGAAATGTGACTTTAACATGATGTAGAAAATTGCATCTTGCAGCTTTGATGGGAAGTCAAGAATAAAGTTATATCAAATACTAGCATGGATACCCAGCGTTACCTGGGTGGACATGAAATTTGGTTTGGACAGAGCTGCTATACTAAGGATATTGAGCAACTTCCTCAGAAAAGTACGGCGGAAGTAGGTGACAACTTGGCCCCCCCCCAATAAAAATGAATCAAAACAACTTTTTTTTCTTCAGTGTCTTTTGTTGTGGTGATTATTCTTTTAGTGTTCGGCAATATGTATTTTTCTAATTCTTTTTTCTTTTTTTTTTTGTTTACACAATCTTCTATACAAACCAACACTCTTCCTCCATCTTTCCTTTTCATATAGAGTCGGTCAGTATCATCCTTTGGATGTAGTGCATTGTGCACGGTCTTGAGTTATATCAAATATATAACCTATTTTTGTTTGGTTTCCTTCTGAGGCTGATCAACTTGAATAATGAGAAGAAACAAAGACACAATGGAAAGAGGTTTGTTATTTGCCTCTGCACTACACAGATGAAATCTTAATGAACTGTTTTATTAACTGTGAAACACATATAAATGCAACAATAGAAGAACATTTTAACCACTACACTGTATGTATCGCAACGTTAAATAGACATCAGTTATATAGACACTGTTTATATACTGCCCTACCATACAACATAGCAACATCTATTCCATGAGAAAGGGACTATAAAGAACAGAGGAGATCATCTCCCACTGGATTGTAAAGTTGATTTTGTACTCTGTCAAGGTAAGAAAGAGTACTCAGAATGGGATTTCCAGATGTGGCAGCAATACTCCATTTTAGGAAGTATTAGACTCGTATATAAATAGCAATGCATGCTTTTTAAAAAAGAAATGTTATTTTAAGATGCAAATTATGTTCTTTAAATTAAAACATGTAACATATTTCACAAATACAACAAAATTTAGATTCTTACCAGCAATAACAGATTGATAGTCTGACTTTTGAGTCTGTAATTCTTTCTGAACTTCTTCCAGGTTCTGGCCAAGAACTTCACTGGTTGTTTTGGCCTGAATCCACATTGAATGGCGATTGGCTGAAAGGATTAAAAACAACATTGGGATGATTAATTCAAATCTGAATAAATCAGAACTTTATAGGGTATCATAATCGGAAAAATCAAGCCTAATTTCCGATTGCATTACAAAAACGCTTTTTTAATTTTTTTTTTGTGTCACTTAATGTTCATTGCTGTTACTAATGATAAAATGATAAATATTGTTTTACTTGTCTCATTTATTGTTTTTACATTTTTTGTCGTAGACATACTATTGATAAATGAATTTTTTTACCACAAACTTTTAAACTATCTTTTACTTTCCAACATATGAGGTATTGTTAACCTGTACATGACAAATCTGAGCAGTCCCCATTTGTGCAAAGACTAAATTTATTTTCCTACACACACACATGAATAGGATATCAAATTTATATAATCTATATATTAATATGATAACATGTGTGTTATTTATTTTGGATGTTCACTTACATTCGAGTGACTGTCGTTTAATTGTTATGGACTTCCATTTCCTGTAACAAATAATTTTACCAAGAATTCTTCATAAGTTTTGATTTCGGCTTCGATTATAGCTGAAGGAACTCAAGTTATACATACATACACACACACACACACACATATATATATATATATATATATATATATATATATATATATATATATATATATATATTTCATAAGTTTTGGTTTTGGTTTCGATTCAAGCTGATGCACCCAAGTCATATGGATATTTTTTTTATTTTTGAAATCGCAACTTTATAATATATAAAAAATCGATAGAACATTAATTCTGTAATAATATATATGAAATCTGCAAGAATTAAAATATCATATTTAAGTGTACTTTACAACCGATGCCGGGCATCTCTGCTAGCTTAGATAAATATTTTTGCAGTTTTAGCAAAAAAGTTACAATAATATCAGAGCGTCTCCATTTATACTGAACATCTACAGAAGCCAACATCAATATATTACATATGAATGAGTCCCCTGTGGAATTTCCAAAGGTCCCACTAGTTTGGATTATTTGGATATTGTTCATATCTAGGATGTTATTCTCACAGTGTTTCGACCAATGTAATCTCTAAACCTTCTTCAGATGCATCTTGCTGAACTATACAGAATTTCGAATTGGATTCTTTATTATACTTTTGTTTTTTATTATATACTTAACACCATACTGAGAATTTTGTTACATAGTAGGAACTCTATATCAGTAATGATTAAGTTAGTGTGAATTTTGACAAGGTCACATTTAGTGAAAGATGAGGGACAAGCAGGAACAAAGGCCAAATGCAAAGAAACAGTCAAACGATGATGACTGACGTAACGTTTTTCAAGTGAGAGAAAACTAAGGTTTTCAGTTATTTCTCTCAGTCAGGCAAACAAAACACACCCAATAATGTAGAATAATCTAAGGTGAACGTTACTGATGTCTATCCGTCTGCATGACGCATTTTTAAATAGAATAATTAAATAGAAAGTAAGTTTAAGAAGTAAATAATTATTTAGTTATTTAGTCTCTCTCTTCTTAGTAAATTCTCTAATAAAACTTTGAAGAAACTCAGCTAACGTCTCCTTGAGTCATCTTTCTGCATGAAAAGAAGTGATAATTGGCAGCAAAGAGAAACGACTGTCAGTAATGAAGAGGAAAAGATGAATAAAAGGTAATTCACATTTTATATCTATAACACACATTTAAGCATGTCACTGACTATTAAAAAATACAAGGAGAAAAATATTGAGTGGATTAAATGCAAAAGATGCGTAAAAGAAGAGAGTACAAAATGTTATATAAAAAAAAAAACATCATTTTATTAATGAAAATATTACAATTGAACTTTCAACCCCAGAAAACTGTCACTTAGAACTGATTATACCCAGCACTCTATCCATTACGCTACGAGTCCCTGCCCCCTACCTTCACAAAAAAAAAATTAAAATTACTTAAGATTTTACCCGGTTTTGGCTGACAGAATGAGAACGATCTTATGGATCGAATAAATAGCTCTGCACAAAATTCTGTATAAGTTCCTGAGTTTGACGTAAAGGTTCTTTGAGTTAGAGAAGATGTATCAGGAGAAAGTCAGAGGTTACCTGCCCCAAAACGTTGTACGAATAACATTCAAAATGAGGATAGTAGTCCAGATAATCCAAATAATCCAAATATTCCAAATCCTCAATCTTCATCTAAAAACAAATTCTAAAAGTGAATATCAAATATTCTAATTCTTGAAAACAAAGCCATAATTCTAGCGTTTTGTACTTACCCAAACAATCTTTCATGGCTTTAATCTCTGCCATATCCAGGTTGTATTTTTCTTCTGGTTGTAATTCTTTGTCCACTAGAAAGAAAATTAGAAATTACCATGATTAGTGACTTTTCCAATGATAACCAGGCATGTCTGCAAGTGAAACATGAGGGCAGGAAATGAGGAGACCAGCAGTGGAGGGAGAGAAGAGAGCTCAGACAACAGAGGGATGCAACAGAGCTCTTGCAACCAGACAGCGTCTACATTTGTGGCATCTGCAACACAATCTGTTGATCCAGGATAGGCTTGCACACTCATAAATCTGAGGCACCATTTCTTTGACTGTTTTCATCCTCCATTGCTCTTCATTG
This sequence comes from Euprymna scolopes, assembly GCF_053919585.1. Classification (NCBI taxonomy): domain Eukaryota; kingdom Metazoa; phylum Mollusca; class Cephalopoda; order Sepiida; family Sepiolidae; genus Euprymna; species Euprymna scolopes. Next base: position 74,617,463 of record NC_136487.1, on the reverse strand, counting down.
GTTTCCAAACAGTGAAACACATCTTTAGTTATGGAAATGTTTTCAACGATCTGCACTCGAATCGATCTTGTTTCAACTATTTTATAAATGACCTTCGCAAAAACATAATAAATATCATCAAATTTATTTATCCAGTTTACAACCCAATCTCTGGCAAGTTCATGTCTACATCTCCCGGCAAGTTATGTAGGCAGCTGGAAGACACTGAAGCGATTACCCAATCAGCTGTCAGAATATGACGGGTTTCAATGAAAGTGTGAAATGAATAAAAAAAATTTTTTAACTGAAAACAACTTTTAGCACACTATATCAACAAGAAATTCTTTCCTTTCCCCCTTTTCTAAATAGAATGCCATTCTTAACATAAAGAGGGGGCGAGACACTGTGTTTTTAATTAATCATCTGGTAGTCTTTGCTTCAGTATATTCCAGCTTACATAACCTATCAATGTAAAGTTGTTGGGGATTGGGTTATAAACTGGATAAGTACCTAAATGTAAGTTGTTCACACAATGATTTCACATCCTTGAGGAAAAGATTGAATTAAAAAAGATTTTAATATATGATATAATAACATCTAATATCTGTGGAAATGTCCGCATTTATTTATACCCCCTCCTAACTGAGTTAGACATGAGGTCAGATTTTAATGTTGACAAAATTCATCTTCCCAGAAAAAGGGAACTCTAAATTCGTACAAAGATTTAAATGATATTAGTTGAGAAAGAACAAGGACAGAATAGATGAAGTGTAATATCAAAACAGATGCTACACTTTGTTCCTGGACATCTGGAGAAATGTCATTGGTTGTTGAAATTTAATGTTAAAAACTGCAAATTATTACATATTGGAAAAGACAAACCCTAAATTGTTTTACTCATTTCTGTGGCAAGTCTTGGAAGTACATGATATAGAAGTTAATATAGGTACTGTGCTTAACTTAATATAAATAAAAATAACATTTTAATCTATTGTATACATGAGATGGTATATAATATAAGGCCAAAGGCCAATACCATATGGGTGATCATTTGGGAAGGCAAGGCACTGTATGTATCACGAGGTAAGATACCAGGTTGGGAAACTAGTGCGGTCTATCCTTCTCTCGAGGGTAGATGGGCCTCTCTTAAGCTGTGCTAGGCAACCCATCTAGTGAAGGTGTCACGAAAAAAATACCCTTGATAGCCTTAGCGAAATATCAAGTATTCAGCTATGGACAAGATCAGAATTACACTACAAACTTGTGTAGTGAGTTCAATCTTGGCTGCGGCTGCATATTACGTTACGCTTGTAATGTAAGGTAGAAAAACGGAGAAAATATCGTTGGACATTTATTTTATGCTCAAGCTTCAACAAGAGTTTCTTACTAACTTGATTCCATGTAATAATTTAAGGAGATTAGAAAATGGATCTGAGGTTTACTTTTGGCAGTCACGTAACTCTCGCTTCCCTTATTTTGTTCTTTTAATCCTCACATTCCATTAGCGATTTTTCTGACAAAGAGAGAATAATTGCTGCTTCCTGGGTTAGAATCTATTCCATCAACACTTATTCTTGGCAAGTTTCTGACCTTGAATTTTTTTTTGTTTTTTTTTTAGCTCCTTATATCCAGTGGCTTTATGTTTTGTCTGGAGTGATTTCTATAAAAAAAGTGATACTCCTTGCTATATACTTAGTAGCATGTAAAAAAAAACAAAAAAAAACTTTTGCACAAAACAAAATCTCTTACATAACATCAACAAAAAGGATTTATTTAATTATCTACACCGTTCGATATATGTGGAAGAATGTTGGACAGTGTCCAAGCGAAGAAAGGAAAGATAGAAAGTTTGTTTAGCCCCAGAAAATCTGTCAACAATTATCTTTGGTTGATGCTTGAGTGTCCAGAGAACAGAGACAGAAGAGAAAGAAAGCGCATCTTTTATTTATTTTTTTTTTGTTTTGTTTTCAGGATTTTCTCTTCTGACGGACCATGATTCCCAAAAGGATTGAAGAAGTTATTCAAGGGAAAGATGAAATCAATCCACCTTGAAAACTGATTGGTCAGTGTGTAACCAAATCACCTGTGAGACAAAATAAGTCTTTATTTATGACTGCTACATTTCGGGTTATTTAATGCTATATGTGGTCATTTTTGGTAAAAGTTTTTATGCTTCAAATTCTTAATGTCTTCAAATATTTATCATGGCATTTTGCTTGGTTATTTTATATAGGAAAATTATTTCTTGCTTTTAGCTTTGCAAAACATGACTGAATTTCGCAAAAGGAAAGGAAACAAACAATGAACCAATAACATCAATATTTGGTGCATTTTAGGTCAATAAGTTGGTATCTCCAGACAGCCTGATCTAGAAGCACCAGTGTACAAATAAGAAAGTAGTAAAAAAAAAAAAACAGTATAGTTCCTATGACTTTTGGAAATATTTTTTTTTCACGCTCAGAATTGTTAAAGTACTGAACAGACTACCTGCATTGATTTTTGGCTACTGAAAACTGCATCATTTAAAACAAAAAAATTCATCCATACTACACTTGATGACCCCTCATACACATATACCCATGTACATACCTTTTGATGTGGTTTAGTGCACCTGAACCCTGTAAACAACGATGTCATTATTATTAGTTAATAAGTGTTGCTAAATATTATATCTACAAACTCGTATGTGATGATAATGGTTTATACAGCACAAATAAAAAAAACACTTTAAATACTATTGTTGATTGTGGACACTAGCAATCGCCTCACTGAAACTGGAAAGTTACTCTGGGTATCAAAGAGCTGGATATATTCTACATAAATATACTCTCAAATATTTTATATTTAAAGGGAAATCATATATTTTTATAGGTAAAAGGAAATAACTCTTGTACCCTAAGATTATCTCCCTTCCCCAAAAAACATTTGGAATTACGGGTTATCTACCCTTGATTTTACCAGACAAGAAATCAGGAAAATTCAAATGGGGGAACGCTTACTGAAATCGGTTTAGCACAGACAATTAAAACCTTTTGATTTCAAAGCAAATTTTTAAGTTGATAATTGTTAAATAAATCATTTGTTATTGCTGAATCGTTTTCAACCATTTATTTCTTCATATTTGTATCTTACCATTCACACAAACCATTATTGAAAACATGGATAACTTGGGCCATAGAGAGTGATTGCAAAAGGTGTATAGCAATATTTTTTGAATGCAGGGGGTGAGCTAATTCAGTGTTTGCCAACTTTTGAACTTGATGGGAACCTAAATGTATCATTTTAAATTCGGCACACCACTAACATGAATTTAGAAGGAAAAAAAAATCTAAATACATTTACAAATTAAATAACCAGAAAAGTTTTATTCTATTACCATGAAATGCACCCATTAACAAAGTCATAGTATAATTATTTCAATGAAACAAGCTTAAAAATTGAAGTTTACTCTAAGACATTAGTCTATGTAGGGAAAATTGTAACTTACTTGATGAGCGTGTGTGTGTACTTTGTAGGGTTTGGTTAACAAGATAAAAAAAAAATGGCGACTCAGTTGATTTTTTTGCTTGACGATTACGTGTGAGTAATGCAGACTCTCACTGTTTCTTTGGAAAGGAGACTATACCAGGCACATAAAAGGAACCATGGAGGGAATGGAAGATTGAGTTGGAAGAAGGTGTACTATAGAGACGAACATGTGCAACAGACTGTTGAAGTCAATTAGAAAAACCATAAGTGGAAAAGATCACACACATTTTATTGAAACTAACTTTTAAATTAGACTATTACTGAATTGAAGAGTGATATCACTGCCAAAATTAGGACAATGCCAAGAGAGAGATGTGTTTAGTGGCAAGTTTTTGGGTGGCTGAGGGATCACTCTGTATCTCTAAATTGAATTATAAGAGATAGTGCTTTAGGTGTACTTTTGTTGTTTTTTTTTTTTTTTATCGAGGATGATTGACAGGAGATGAACCCCAAATCAGCTAGAATACCACAGACACTTGTTTGGTGAACTTAATCATGTGACACACGAGATATTTGAAAACTGAAATAAACTTCAATTGCTGATCCCCATCTGGCATCAATTGAAATGGGTGGTTCTAGTCTTGGGGAAGTTCCATGTTTTGACAAGCTTTTGGGTTTGACCTTTACTCCTGATCTGAAATGGAACACATACATCAGGTCTGTTGCCAAGGACGCTGGGAAAATGGTGGGATCCTTCTACTGCTCCAGAAAATATCTCACTACTGATGCAATTCTCTATCTGTATAAAAGCCAAGTACGTCCAAGGACGGAGTACTGCTGCCACATCTGGACAGGAGCTGCTAAAAACAGCCTATCCTGTCTTGACAGAGTACAAAATAGACTTCATAGCTTAGAGGGGGATGTCCTTTTCTCTTCCTTGCAGCCTCTCTCCCACAGAAGAGACGTTGCGAGCCTGTCTTTGTTTTATCGTTATTTCCATGGCAAGTGCTTGTCGGATTTCCAATCTCTCGTCCCCCCTCGCCAATCTTTCACGAGAAACATCTGTCTGGCTGAAACTACTGTCAATAATTTTCCCCACTCTTCATCTGTGCCTAAATCCAAATGTAGATTCCATGAGCAGAGCTTCTTTCTGAGAAGTGCACGACTGTGGAATTCTCTTCTCTTTGCCTGTTTCCCACCTGACTACAACTTGGATGTCTTCAAGTCCAACATAAACAAATTTCTGACAAACCGCCCTCTTAAGTAAGACACTCTATCAAATCTCCAATACTAATGATTACTACAATACTATCTCATTGATTACTGTACACGCAATAACCCTTATCCCTGAGTGGCCTCCGGGCCTTGATAAGTGATGACCTCCATGTAAAAAAAAAAAAGAAGAATTTCAGTTAAGTCATATGTTATGTCAGATTATGAGAATTAGGTGAGGCTAAAGCTCTCGTTTTCTTCTAACAAATCTTTAAGGAATTTGACTTCCATTTAATCGAGTCAATAAAATCTAGTTAAAAGTTAAAATCATCATTTTATTATTATTCAAAAAGGATCAAGAATATTTGGCTCTGAAGACATAGACCCAAGAGTGTACGTACAAACCAATGGTATGTATAGCATAATCATGTTGACACACCGATTCTCATTAGGCTACCAAAATTAAGTGATATTGAGTCTGGTCAGTATCATATAAGTGGCAATTTAGGAACACCAGGCGCTGTATGTGGTAAGAAAAAAATCTCCCTACAAAATATGGTCATTAGTATCTCCCCGACCAAAATAAAATTCACAAACGTCTATGACTTTTAACGTAATCACCAAAATAATTTTTCCCTGTAATCTCCCAAAAAAGTAGAATCTTATTTAAGGGGATAATGGTAACTAAAGATCTTAATCTACACATTTGCGAATGTTATTACTATTATTATTATTATTAGTGGTGCCCGGAAAACTCGTCCACGGAAAACTCGTCCGTGGAAAACTTATTCATTTTTGCTAGGTAGGTAAATGCGTCCATTATTGAATAAATATCGATTGAAAACACATTTTATGACCGTATGAGTTTTCCATAGATGAGTTTTCTTAAATTCATTATTAGTATTATTATTATTAGTAGTAGTATTTCTTTATTATGTTTTTTTTTTTATAATAAAACAAATGAATCTTAGATAATAACCAATGAAATTTAATAATTAGAATATGAAATATGAACATTCTTTGACAGGGAGGAGTCAGAGAATAGTTTTACCCCACCCCCATCCCCGAAATTCCCACCCTGAGAATGGTTTTCTAGGAAATTATTTATATAAGGGAAGAAATATTTTGTAAACTATTATCTTTCTACACTGTCATCTTATTGTGCATACAAACCGTTGACTATCTTTCATTATGAAAAAAAAAAGAATCAAATAACATTAAGGACGAACCTTGCAAATCTGCTTTGTTTTAAAAAGAAATATAAATCTTTGTGTCGATTAACTTTCAATCAATTACAAGAAAAACATTTGAGAAAAATATTTACAGAGATTTACTCATGTAATATACGTCCCCACCAACCATCTCAGCGTACATTTTACATTTTGCAAAAATAAATACGGATATTACATGTGTTTTACTGTAATTAAACAAAACTTTTTCAAGCAACAAATCTCTAATTGAATATTGAGAAAGTTTAAAAGAATCGGAATCGGTACTTGCATCAGAATCGGAAATTTAGAACAGAATCGGTAATTTTATCGGAATCGGGGAAAATTTTGGAATAGTCCCATCAATAATAAATATATGTTGAAATGATTGCAATTGACTTATAACCTTTTTCTGTTGTAGAAGACCTTGGTTTTATAAGACTATTGAAGCATATTTGTCCAAATTATATACTTCCTTCTAGAAAGTATATAAAAGGAATATTGTGCATGATATATATATATTAAGGTAAAAAATAAGGGTACGCTTTCATAATTTGACCTGAATTCTCGTGAATTCCTGTCAAACATGGAATGGGAGAGACCAACAATCATCGGTGTTCAAATGTTGAAATGCTAACTCGACTTTTTATTTACTTTATTTATTTTCTGTTATGTTTTTAGTAATTTTTAAGGTGATATTAAAAGGGGTGACTTTTAATTTTCTTATTAATTACTTATTTATCATTTATTATTATTATTATTATTATTTTGTAATTCAATTTCAGGGAGTTTGATTAGCCAATGGGAAAGCGCTATCTAAATGGAAGCAGACGATATTTGAATTGGAACAAAGCGACTAAACCAAAAAAAAAAAAAAAAAAAGCTGCCAAACAAATATATTTTCAAACTCGCCAAACAGAAAAATGACAGGCACGGAAATAAATCTATGCCTGTTAGAAAAAGAAATGAAAACGTAGATGCAGACAATCTCATATTGTCAGGAGAAGAAATTGCTGTCCCCCAAAATGAGGTGCAACAATTGTAAACACAAATGTTTACTTAAAAAAAGATTGTGTGTAAAGGATGGTTTCTCCTGGAGATGTACAATGGACAGTGCAGACAATGGATATCCTTGCACACAGGATCGTTTTTTTTTTTTTTGCGCAATCCAAGTTGGAGATTCCAACAATAGTAAAAATCATTTATTTATTGGCGTTCAAAATGGCAACCTTAAAAAATATTTCCCCATCTCCTCTATCTTTGCTGTTGATGGCCGTTCAACAGTCGCCTAAAGTAAAAGATTCCTAAGCAAATATCCTCATCTCAAGAAAGTTCTTCCGAAAAAAAAACAAAAAAATGTTAAATTTCTGTGCCCCCCCCCCCCCAAAAAAAAAACTTGACTAAACAAAAAGTCTTGAAAATAAAAAAAAACAAAATACGGTTACAAAAAAGAAAAAAACTTGTACTTACACCTAACAATTATACGGTTAAAAAATCTTTTCTTGAAGAAAACAAAAACGAACTTTCTGTTGATAAATATTTTGCAAAAAAAAAAAAAAAAATTAAATACTAAAATAAAATAAATAAACATTTTCATTTTTCAGGGTAGTCTTTTTTTTTTTTGTTATTTTTTATTATTTCCATTTGTATTTCTTTTTTCTGGTTTGTTTGTTTTTTCATTGGCCTGCATCTGTTACGACGCTTGGCTGACACCAATGATTGCCAGTCTCGCCCGATCCATGCTTGACGGGAATTCACGAGAATTCGGGTCAAATTATTTGCAACCGAAATAAGATACAGGAGGAAATTAACACTGCTACTTATTTATCTCTTACCAGTGATGGCTGGTCTGTTGGTACCAGGGTTGGATCAAATACTGACTTTTAACAATTGAAATACAAATACAAATACTTTCGTTAAGGTTACCAGAAATACAAATACAAATACAAATACTTTTATTCCTAACTCTAAAAATACAAATACAAATACAAATACTAACGCTAAAAATACAAATACAAATACTTTTATTCCTCAATCTCAAAATACAAATAAAAATACAATAACTGATTTAAACAATCTGAAAATATGCGAAGAAAAGAAGAAAAAAGAAGAAATATTTCCTTCCAAATTTGACATCTACATTACACTCTATATCATGTCCTCATTGCATTTTATCATCATTAGAGCTCTGAAAGTTTCCGGGCCAAGTTTGGCTCGCTCTGGGGTATAAAAATTACCAGCCTTGCTGAAAACTCTTTCAGATGGTGCCGATGTTGCACAGCACCCTAGAATATTTCTGGCGAAAGGCTTCAAAATCTTGAAGCTCTTGTTTTCCCGCCAGTACCTCAGTGGGTAGACGTCAAAAGCCAGAACACATTCTTCTAAGTAGGAATCGAGTTCTGCCTTTACCGCTGTAGTGTCGCTTATTGATGGACTTACATTTAGCTTCCCAGCTGGTGGCATGTAGGCAAAAAGACGAGGGCGTTTTGCATTCATGTCAGCCTCGTCTTGATTTGTGTTCACAGTCATGAAAAACTTCCTCTCTTGAACTGTGTTCTTCAAAGACAACTGAGTTGACTGCGAAATAATTAGGTCCACAATCTTCGAAATATTTTTATTTTTCATTTTTTCACATGACAGCCATGACAGCTTAAACCTGGGGTCCATGACAGCTGCAGCAATGACATCAGTCCTATCAAGAAACGGATGCAATCTCTTTTTGATAGAAGACTGTAGTGCATTAGCCAAGTTTAAGCAGTAGGTTGGTTTACTTTCCATGAATAGTTTGAGGCTGTGTTCAAGGCCAAATACAACTGGTGCAATGCAAGAAAGTGTCACCATGTTTTCTCCTTCCACTTGCGACATTGCCTCTTGGAATGGGTCCAAAATTTGCACCACTTCTTTTAGCATTGCTATTTCCACTACGTTCAATTCTCGTATGTTCTTGCACGATCCTAGGAGACAAATAGCTGAGTTGACGCCATTGACATCTTTGAGAACTGACTTAAGCATAGTCAGTTGAGAGTTCCATCTAGTAGCATTAGCAGCCTGCAGTGAAATCCCAATATTTTCCAAGAACGGTGCTGCCACAGTAGATCGCCGTATTGCAGCTACAATACTACAGCACTTGTGTATCACAGTTGCAATTGCGCTGCATCTGACACTGGGATCATTGAAGGCATCTCGTATGCAGATTTGTTGTGTGTGTGCAAAGCAACTGGACCGATCCGGTGGAAGAAGGGCAAGGACTTCATTCAGATCAAGTTCTTCTTCCAAAATATCAAGTTCTTCTTCCAAAATATCAATGTTATCTATGTCTCCATTTTCCTTGATACTTTCATTTTTCACGTCATTTCCATATAATCCTGGTAGACATATATCAAATGCTCTCACCATAGACGAAGCATTGTCTGCAACCACTTTCCTCACTTTGCCACGAATTCCAAATTTAGTCACTACATCCTCATATGCTGTAGCAATATTTACAGTTGTGTGTCGCCCCTCAAACTTATCACAAGCAATGACCCGCGACTTCAGCTCCCATGATTAGTTGATGAAGTGTACGGTGACACCAAGAAAAGATACCATTTTCCGATTTGTCCAGAGGTCTAGTGTCAGGTAAATAAGACTGAGGTTTTCAAATTCGTTTATCAATTGCGACTTAATGTCATTTGCTCTCTGCAGGAGTAAACTGCTTCTAAGTGTGGTTCTGCTTGGGAACACGAAGCGTGGTTCTGCTTCATGTAGAAGAGCTCTAAAAGTGTTACTTTCCACAATACTCAAAGGCAGTTGGTCACATGCAATGGAGTTTAAGAGTTTCTTTACCATAGATCGTTGTTTGATGTTCTTAGTGCTAAATTTGTTCTCTTATAGAGGCTTGGTTTTGAAGAACGAAGTCATTTTGTGCTGTGATGAATGTGATGCACAGCTCTCACGCTTATTCTTTTCCTCTGCAGCTTTCATTGTCTCATAATCAGCATACAGATCTTTGTGAACTCTTCTTAAGTGGATAACTGTACTAAAATAATTTTTATTTGTTAAAAACATGTTATTGTACAGAAAATTGTCAAAATTGATCTATAAATGTTCATTTACAAATAAGTAAATGAAACGTTTGATAATAATAGGAATGTTGGGTAAAGATCATTTAGAACACATATTAACATTTTGAAATATAAAAACAATTAAGAGTTGCAGCATGTTAAAATTATACGGTCGATAGATAATTAAGTCCTACTGCATTTGGTATAAGTAATTTATTTTGTTTGTTTTTTGTTTAAAGATTAGGATATTTATTGAGTGGATTTTTAATTATTTTATCATAGTTTTATGATTTGCAAATACGTAAAATTGGGGAGATAAGATTTTTGGTGTAGAACATATTTTTGCCTAATGCATAATTATATCAAAGAGTTTTCTTGTTAATTTATTTGGAAGTGATATTTTCACCTGTGTACTTTTAGGGACAAGCACCAGGATAACATTAAGAAGTTTGTCAAATTAAAATGAAATTATATCTATATTTTAAAGTAGATGAGAACCCTCAGCTATCCCTCCTTAAAATGTAATTCTACTTTTTTTCAAAAGATTACTTGTGAACATCTAGAAAAGGAATATTTTATAATTTAAATTAAGTAATTAGTTTCGCATATAAATTATACATAAAATGATCTTTCATTTTCGGGCCATCATAACTTTTTAGGGTAGTTAACTTTTTTCTATCTCTAAGTCTGACTGGCAAAATTGTAAAACCAAATGAAATTGCCTTAAAAAGTAAAAGGCACAGAATTTATCTCCCATAGCCAAAAATATATACCCCAATTTAGAAGAATTTTCTTTCATCGACTAAGGACAGACTAGATAAAGTTAGGTCATCAGAGCAGGTACTACACTTTAATATAAGCATTGATTGACAACGGGGACAAATTACATAAAAGAGATGTTTATAAATGTTTTTTTACGATTATGATATTAGTAACCATTTGGAGTTACAATCTATTTAGTATTACACATGAAATCTGAAGAAAACACTTACAATGAGTAAACATGCGAGTATAATCGACAGATTTCTAAGATGACAGCATAATTGAAAAGTAGTTGGTTATTATCTTAGACTCCACATCTACTTACCATTTTTACTAGTGCCATTTTTCCATACCACATTTATTGGTACAATTTGTAAATAAGTTTCTATTTGTCAATCATATTCTTAAAAGAATTATGTCAGTCGTCAGAAGACCAAATTTACTCAGGGGATTGGAGGTATCAACTTAAAATATCTCTAAAATATTGATAAATTTAATTTTAGTCATAACTCTAAAACTAGACTTTGTTTCCAAGAACAATCTATGCGTCATTATTAAGGCAAATGTGTCTATTAATCCAAGATAGTTAGAAAATCTATAATTATTGACTTTTAATTAAACTTTTGGGCCTACTCAGGAAAAAGTATATGAATACTTAAAAATATTCATTTTAAATACAACTTTAAATAGCTATAGTTATAAGTTTTCAAATTTCTATAAATTGAAAATAAATTAATTCAATTAATTTCAAAACACTACTTTTAAAAATTTCAAACGAAAAATACAAGAATTAATTATTTCAGAGGAAATATACTCAGTGACCTAATTGGCAGGGACAAGGCGCCAGCACTAAAAAATGTCCCCAAAATGGTTTCATACTCAACTGTGAACTCTTTGAAAGGGTCCATATAGACATTTAGTAAGTAACTGTGAAACCGGATTAAACATTTAGGTGTGAGATTCGCTTAGTGCGAGAGGGTGTAAATCCATGAATGGGAGTGGGAGGTCAAAAGTTTTTTTTTTAAATCTACAAGTTTAGACATCCAAACAACTGTTTAAATTACTTTATTATAACTTTTTCTTTAATAATCCATATTTAATAAATATTTATATAAAATTATCCGAAAAAGGCCAAATTTGAAGCATAAATTTGAAAAAAAAACAAACAAAACTTTTGAAAGCCAAACTGCTTCAAAAAAAGCCAAATTCGCGAAATTTGGCCTTAAAAAAGCCAAGCTGGCAACCCTGAATTGAAGCTACTTGACTCACAGACTTATCGTCACTCAACTAGCAGCAGCGTGTGTGACTGGAAGTGGACAGGGCTGGTAGACTGGTACACGTACGCAACATGTATGTGAACAGGGTTGGATCAAATACTGACTTTTAACAATTGAAATGCAAATACTTTCGTTTAGGTTACCAGAAATACAAATACAAATATAAATACTTTTACTCCTAAGTCTAAAAATACAAATACAAATACATTTATTCCTAAATCTAAAAATACAAATACAAATACAATTACATTAAAATTGTATTTAAATACAATTGAAATACAAATACAATTGTATTTGATCCAACCCTAGTTGGTACAGCAAACTTATCTTTTTTAAGTATAACATGTCATTGGATGAAAACTTGGAACAAAAAATGTGCAGTTTTAAGAATTACTCCATTGAAATCGTCACACACTGCAAGTGAAGCTATCAAAAACACATTAGAAAAATTTGATATTTCTTGTAAAATCCGTGTTCTTATATGAGATAATGCAGCTAATATGGCAGCAGCAACTGTGCCAACGAATTATGCAGCTTTACCATGTTTTCTACACACGTTACAGTTGACGCTTAATGTCATTTTTAGACAGAGATTTGTGAAGGTCATGATATCTATTTGTAAACAAATAGTTGGGTACTTCAATCATTCATCTGCAGCTTTTGCAAAGTAGCAGGAATGCCAGAAAAAATTTAATTTGCCCAACCATAGATTTATTCAGGGTGTCGATACGTGATGTAACAGTCAATATGCTATACTATCACGAGTATTTGAACAAAAGAATGCTCTTATTTCATATTGCAGTGAACATGTAAAATCATGAATTTAGGTAAAAATGGCACCGGAAAAAATGGCATGGGGAAAAATAGCACCAGTAAAAATGGCAAAAGTGAGTAACTAGGTAAAAATAGCACTTTGAGGCATTCCGACATATTTTTCAAGATATTTCGGTAAAGGTGCAGCACCTTTTCACCCTCAAAAACTTTAAAATAACCACTATTACAGGTTTTCGGGGGTGCTGAAAATGAAAATAATGTTTAAAATTCCAGGAAACAAATAGTTTCCAAGACGTGATGAAATTATAGTTTCAAAGAGTGGAGGATAACTTTTCTATATTAATTTAACGTAAATGAGCACCCACTTTACGACCACTTTTTGTTTGAGGAGGGGGAGTCAATGTAAAATGAACACAATTTAATGTAAAATAGGTAATTGTGGCCTGGTAGACCAACACAAAGTCTACCTTAAAAATCTTGCTTTTTAGAGGGTTTCAGGTGTGCTGAAAACGAACATCACATTTAAAATTGGGGCCAGCTACTAGTTTTCATGATACTGAAAAGATACTTTTCCACAGATTTAATGAAATTAAAAATACATGCGCGCTTGCGCGTACTACAATGGCCACCATTTATAACATAAAATATCATATTTAAATTTTCCACAAATAAGCAGTTTTCCAGATATTAAGCAATGTAATTCTTTATGTTATGAGTGGTGGCCATTGTTGTATGCACAAGCGCGCATATTTTTACCAACCCCCATCCTAACTAAAAAGGAGGCCATAGTGGGTACTCATTATACGTTAAATTAATATAGAAAAGTGATCCCCCACTTTTTGAAACTATAATTTCTTCACATCTTAGAAACTACTTATTTCTTGGAATTTAAAACATTATTTTCGTTTTCAGTAGCCTTGAAAACGTATGATAGCCATCATCTTAAAGGATTTTTTTAGGGTAGATGCTGCACCTTTATCGAAATGTCTTGAGGAATATGGCGCGATGCCCACTTTGAGAAAGGAGATTAGGATCGTTCTGAAATATGAACCATTACAGAAGTACAGGTTAAACTTCCATTCCTCTAGGTTAAAATAAGGCGACCCCCCCCAACAAAAAATATTTTTTGTAGCCATTTACACCAGTAGGAGTGGAGATTAGGCTTTCTTTTTTAAGAGCTAATCAAAGTCAATAATGCTTTCGGCTTATTTGAACGATCATTTTAGTGAGCCAGTGTGAAAAGTATTTGTGGAGTTAGAAACACAAGAAAGTCTATTATCTAACACAAGTCAAGAAAACCCGCAGCAAAATCCGATTATGGAGTGAACCTACTTCGTCTTGAATCTTGAACTTCTGGTTTGAATAGGATAAATTATTTTTTTCAACTACTTTAGTAAAATAGAGTTACCTCACTTAAAACAATAAGTTAAGATTCCGAATAAAAATCCAGTTTTACCCCAAAATCAAAAACTGCTTGTAAAACCTGTTGCAAAAAGCAAAACACTGTGATCCGAAACGGAAAATGCAACGAGATACCATTTTCTAGAATAATGAGGCTACTTACGTTTTCTATGTTTGAATTTGGTGCCTGTTTTATTTTTTCAACGAATTCCCCAATAACACTTTCCACATACATGGTATGTGGTCTAGCTGATAATAAGATGGACTAATTTGTACTATCAGCAAGCAAAAAAGCATTTTTATATTCTTAAACATATAATAATTTCATTTAAACAATGTTTAAACATAATAATTCAAGGTTATTCGTTAAAGGACGGGTCATCAATTTGTTAAAATCAGCATTAGGAATCGGAGGAGAACCGAAAAAGTCAATACCTGCTTGTAATATATTAATCGGGTTATTTACGGCAGATTCTATTGAAAGAATAAGGTTTTTTATTGTCAACAAAGTGTTGCAAACAGATGGCTGATTTTCTACAGATGTATAAAATATGCACATCCAGAGGCCTTTCAAAAGTTTTCCCAGTATCCCCCAAAATTTGCAGTTCTATGATGGGTATATCTTCATTGAAAACCCTTTGAAGTTTTAACTTTAAAGGAGTAGTTTTTACAATCTGTGTAAGATATTTCATAAATTTATCATGGTGGCAATAATAAATTGCACCTAAATTGAACATTATATGTATTCTGTTTCCTCGTAATCGAGGAATCAATGATTCCTTAAAACCTTCCTTAATAAGAAAGGATTTAAAACCATTAACTTCACCATATTTATCACTATAACGAATAGTATTAAGAGCCAACATAACACTATACGTTAAACATTCATTTCCTGGGAAAATTTGCCTTTCATAGGAATTTTCCTGGGGAAAAAATACTTTCCTTACTGAACGGCAAACTGCTTTGAGAGGGTGGATATTGTAATTTAATTCAACAATATCTTTCCTCCACTCTCTCTGAAGCTGAAACAATGTTACTCAATTGATCAGGGCACGATCTGTCAAGCAACTGTTAATTTTGGAAATATTGATTTCTAAACAGTCATCAGCTAGTATTCACATTTGAATAAGCATTAGCTAGACTTTTAAGACTGCTACAAATATGATTTTTGTAATCCACAGAAGTTCCACCTGCCAGTTGCTGCAATGACACAACATGTACAGATTTTTTTATGTTGTTAATAAAACTGCATTCACATGCACACCATTCTGGGTTATTGCATCAAACATTAATGTTGATGTACCAGTTGTTAGAATAGCTTCAGCTGTTTTATAGTCTGACAAAAAAACCTAGCTCTCCTCCAACCAGTAAGTAGTCGTTAGACTGAGTAAATTATCTGCATTAATGTTTAATGTGATGAACACATCTTTCATCAATTGATGAACACGGGATGCAGGAATATTATTCAATAAACAGTTATAATAACTTGTTTTACCAAAGGGGAACTCCTGACTCTTTTGTCTCTCAATTTTTTGTCTGTTAAAATTTTAATCACGTGATACGGTGCAGCGTCAATAAAATAAACCATTCATTCAAATGCCGGTTATTATGGATATAGCTGAATACAATATTAAAAGTCACTTTATTGGTACTTATGCACTTATGTTACCGGACTGGCGGGTGTATTGTAACTATTCTGTACTTTGAACTAACAATTTAATAAACAAAAAAGATATTGTAAAACTTAGAGCATGGTAACATAAGTGCATGTGGAGACAACAATACGGTTGCACAGAGATCAACACCTTCAACATTTTATTGCAAATTGCAGAATTTTATAATGTAAATTAACTAAATACGTGTTCCTTTTTGTTGTTTGTTTCTGTTGATAAATTGTTCGTTGGAAAATATTTTTTAATGCTGGTTCTTTGAATTGAGTGCATTCGAATTTAAAATGTTTTCTGTTGAAAAAATTTAACTCACTTCTTGTTTCTTTTGGTTTGTCTTATTTAAATTGGATTGATATATTGCAAAGAAGTAAACAAACGAACAAAAGTGTAAAAAAAAAATACAATAAATAAATGGGTATTTGTACAGTTTAGTCAAAACATTAAAAAATGAAAATATCGAAAAAAAGGTTATATTGCACGTATCCGTTATGGAACGAAGTTCTCCGAAAAAAAAATTCACTTAATTTCATCAAGTAGTTTTTTTTTACAGCGAAAAAACAGTTTGTTATGATACCAAGCAAAAGGTTTGATTTTTAGGAAGAAAAGCTAGAATTAAAGATGGGGAGGGAATATCGGCGTTTTACATGGAGTTATCTCCCCGTTGTGTTTATAAAATTCAAACAAAATTAAAAAAAACAAAAACAAGATGTCTGCCTTCAATGCACACTCATAAAAACGTGTTTTTCCACTGTAAAATAAAACCTACTCGATCAAATTAAATGAATTTTAACTAAACTAAACTGTACAAGTGCCAATAAATGTTACCATGACTAATAAAAGTTTATTTTCTACCTACATGCTCATTATTTTTTACTTATTTTTTTAATTACAGAACACTTTAAATTTAAATCAATTTATTCAAACGATCCTTTGGAAAAGAAATGTGTAAAATAAAGTGGTGCTTATGCACTTATGTTACCGTGTTATTTTTAAAATAGTATTTTCAAGTTAAATTCAAGTTTTACAATATCTTATTGTTTATTAAATTGTTAGATGAAAGTACAGAATAGTTACAATACACCCGCTAGTTCGGTTGACATAAGTGCACGCAACTGAAAATAAAATGATTTTTCATAATTACAAATTTAAATCATGAATTTATTCAAATGGTCCTTTATCTCACTAAGTCAATACCCACCTCCCCAAAATATATATAATAAAATGATTATATATATATCTGATTGTTGAGCTGGATTAAATCCGACAATATGAAATAAAATGGAGTTGAAAGGACCTGAACACTCAACGTTTCGCCCGATTTATGCAGGCTTTTTCAAGAGGAATGGTCATAAATCGGGCGAAACGTTGAGTATTCAGGTCCTTTCACCTCCATTTTATTTCATATATATATATATATACTAGCAAAAGTACCAGTCGTTGACTGTGTTCAAAAACAGCCTACAGAAAATGGATTCTGATTTATGAAAGTATGATAAGTTATGAAAAGGAAGGGTTGTAAAGAGATAGCTTCGAATTTGGGGGTATCAAAACCAAAGCAAAATATGATAAAAGTAAAAATAAAATAGATAAACCCCATAATTTATTATACCATACCTGTTCACACTGAAACACTTATCACAATATTCTGTGGATCTATATTAAAAAATCTTGTTAAACTTTGTGACATATTTCCATTCTATGGAGGTCAGGTGTGAACGAACACCTCATAATTTTATTATACCATATTTCTTCAAACTGAAACATAATTATCAAAGCATACTTACGCAGATAGATATGAAAAGTCTTTATTAAAGTTTGTGCCTATTTCCATTCTATGGAGGCCAGGCGCGAACGCAGAACCCACAATTTTATTATACCATCCCTATTTAAGTTAAAATATACTTATCAAAGTATTATTATGTACATCTATATCAAAAACACTTGTAAACGTTTTTTTTTAATTTTTTAATTCTTTATTTCCAGACTTTGTGGACCAGGCGCGTACGCAGACCCCACAATTTTAATTAATCATCATTATGCCAGATCAAGCATACCCATTCCTGTGTCTCGATACATCTTCTATCATTATATGTAATCAGTTTTCTATAATAGTCAACCATATAGGAGTCTATTCGTGACCAGACACACACACAGACGTTCAGCTTTATATTATAGATATATAAAAGATTCAAGTTTTACAATATCTTTTTTGTTTATGAATTTGTTAGTTCAAAGTACAGAATAGTTACAATACACCCGCCAGCCTGGTAACATAAGTGCATAACTTATGCACTGCATTGCACTGCATAAGTACCAATAAAGTGATTTTTAATATCGTATTCTGCTAAATCCATAACAATCGGTACTTGAATGAATGGTTTATTTTATTGACGCTACACCGTAATCACGTGATTAAAATTTTAGCAGACGAAAAATTGGGAGACAAAAGAGTCTGAGTTCCCCTTTGGTAAAACAAGTAGATTTTTAATAACGAACTAGACAGACGATAAAATTAATTTTGACCTGTTCTGTTGATACATGTATCTACAAATGCTGCTCCTTACAGGCTTCCGTATTTTTTTAAAAGCGCAAATTTTGATATTGTCAGAAATTTATCTTGCTTCCAGATAAATTTGACGCTAAAGTAACTAACCTGAAAAAAAATGACAGCATGAAATAAAATGGGGGGGGTAAAGAATAAAATATAAAGGTCTTGTTTCGAAATGAAGAAGAGATTTTATTCACAATAAAATTAGTTGCAAATTTTTCCCTTTGCAGGCTTAAAAAACGCCAAGGTAACATATAATGAAAAAAATAACACTGGTTCTCATAATGAAGATGTCGTATCCATGAACGAATATAATAATAAGATTCAAAATAGTAGTTTCTAATCACACTCTCATATGTAGTAAATTTTAGGAGCGTACTCACAAATTGAAAGCCAATCAGGCACGTGTCTTTTTCTTTTTCTTTTCGTTTAAAGTCCTTTTAGAATTTTCTCTCCTTCCATATTTGCGTGCAAACTGTAGACACACGGATGGATTTCAGAAGCATGCCACATCGCATGTCCGGGGTATTCTTGCCGGGTTTTCTTCTTTGTAGGAGGTTCCAAAATTCCTTGTCATGTAAAATAAGGTCTTTTTTAAAATAATTACACTCCTTCAAAAATATGTGCAAAACCGTAGCCACGTAGATATTTTTCAGAAGCATGCCTTGTCGCATACCCAGGATATTCTTGCCGGGTTTTCTTCTTTGAAGGAGGCTCGTCAAAATTCCATTTTCAGCGCCGGGCAATGAAACAAACGTCCAATATCCTCGTCGCCGGAATTTCAAAAGAGGGCGAATCTTGCGCTGGGCTCGTGACATCATCATGGAGCTAGCATTTCCCTTTTCTCCAAATTAAAGGGAGTTTCGTACAAACCCAAAATGTACGAAATTAAGAATCAAAAAAGATACGAAATACAAAAAATCGAATACTATTCAATAAAAAAAATGATAAATGTAAACGGGGGGGGGGGCATTGCACCATTATTGGTACAAAAAAAAATTCCAACAATATCAACCTCTGTTATTTTAAATAATCCAATCCAAACGAATTTTTTTTAGTCGATTTTTCTTTTGCAATTTTTATTATCTCAATTATCTTATCTTATTATATTATGTGAATATATTTTTATAATATTGGAAACCTATTATATAAAAAATCTGTTTAAACTTCATATCGCATAATGTTTGAATTTAATATCATTTAAAGCTTTTTAAAAATAATTATTTCTTAGAATTCTGTTTTTTGTTGTAATTCAAATAATTATATTACAGAGAAAAAAAAAAAAATCAAGAAAAATTATTTATTCATTTTTTTTTAACATAATAACATTGATTTTATGTCCATTTTTTTTTTTTTTACAACTTTAAGGTAAGTGAAAAAAATGACGGGATTTTATATATATATAAATATAACTATTTTTTAATTATTTTATCTTTCCAGCTTTAAAAAATCTTGACATTTTTATCGACCATTTATTTTTTTAGTTTTCGTAACATGAAATATGGGGGGGGGGTGTAGAACACCTAAAAAAAAATTTCCTCTAATATATTTAACGAAACCTACTTTTAATAAGTAAGTTTATTTAAAAATTGATAGATACCGTAAATTTCAGGAAAATATGGCTATTATTTGATTTTGGCTAGATTTTTAAAACATGGGTGTGTAAACGGCTTAAATAACGTTACTACATAGGAAAGTTGTTTTTAGAGCGTCGATAATGTAAACACGATTTTTGTCTCGCATTTTCATTATTTTTGTATGCTGTAAAAAATTAAAAAAAAAATATTAGCAGTTTATTTGAAGCCTCTTCTTTTAAATGGTAAAAAAGTTAGGATTATAATATTAAATTAAATTGCAGTTACATCGTGTTACATACAGGGGGGGGGGGATTAAACCGTGGCGCGCGTTGGAGGTACCTAAAGTGCTAGGATCAGCGTTTTGCTTTTTACAACAAGCCGCATGCCCAAAAATGTGTTCTTCTATACTTAATGCATAGATATTTAAAATGTGTATTTCTCACAATATTTTAACTCGAAATATTCCTCATAGAATAATATTTAACAACAACAAAAAAAGAACATTTTTAATGGCTACACAATGTTTTCTCGCAATAAAGTCACATCGCAATTTGTCCAACTTTTATGCTTTATTCTTTGTTTTCAATATTTCAATAACAATTTAATTGTCAGTCTATATCTTATTTTTTTTTTCTCTATTACACAAGCAAAAAGTCAACATCTTACCAAGTTACGGTTCACACTGCCGATGGTGTTGGTGGACCCACAAATTAACCGTAAACAACACATACACACCCATTGAAACTATCCACCCAAACAGTATACAATAAGGAGATACTTGCCTCCTCACAAGGTCAGTTTTTAATGTGATAAAAATCCAATTCTACCCCCCTCCTCCAGAAAAAGGAAGAAAAATAAAAATTGTTTCAGTCTAGGATTTCTGGGTTTGTTTTACTGTACACAGATTCGAAAAAGTTGTCACAAAACAAATATATAACAAATAAATGTTATCAAAGGCAAGATAATTTACTTTTCTACCTAACTGGATATGTTTTTAGTGTTTATATTTAATGTAACATGTTTATTCAGCTCGAAAAACATACAGTGTTTACCGATGTATTGGAAAATTTAAAATGGCATCCGATTCTCTATTTAAGGCGTAAGTTTGGGAAAATGAGTTATAAATAAAAAATAAACAGACAAAATACTGTTAGAAACTCGCTCAATATATGTTACTGTGACAGGTTGAGGTTGATATATATTCGGCGGGTTTTTAACAGTATTTTGACTGTTTTTTTTTTTTATTTATAACTCTTTTTTCCCAAACTTACCATCTCCGAGAGAGAATCGGCCGCCATTTTGAATTTTCCAATACATCGGTAAGCACTGTATGTTTTTCGAGCTGAATAAACATGTTACATTAAATATAAACACTAAAAATATATCCAGTTGGGTAGAAAAGTAACTTATCTTGCCTTTGATAACATTTATTTGTTCTATATTTCTTTTGTGACAACTTTTTCGAATCTATGCGTACAGTAAAACAAACCCATCTTTTTTTGCTTTGTTTTGTTTTGTTTTACAGAACAAAATGTTTTCATATTTTTTTTTTTTTTTTTTCGCTTAAAAACTATTAAATAAAATTTCATACCATCTTTCTTCTTGGCGCTCTTTTTCTTTTTCGGTGGCATAGTGAATGCTGTATTTTATTTATTTAATTATTTATTCTTTACAAGTTTTTAGCTTTCTTTTTAAATCATGCTAATAGCATGAATTTAAAACTTGCAAAAAAACAAAAAACAAACAGAAACAAAACGTTTTCCTGTTACCAAGGACGCGATTGTAATTCCGCATTAAATTTCTAAAGAAAAAAAAGGGAAAATAATTTATTTAGTTTTAGACACTCTTTAACTCATTTAAATTACTGTTTACTTAATTTGTTAGGATATATCATTTCTACTGATTTAATGCAAAAAAAAAAAAAAAAAAAAATGTTTAATATTTTTCAAAACTTTCAATATGTCGTCAAGATAAAATTAAAATAAGTTTTTTGTAGTTATCTCCCTTTACAAAAATATAGGATTTAAAAAGTGAAATTTAATGACTGATTAATTGGATCAATTTAAGAATAATCATTTAAGGACTTCGCTTTCATTTTGTAGCTACAATGAGGATCTCCGTTATTTTTGTCAAAATTGGAAATAAGCGACGTGTGAGAAGGAGAAAAAAAAAATCGGCGGATGGTGAAGAAGCACTGCAACAACACTGCAACACCTTCGGCAGCTGTGCTGACTTCGACATTACTGGCTTGACTTTCTGTCGGACTTTGTTTGTAGCGCTGGGAAGGGGACCCTGGTATCTAGGAAGGCGCTGTTGATTATGTCACTGGTATGAGGGAGATCGGGTTTGTATTACTGCACACATAGATTCGAAAAAGTTGTCAAAAAACAAATATAGAACAAATAAATGTTATCAAAGGCAAGATAAGTTACTTTTCTACCTAACTGGATATATTTGTTGTGTTTTTATTCAGTGTAACAACTGTAACATGTTTATTCAGCTCGAAAAACATGCAGTATTGCAGTGTTTACCGATGTATTGGAAAATTCAAAATGGCAGCCGACTCTCTCTCGGAGAGGGTACGTTTGGGAAAAGGTATTATAAATAATAAACTAGACAAAATACTGTTAGAAATCACTTTATTTTACTTAGCACGGAGTACTCACTTTAGCTCCCTATTTTTTTTTTTTTAATTAGTTCCTGTGAAAAATAAATTAAAAAATTTTTTTTTAAATAATTTAAAATAAACAAAAATTCGAATCTAATCCGAGATTCTTAAGGAAATGCCACAAACGTTTTTAGTACGATTCTTCAATTAAAAAAAAAAAAAAAAAAAACTAAAAAAAACTTTAATTTTCATTTTTTTTTTTTTAACAGTTTAAAACTTCTTTAATTCATTTTTATACGACAATTTGGGACGCTAAAGCCAACATAAAACATTTAACATTACAAAAACATTAATAACAAAAAGGAAAAAAAGAAGTTGATATTTTGGCTTAACAATGAATGAAATGTAATATTTATTAAAAAAGTTCGACTTTTTAATGAAACAAAATTTACAACGTTAGGTAAAAATGCTCTAGCGGACCAACTAAAGACTTGCTTTTAAAAAGTTGATTTTTAGAGGTGTTTACTGTTTCACTTTTACCTAATTTTAAATGAAACCAAATATATAAATTTGGTTTCATTTAAAAGTCGTCGAACTTGTTTAATAATTGTTTTTGTAATGTTAAATGTTTTGCGTTGGTTTTAGCGTTCTAAATTCTCGTATGAAAAAATAATTAAAAAAGTTTTAAACTAAAATATATGCCTACTGAATCTAAAATTAAAATAATAATAAAGTAAAAATAAAAGCAGATAAATTAAAACGTTTGCATGAAAAAAAAAACCGTTCAAATACCAGCCTCTTTGTTTGTTTGTTTGTTTGTTTGTTTCTTTGTTTTAAATAAAAATTAAAATAATTTTTTTTTCACGAGAACTGATAAGAAAAAACAAACATATGAAATAGGGAGCTAAAGTGACCAAGAAGTGGGTCCACACTGTACCAATGTCTTAGTAAAATAGAGTTATATTCCTCGGATCAGTGAGAACATATCCAATAGCGCCACTGTGAAAACCTAGGTCTCCTTATCACTCAC